>NW_024871254.1:35000-416508 GCF_019054845.1 Dipodomys spectabilis
CTGGCTATGTTTTTCAATCTCCTGGATTGGATTCTCCCCTTGTTCTACCAAGAAGGTTTCTCAGGATTCCATTCTTGCACCTCTCCTTTTCTAGGATGATTCTTGCCATTCTTATGGTTTCAAATTTTTACATATGTTCTTTTTTAAAATTTTTATTGTGAAAATACTGTACAGAGGGGTTACAATTACATGGGCAAGATAATGAGTACATTTCTTATCAAGCATTGTAGCCTCCTCCTTTGTTTCCCCTTCCCATCCCTGCCCATCCTCCCCCCACCCTCCCCACCCAATCCTCCCCCCCCCCCCACCAAAGCTGTAAAGTTCATTTTTCCACATAATGACTTGTAAATCTCATTGTTGCAATGGATCCCACCTGTATCCCTATTTAAACGATTTGTTTTTTCCCTTCCCTCCATAAATTATACCAACCTCAAATACAGTGAAAGCAGGGGTTATACCATGGGGGAGGGACATACAAAGCAACAAAGAAATCATCTTATAAATGTGTTAGAAACAATCACCTGAAAGAAAAAAAAACATTTGAATGCATATCTTAGGGTTCGTTTCTCTAACATCAACTTATCTGACCTTTTCTGCTTGACTCGACATTTGCAATTACATACGTTCTTGTAGACAAAAGTCATACCTACAGGTCAGTTCTCCGTTTTGAATAGCATGGGGAACACTTTTTGGGGGGACAGAAACTAGACAGATCACAATGAACACACCAAAACCAGACTTCTGGCTTCCTGTAAAGACTGCTCTGTCTTCCTTCATGGTAGCTCTGTCCTAGATGCTCACACCCAAACATCTTAGGATCTTCCTCAACTTCTCTCTTTTTCATGGCTCATATTCAGCCATTGGGTAATCTATTCTTAAATAGTTTTGAATCAGACTCTGCTTCTTCATTACTACCAAACCATCTCAGGTTGGTTTCATTTCTTATCAGGATGGTTCAGATAGTGTGTCCTCTTAGGGTGCCAATCTGAACTAGGACTTTCTGAAGCCTCACAGGGAGGAGGAATCTATTGGAATACTTCATCCAGCATGGTTCTGGGCGAGTTATGCATGGCTATTCTATCTTTAACTTATCTGCCTACCCCAGCCTTGATAAATTCAAATCTAATCCAGGGAAACTTGTCAAATCTAGCTTCAGAGCATGCCCTGTTATTTGAATCTCTCCAGTGGCCTTTCATTTCCTTCAAAGTGAAAGCCAAAACCTTCATAAACAAAGCAGGTGTGTCACCTGCTCCCCTATTGCCTGTCAACACATTGTTTATTTTGCTCTTCTTGCTTTAGCTGCCCTTTTGGTGTTTCCAAACATGTTGGGCATGCTCCTTCCCCAGCACCTTTGCATTAGCTGTTTCTTAGACTATAAGACCCACCCCCTAAGATAATATTTGAATCCCCTCCCCCCCCCCCACCCCCCTTTCTCAATGGTACCTGAGTTTAAACTCAGGGCCTTGTGCTCATTCAGCTTGATTGCTTAAGACTGGTACTTTACCACTTGAGCCAACTTCCAGCTCAGCTTTTTTTTTCTGGTTAATTGAAGATGGAGTCCATGGACTTTTCTGCCTGGCCTGGCTTCAAAATGAGAAAGGGAATTTGGGGGTTTCCTAGATGAGAGCATTCCAGTTACTCCTAATAGAGGCTCAGCTTTATTTCTGTTCTGAGGACAGAGGGTACCCTGGAATTTACCTACCAATGAAAATTATTGGCTTTAATTAGCTTGGGTTTGTTCCCATTATATCTAGAAGCATCCTGATCAACCCACCCACTTGCAAAAATGTAAATCAGGTAGACATGTATTGCTGAGACATTTTTTGTTTTCTTTTTTAAATATAAATATATATATATATATATATATATTGTAAAAATGTTCTACAGAGGGCTTACAGTTACATGAATAGAGAAATGAGTACATTTCGTAGTGAGCATTGTTACCTCCTCCTTTGTTTCCCCCCTACCATCACCTCCTTCCCCAACTCTTCCCCCCCACCCAACATTGTAAAGTTTGTTTTCAACATAGTGTCCTGTACATCTCGTCGTCACAATGGGTCAGCCTGCATCCCCATTTAAGCATTCCCCAATATCCCTTCCCCTCCCCAAATTACAAAAATGTATATACAAGATGCAGAACACCGGATCAAATCCAGTGAGAACAGAGGTTATAGTGGGGGAAGAACATACAAAAGAAACAAAAGAATCACATAGTGCATTGTAAGTACATTAAAAACACTAGCAAGAGAGAAAAAAAAAAACACTTGTGTCTCTGTCTTGGGGTGCATTTTGCTTAATATTATCTCATGTGATCATATGTACATAGCCTTTGACCTTCTCTGCTTGTCCTAGACATCTACTAGTCATTGCAAACAAGGGAAACCATGGGACCTATGTTTCTTTGGGTCTGGCTTACTTCATTTAATATATTTTTTTCCAAGTCTTTCCATTTCCTAACAAATGAGGCAATATCATTCTTTCTGATGGAGGCATAGAATTCCATTATATATACGTATATACATACACATTTTCTTGATCCATTCATCTATTTGAGGGGCATCTGGGTTGGTTCCATATCTTAGTTATGGTAAATAATGTTGCGATAAACATGGTTGTGCTGGTAGCTTTGGTATGACCTTGTTTGTGATCATTTGGGTTAATTCCCAAAAGTGGGATTGCTGGGTCATAAGGGAGCTCTATGTGTAGTCTTTTGAGGAACCTCCATACTGCTTTCCAAAGTGGTTGAACAAGTTTATACTCCCACCAACAATGAAGTAGGGTTCCCTTTTGGCCACATCCCCTCCAGCATCTGTTGTTACTAAATTTCTTGATTATAGCCATTCTAACTGGGGTGAGGTGGTATCTCAATGTTGTCTTGATTTGCATTTCTTTTATGGCTAGAGGATTTGATCAATGCTACTCCTTTCATCATTCTCTTCCATCTCCCCCAACTCCACCTATTCCATTTTTACACACACATATGTGCCCGTGTGTATGCGCACGCATGCACACACACACACACTGAATGTTATGACCATATTATTCCCTCCTTACTCTCTTCATTTGTCCACTCCCTTTCCCTTGATCTCACCTGCCTCTGACACATCAAATTCTAGTTTCTTGGTACCCATTTTGTTAGACACTTGAGTTATTCAGAGGAGTTGCTCCATTGAAATTCTCTCCTGTATAGACTCTACTTAAGTTAATATGTTTATGTATATGTGCATATGGCCCTTATACAGTTACATATATATTTATAAATTAGTTCTAACTTCTACATATGAGAGAAAACATGAATCCTTTGTCTTGCTGGGCCTGAACTCTGTTTTTTTTCCATTTCATATTGAACATTAAGAGAGATTTTAGCATAAAGGATCCATTCATATTTCTGGGCATGTGGGAAAGTTGAAAACACACACTTGCAAGTGTCTTGGCTGCTGAGGTCCAGGTAAGAGCACCATTAGCACTTTGGCCTCGCCTCCCATGTGCAGAGTCAGTAAGTGAATGAGGTTAATTGCAGTAGCCCATATTGGAAACAATTTTGGAGTCAAAATAATGCCCATCAACCTTGTCCTCTTAGAGGAATGTGCATGGCAAATGTCACAGGTGGTAGAACATGTTGAGGGAAACCACATTTCTCGGACATCCCTTCTTCTGTGTTAAAACTCAAGTTTTAACACAGTAAAGCTGGATCTACTCCTTGGAAATGTGAGGAGCGTCTTGCATGTACTAGCACTCTGGTTGTTTTTGGAATGTTTCAGAAATAGATCTGATGATGGAAAAATGGAGTGGGGGGGGGGGGCTGATTTAAGCCACCTCCTGCTGAGAGGCATGAAGAGGACCATAAAGCTTAGGTAGAATTTTCACTCAAGTTAAAGGACCCAGATAAGACTAACCAAGGCTCTTTTAGCTGCAAATCTGTGGGAGTGGCCCATTATCCCTTGAAGGATAGGCAGAAGACACTGGTGGCCCCTAAATTTTCCTTTTCTCCTCTCTATACTTACTGATGGATTGATTGATTGATTTTGTGTGGGCGGGGGGGGGGGGGGGGAGAGGGAGAGAGATACAACACATCCTTAACCTTGACCTCAGGGCCTGGATGCTGGCCCTTATGTCTGGCTCATGTCTGGCACCATAACCTATGAGCCACAGCTCTACTTTCAGTCTTTTTTGTGGTTAATTGGAGATAAAAATCACAGACTTTCTTTTTTTTGGGGCGGTGGGGTGGGGTCTGGTCATGGGGCCTGAACTCTGGGTCTGGGTACTGTCCCTCAAATCTTCAGCTCAATGCTAGCACTCTACCACTTGAGCCACAGCACCACTTCTGGCTTTTTTTTCTGCTTATGTGGTGCTGAGGAATCGAACCCAGGGCCTCAAGCATGCAAGGCAAGCGCTCTACCACTGAGCCACCTTCCCAGCCCCCAAAATCACAGACTTTCTTTCTGGCCTGTCTGGCTTCAAATCTAGATCCTTAGACTCAGCTTCCTGAGTAGCTAGGATTGTAAGCATGAGCCACTGGCATCCAGCTCTCATTGATTTTAATAGGTTTAAAATGTCCTAAAAAACAGACGATCTTGTGTTTTTTTTTTCCCCTCAGAGTTTCCCACTGTGGTATATTCTCTTTAAAAATGTTATTATTTATCATTCTCTATTAGAATTTAATGACATGCCAACTTGGAAACATAAAATATAAAGATGTATGCTATTGTAAATGAAACACTGCAAGTCAATGATTTAAGAATGTTCTAAAGCGAAGAAAGAAATAATTGTCTTCCTTGGTCTGTATATTAACAAATAACAGAGTATCAAGTCCAGTGATAAGTGGGAATGCTCTTATATTGGTTGATTTCTTTGCAAGTAATGAGGGTGCCTTTAATATAAATTGTAGACTTTGGAATTAGATCTAGGTGCAGAATATGACTCCAGCACAGCTAGTATATCATTGCAGGCAGCAGCACAACCTCTGAAGACTTCAGTTTCTTGTTTGGTAAATTGGGAGTAAAACTCACCTCATCAAGCAGTATTGAGAATTATGTGAACAAAATAAACAAAAATCATCTGGAATTATTAGGCACCAAATGAATATGACTCCCTATCTTTTCTGCAGATTACTTTTACAAGTTTATATGATATTATGTTGATGTCTTTTTCCCCAATGTATTTTTTCATTCATCTGTCTCTGCAGAAGAGTCATTATAAAATGAGGAACAATGAAAGAGTGGGAAGTACTACCTTAGGAACGAAGTTGATGGATTACTCTTGATGATCCCTAGTTTGGTGTTCAGTGCCTGGCAGTTGTAGGTTAAGACTGTTTTTGATTGATGTCTTATGTATGAAAGGGTATCATGATTTGTTCCAGAGAACAGGATTAAGGGCAGATGCTCTAAGTCCTAGGAAAGGCAATTTCAGCTCCATTTTAAGGACTGTTGAACAGTTAGACCTGCCCATTTCTTAATGGGCATTCTTGTGAAGTATGTCAGAAGATGAAATGATCTAAAATACACTGCCTTTCTCTACAGTGTCTCTCATGTCTGATTTAATGTTATTTTGTAACTTCTAGGTTTGTTTGTTTTTAAATTTCTCATTTAAATTTTTGATGTGAGAGTGTAGAGAGCTGCGAGAGGCCGCACCTGGAAGATGGCGCCGGCTGCCGCCCTCCGCCTTCCCGATGGTGAGTGCTCTCTGTGGTAAACAACTCCTTATATGGCTAAGGCAAAGAATCTGGCTTGCTTCCGCGTACCTGAACCTATTGGTGGTTCCCACGTGGCGTATCAGGGTTGGCTACCCAGCGGGTACTTAAGGCTGTGGGGAATTCTCCCCGGGGTTGGGATCAGAAGATTACTCAAAGGTCCTGAATAAACTGCAGAGAGAAGAGTTCGGTGTCTCATCTTCCTTGCTGGTCGAGGCGGTAGCGACATGAGAGGTCAAACCCAGGGTCTCAAACATGTTAAGCATGCTCTCTTCTCCTATCATACCTCTTATATATATATATATATATATATATATATATATATATATATATATATATATATATATATGTATGAGCTGAGTAAGGTTAGTGAAACTCATTTACTACCTACTAGTGTTTTGGAGTGTCAGGACAATGTCCCATTCTGGACAAGCCTTAGTTTACATGATTTATTTATAATTAAATAGAGCTGATTTTCTACTTCTGCTTGTGATTTGACCTTGGAAAGGTCAAGAAGTGAGCATGTAATATTTGACTGCATAGAAATTAGGTAGCTATGATCAGAGAAAAGATTTTAAAAATTTATCCTGGAAGTCATGTGTGGAGTGTTATTTATAACTTCCTTCTCACAATTTAGTCAAAGCTATGCTAGGGAAAGAAAGTTGGTGACAAGAGAGGGCCAGTTACGGCATTCCATGTTTGTCCATCAAATTATGAGCTTTGTGGAGTCCTATTCTGGTCCCTGTTTACAAAACTAAGGAATGGAATGAAGGGAAGAGGAGAAATTACTTTTTCTATTCAGACTCATAATCTTGCACCTGTTGAAAAAGGTTAGCTAATAACAAAAATGAATCCGATATGTCTAAATCAGGTGGGGAAAGAAATCCAAAGTCCTCATGAATTCTGAGAGAGGTGTTTCTAGTAACAAACTACCAAGAGCCATACCAGAAAAGTCCTCCTTGAAGAGTCCTAGGATAATTTTTAAGATTATGTGCCATGAATTGTGGTTATGGAAAATAAGAGTTGGGGACTGGACAATCTTCCCATGAGATTCTGCTTGCAGAGCCTCTGCTTGCAGCCATGAGAATTTTCGTTCAGTCGCTGGGTCTGTACATTTTCTCTAGTGCTCCTTTAAGCAAAGGGTCACTTAGAGCTCTTTCCTTTGAGTTAAATTTTTAGGTCCACAGAAAGAAGCTACAGAAACACCTTGGATTTAATCATAGCAAATGAGGTGTTTACCTCAGAACATTTTAAGTTAATGAAAAACCTGGAAAATATCAATTTGGTCATAATGCAAAGCCCAGAAAGCAGTAAATAATTCTAGCACCTTTCTGTTCCTGTGAAACAAAACTAGCTTTGTTCCTCCCCCCTTTTTTTCCTATTTTAAATACATTTTGTGTTTTAAATCCCAGTGGAATATATTTTCAGCTTTCTAAGGCTTATTAAATCACCAATCCTTAAAATCAGGTTTAAGAGACCGTAAGGTCTCTTAATTCACTCTCTCAAGTAGTCTGGGTGATATCTGCATTCAAACAGACAAGCTTGGTCAATCGATTGACTTAGGTGGGAAAAATCACTTTTGTTTATCAATGTGTCCTTCAGAAATGTATTTATATGAACACTGATCTCTTAATCTATTTTTTATTTTATGGTCTCCACCTTGTGATTAGCAGATTAAAAACATTTGAGGTTACATTCTTTGAAAAGGCTGTAAAGAACAATTCATGCTAAAAATATTCCTGCTTAGGTTGGTTGGCTTGGGTAAAGGAAGAAGTTGGGGGAGGGAAGGAGGGGGGGATCAGCATGGTGCAAATGTTATATCCTAAGGCTGGGCACTGAAGTGGTGGGGCAGGGAGAGCATGTAGGAATCCAATCAAAATTTACAAGCAACTGCTAGGGGCCAGCCCTTTCGTTGGATACTGTAGCCAACCACTGTGTACATCATTGTCTTAACATGCAGTACATGGGTAGCGATTGTTAGGAATAGCTTACAAGAGCAATGTGAAAGGAAGCAGGAAGTCAAGCGATAGGACAGTTTGAGTTGAGTATAATCCTAGCACAGTTCCAGGGGGTATCATCTAATCCTTTATTATATGTGGACCTCCAAGGGGCAGGGCCCCAGGAGGCTACCCAGACATTGTGGTCAAGAAACTAGTGGTAAGTCCTCACATTGGAGGCCAACTCACAAATGTTTTTCTTTTGAGTCATATCATAAAAGCCTTAGCAAAGTTCAGTCAAGCTCATGAAATATAGGGCAAGCGAAAGGTTATCTGATTAGGTTCATTAAAACCATTTTAATCCCTTTGTTTTGAAAATGAAAAAGTGAAACCTATGTATTGATTCCAAAGAGCTACTATTCTTAAGTGCTTAATACAGGACCAGGATCTGTTAAGTGTCATATATGATATCTCATTTAACCTTCAATGTCAATATAAGCTGTCTGCTATCTGTTTTACCATTAGGAAACTAAGTTAGAGAGGCTACCTACCTACCCTTGACATACATCAGGTATTTACAGAATGGGAATTAAGAGAGGGCTCTTGAATCCTAATCTTTGTCTTCAGAACTCATGCTTTTGACGGATCACTGCTGTTAGACTACGCTTGCTAGGAAATTACCCATGCTCTCCTGACATTCTCCAGCCCACCTCGGTTTCATTTTCTCCTCTTCTTTGTTCCTTACTTTCCCCTCAGCTTTTAAGTCCGATTGATTTAAGTTCCTAGATATCTTGAATCTTACTATATTCACGTGTTCTTTTTATTAGGCCAATATAATCATTCCTTAACTGGCATCTGGTACTGGAGCTTGAACTCAGGGCCACATGCTCTTGCTTGGCTTTTTCCCCCTCAAGACTGGCATCCACCTGAGCTACACCTCCATTTCTAGCTTTTTGCTGGTTCATTGAAAGTAAGAGTCTTATGGACTTTCCTGCCTAGACTGTCTTCAAACCTTGATACTTAGATCTCAGCCTTCAGAATAGCTAGAATTACAGGCACGAGCCACCAACTCCTGGCTTTTTAATCTGTTTCACTTCAGACTTTGCTATGCTCCTGAGGAGGTTCTTGTAACAACAAAGATGCTCATGCTATGTCACTGTGACTTTCAGACCATGGTGACTTGGACCTTTTGCTCACACCTCTATTTATTTGTTTATTCCAGGAGCTTGCAACTTGCTAAAGTACTTGGATTGCTCTGTGGCTCATATCTCTTCCTGTTATATTCTCTATCATTACTTCAAAGACAACCTCTTTGTTTTCTGCCTAGTGAATTGGCTCTACTATCTCTTTCAAGAGGCTTTCCCAATTCTTCCAGACAGAGGCCCTTCTATTTCCACCTCTCATAGGAACAAGTGGTATTCTCTGTGATGATAGTCACAGCTTCCTACCTGCCTGTTCCCCTCTACTACCAGAGACTGTTTTAAGGCCAGTAAAGGTAACTATCAGATAGATGCAGTTATTAGGCTGAACAGCCCATATGCAGGAGGAACAATCAATAATAAGCACCTGTCAGTATGCTAAGCTGTGCAAGGATTCTTGTTTAAGGTTACCAAGGAGAAGCTTTCCACAGAGGGATCCATGAACACATGAATACCTGCATTGCTCACTGCACATGCTGGATGCCTCCCTGTCCTTTTAGATTTTTTTCGGCTGCAAAATCCCAAGTGCTAGTCTTCCACTCACCTCATCAGCTATGCTGTTCTCTGTTTTGCAGCAAGGGAAGTTTTGCTTGCTCTGGTGTTTCTCTATAAAGACTAAGCATAGTTTCTGTGCCCTGTTCATGATAAGAAAACTATCTCTTATCCCCTCTCTGAAGCTAAATCCTTCTCAACCTTCCTTCCTTCCTTCCTTCCTTCCTTCCTTCCTTCCTTCCTTCCTTCCTTCCTTCCTTTCTTTCTTTCTTTCTTTCTTTCTTTCCTTGCTTGCTTGCTTGCTTGCTTTCCTTCTCTCTTTCTTGCCTGTCCCTGAGCTTCCTTTTGCTCAAAGCTAGAGCTCTACCACTTGAGTCACAGCACCACTTCTGGCATTTTCTAAGTGGTTTATTGGAGATAAGAGTCTCACAAACTTTTCCTGCCTGGGCTCGCTTTGAGCTGTGATCCTCAGATCCCAACCTCTTGAGTAGTTGGATTATAAGCATCAGCCACTGGTGCCGGCTATCCTTCTTCACATTAATTTGGGCTTTGACTAAAAAAACAAACACACAAACAAACAAATTGGAAGTATCTCATTCATAGAGTTGTTTGGGGGTAAGTTATAAAGCGATGCTCTTATAACTATAGAAGTGATGTATTCTCTCCCTAAGAACTTAGGTTTTCTGAGCAGGAAGCCTAACTTTGGAGGCTCCTGCTGAGGAATTCAGGGCAGACCTTGAAAAACATAGGTAGCCATGCATCCCTGTATGTTTCCTGAGGCTGGGCACCGAAGTGGTGGTCCAGGGAGAGCATGTAGGAATCCAGTCAAAATTTACAAGCAACTGCTAGGGGCCAGCCCTTTCATTGGATACTGTAGACAACCACTGTGAGTTGGTTTTCCTGCACTTAGAATTTTATTTCTTTTCCTCTTTGGGGATGGCGCATCCTAAGACTGCATGCGCACAGTCCCGACTCCATGGGCAGCAGCCCCTGAAAACATCACAGGCTTTTTGTTCCTAAGCCTGGATTTGCCTCAGAATCTTGCCCAATCCAGCATCTCAGGCAGCTACTGCCAATCTTGCTGTAGTTGACAACTAAGAAGAAAACCCTATATTATCTTCAATCTACAGGGTTAATTTGACCTATGGTCCTATGTTGGCCATAGGGTCTGCCTTGTGTTTGTTAGAGAAATGAAGGTATCTTTTTCCAGTGACTATGCTAGTATCTTTATTGTTCCCATGATGTGAGTAGGTGTTTGTGGCTATTAAAATATGCAGCAACCCTGGATATAATGTTAGACCCAAATTTACCTACACAGACCTGTAGCAGTGACTGCTGCCATCTGAGCAGAGGAGTATACCACTTGACTCTTCATATTGAGCCATAGATTTAAATTTCTGATAAAGTATTTGAGATCATGTGTAGGGTGAGAGAACCAGGAAACAGCAGAAGATAAATGGGCTTATTTAAAGCAAAGGAACAGTTGTTACCACAAGTGAGTGTTGCTTGAGTATAGAAACAAGCATAGCCATCAAACTTACTGAAGGAAAATGAAACCCTAGATTTTAGTCTAACAAGATTATCCACAAAGATAAGCATCATGTTTTCATCTATTTCATTTGATTCTTTTTTAAAATCTTTTGTTTGTTTTTTTTTTGGCAGTCATGGGGATTGAACTCAGGGCCTGAGCACTACCCCTGAGTTCTTTTGCTCAAGGCTAGTACTCTACCACTTTGAGCCACAGGTCTACTTCCAGTTTTCTGGTGGTTATTTGGAGATAAGAGTCTCACTGATTTTCCTGCCTGGGCTGGCTTTGAATTGTGATCTTCAGATCTCAGCCTCCCAAATAGCTAGGATTACAGGTAAGAGCCACCAGTGCTCGGTTTGATTCTTATTTTTGCCTCAAAGTTTCTCAGTGACCAGAAAAATCCCTGTGTGTACCTCATGAGCTAGGTAAAAAATATTCAGCCTATTGAAAGAGAAATTTAGCTCTTAAAACTAAAGCATATTTGAACCCTGCAGAGAGATAGGGAGCATCAATACTGAATAGGGGTGAAGAGGCTGAGCTGAGATTCAGGGGCATCTGAGTTTCTGTCTGTTCTGGCTGTGTGACACTGGCAGATTGTTTAATGTCTCTGTGCCTCACTCTTTGCACACAAAACATGAAGACAGGTATAATAGCCACACAAATACAAAAGGAAGTGATATGGTAAGCATTTATTATATAATTACCATAGAATTATCATTCAATGAGTGGGAGGTACTACATGCCAAGTGAACCTAAAATAAATGAAAATGTCCTCAGTGACTGGATACATTTTATTATTTAAATTTCAGTCAGAAAGATTGCCCTTGGTTGAGCTAATCTCTCATTTCTCTGACAGGTTTTTCACCAAGAGACTCTTAAATCAACTGAAAAAGTAGAATTGAAGTAGAAAGGAGATTAGCTTGAACAAATTAATCCAAGCCTGATGAAATCTTAAAGGTAGTATTGACCACCTTGGTTGTAGTAGGTCAAGGCCACTAATATTTCTTATTGGCTGACCCAGAAGGGACTGGACACCTTTAAAAAAATATCCTTTTAGCAAAGAATGACACAATCAACAAGATCTAGCCTTCAGTACTGGTCTGAGCACACTTGTGAAAAGCCTCAGAGAACATTTCTGTCAGTCCAGTACAGCATCTGAATCAACATGTTCTCAGAAAGAGTAAGACACAGGGACTATCAACTGATCCTCACATCCAAATAGCAATTCTTCCCAGCAAGTAGAGTTCTAAGTTTTACAACTTTCACTCCAATGCCAAAAGAAATCAGCTTTGCCATTCACATTTTATAGGCAGAAAACCCAAGGTACCAAGGGATTAAATAATTTGTATTGGAACGAGATTTTTACTAACTCCATAGAAAATTGACCTAGAACTTAAACATGGATAAACCACATCCTTTATTTAAACAATATTTTACAGTCTATGATGAAAGAATACTTAGAGATGGAATTTCCAGATTGGCTGTTCACGAATTCACAGAAAAATTATGCAACTTTCCATTCATTCAGCAAACATTTATTCAGTACATACTAAGTACAAGGCTCTGCAATAGAGACTGGAGATTGAAGCTGCCCTAAGATGAGGCTAGGCCCTTCAGGGATATCAGGAGACCCACAGGTAAAGAAATAATCTTTTTTTAATTTTTTTTTAAGGAATAGAGTCTGTAACTGGAGACCAAAAAAATCTTACATGTTATACAGTAGGACCCAGAGGGGATTTACTCCTACAAGATCACTGTTTGTTTTGCTCTGGGTAGGCTTGGCAACAGCAGGAATCCTCCTGAACATGAAGAATTGCAACCTTTGCCAACTTCAAACCCACAAATAGCTGAATACAATATGCGTCTAAGGGCTAGAAGTCACGACTACACATGCGCATGGAATGGTTATCTTTTGGAGCTCGTATCTGAAATGAGATTGCAATTCTTTTCCAAATCCTAAAAGGAAAGAAATGAAAAGCCTTTGGAGGCTCCTACAATTTGACCTTTAAATAATAATTCCCTACTGATTGCTATCTTGCCAAAGGAGAGCCTTACCGAGGAGAGGGCCTGAAATCAGCCCCGAGGTTTATGGTTGCAAGGAGGGTGGAGTGCCATGACTTGCCAAAATTAGACACAGCTTTCAGCCCACTTACAAAGTCGTGCCTTAAAACATTCCCTCCCTGGCACTGGCTAGGGCAACACCCATTTGCTGGGGTTCCTCCTCACCTACGGGCAGTCCTTGGCAGTTTCCTTGGCTGATGCATTGCCCTCTGTCTGTAACATTGGTAGTGTCCAGGCTCTTTTCTTTCCCCATTGTCCTCTCTCACTAGGCCATTTTATATCCTGCCTTCCTGTCTCCCACCTGTCTGCGATTTAGATCTCTCCTCTAACATTCAGATAGGAAAGTCCCACTCTAAACTTGATTTCTCACACAGAAGGGTCCCAAGTTGGACAAAGCCCTAATAGGATAGAATTTGGTGGGGTGGGGGTGGGGGGAGGGGTGGGGGGAGGGGGAGGAAGGTTCCTTTCAGACTCTGTGCTGATGAACTGTTTCATCCATCTGATTTAGAAATCGTCAAGCACCCATTTGAAACATATGAAATACACTTGTGCCAGGCTCCCAGGAATAAGTGATTCAATCTGAGTCTCTGGGAGAGGGTTTTCAAGTGAGTTTGTGAGGTATCTAGGCTAGGCATCACAAACCTGCTTAGTTTGGAATTCCATGACTTATCTTGGTTTTTCCCTTTGTATTTTCCTTTCAGTCTCAACTATCTACATTCCTTTCTAACTAGCTCCATTTTACCTACTGTTTTCATCAGCAAAATAAAAAAGTCACCACTCTAAATAAGGATATCATCTCTGGCCTGAAATGACTTGTTTTGGGGGAAGGGGTGCAGGTACTGAGGCTTGAACTCAGAGCCTCTCATTCTTATTTGGCTTTTTTTTTTTCATTTTCAGCTTTTTGTTGGTTAATCGAAGAGTCTCCAAAACTTGTCAGAGTGGTCTGGCTTTGAACCCTGATCCTCAGATCTCAGCCTCTTGAGTACCTAGAATTACAAGTGGTAATCACCAGCACTGGGCTTGAAATAATCTCTTAACTATTCTTATTGCATGACAATATCTTTTATCACCAGTGTACCCAGGGCCATTGAAGTAAATCAGAACATATCATTCCTTCCCATAAAACATTGTGCTGGCCTCTTTTTTTTTTGGCTCTTAGTATAAGCCACAGGTAGTGAAGGCAACTAAAAATACCCACCTTCTCTTCTGAAGGGCCATCTTCCTGACCTCCAGCACATGAGTGGGCATATAACCAAACCTCCCAGAATGGGACATGGTGATTTGAGCCTTCCAGGTTGATGAAGGCCTTTTTTTACCATACCGTAACGGGTTCCTGGGGACTCCTCTTTCCCCTCAAAAGTAGATCTGGCCCAAAGCATCCCTCAAAGTCATTGTGGACTGTTTTTTATTTCATTATCTGACATCACTAGGAAGGGGAAAAAAGTATGCTTTTTTAAAAGTTCTTTTCATTGAGTTCTACTAAAAATAGTGTTGAGTTCATAAAATGAGCTGTGCAGGACTGATAAAAGAGATGGCAGATTTATTGACTGGTGTCTGTGTTCCACCTGAAAAGCTTGTGCAATATGGAGATAAGTCCATTCCTTAATCATTTGACCAGAATTTGTATAAACATTTGTGATTTCTTTGAGGG
Source organism: Dipodomys spectabilis (assembly GCF_019054845.1). Taxonomy (NCBI): domain Eukaryota; kingdom Metazoa; phylum Chordata; class Mammalia; order Rodentia; family Heteromyidae; genus Dipodomys; species Dipodomys spectabilis. Next base: position 49,558 of record NW_024871254.1, read on the forward strand.
GCTCATAATACAATTAACTCACTAGTGTTTCCAGTGGCCATTTGACTCAGTGGTTTTGACATAACTAAAAAGCAGTCTTTAATAGCAAATGTGCTTTAATTATGAGTAATGTGTCAGTCAGATTTACCACAGCTCTGACCTTCATCCCATTTCTGACTTATACTTTTGGGGGCAACGGATGAGAGGAAATTAGAAGTGGGTTAGCGTCAAGGCTAGAGAAGGGTGGTATGGAAATGAGGTCCCAATGGCTAGCAAGACAGCTGGGAAAGGGTGTCAGATTCTTCCCCCTTTTTCATCTCATCAAGAGCTATCTTCTTGCTCTAAGCTAGAGGCTTCTCATAGCAGGCCAGGTCCTGAGAATTCACTTGCATCATGGTACTAGAAGTTTTACACAGATCTCTGCAATTATAATTTCTGTTATCATTTGCTTGAACTAATAAATAGATGTGTGCAATAAATAGAGGCCCTTAGTCTGTTTTCTACTTGAAAAAAATCTAGGGGATGTACACATCTGTTTTAAGTTGAATCCTTAATTCTGTAACCCTATTAGAGTAAGGCAGAAAACACTGAGAATCACTTACAGTCAAATTGTTTTCTCAGTATTCCGTTATATGTAGATATTTGACTTGTTGTTAACCTTCAAAATGGTGGCTGGAAGAGCAGATGATTTCCCTTAGACTCCAACCTGAGAAATTCTAGTACACTTTGAAAATCTGGGCTGCTTTTCTGATTCATAAAACTTATTCATTGGAATAATATTGTAATTCAAATGATATAGAATTCAATATTATATTATTTAATGTTATTATTTAAGTAATGGCATTCTATATGTAAATAGGGCAGGCATCCATTTTGGGTAGAGAAAACTTCTTTGTGGTCAACATTGAGGTTCGTAATGAAATAACATGGAGGGAACAAAGTAGATTTGTTTCAAGTTGTCAAAATGTATACTTTGAGGTCCGTCTGCCATGAGCCCCCTTAAAAGCCCTGGAAAGGACCCTACGTACATGTCCACACTATGAATTCTCTTTATTAAATGAGTACAACTAAGTGTTGTTGTTGGTTTAACTTCTGTTAGTAAAGGTTGTTTCCTTTTCTATTCTCACTTCCTCTTGCCACATTGTCTGTCATGATGAATGACCCTAGGGTTGCCACAGGTATTTTGGAGAACGGGCTGCAGAAAGATGGTTTAAGCCAGAGGGTATGTTTAGATTATTTGCAGTCATATCCACATAGAGCTATTTAGCCCCTGCTTTGAGGTAGAAGCAACTCCCCAGCTCATACTTACCATCCTTTGCTACAACTTGCCCAGCTCATGAATGAAGGTACTGAGCTACATCTCTGCTGTGGTTGGGATAAGTGACCTGACAAGACCCATGTGCTACTCCCTACCTACTCCCGGAGGCAGCATCATCAGGAGGTAGGTTATTGGAGGTTTGCCCTTGAAGGGGATACTGGGATCTTGGCACCTTCCTCTCTGTCTCTTTGCTTCCCATGTACCATGAGGGTGATTAACTTTTTTTTTTCTGCTATAAGTTCCTGCCATTATGAACTATACTGCCATGGGCCCAAAAGCAGTATGGTTCGAACCTTACAGAATTGTGATCCAAAATAAACCTTTCCTCTTTATCAGTTGGCTATCTCAGACATTTTGTTACAGTGATGGGGAGCCAACCCACACAAGTTGCTAGCTCTGAAAGTATTCGGGTAGAGGAGGAAAAATACAGTTTGAAATATATAGAGCTGGAAGACAGTCTGTGGAAAATTCTTCCAATCATCAGGCATGTAAAATTGTAAGAGAATTAGGCCTCACAAGATACCTAGTCAAAACACAATTTTTTTCCCTGCCAGGAATATACTTGAAAATGTATTTGATATATCTAGAAGTATTTTGGAAATCTACCAAGAGAGAGTTTATCCAAATTTCTGTGCTTGTGGGAACACACATTTGTGGCAGAAATACAAACACTATATCTATGTAAAATTACATATTTTATGTGCCCCCAATATGTCACAGATTGAGAAAATATTCACATTCTCAACTGATTTAGAGTACTGGCAGCAACAATAAGGTAAAACTTACAGCAACTTCATTTACTAGCTGCTAAATTGTGTTCAAAGAATAATTAAGATTTCTTCCCTGCACAAGAAAAGTTTTGAGCTATCTAAAATCAGATGGATCTAATGTGAAAGAAAGAAACCTAGTAAAAATTTTCCCAGGTTTCATGACACTAACAATGTATGTGTATTGTCAATAATTAATTATGGTATTAAAAACAACTTTTGAAACTAATTAAAACATTATGCTAGAAGAATTGTCTTCATCAGGCTGATCACCATTAGCCAGGAAACATCCCATCAAAAAGTGTAGGAAAAGATTTCAGGAGTATATTGAAAATGTTATTTTTCTGATTTTTTAAAAAAAGATTTATGTGTAGTTTTGGAAAATGTGTGACAGCTGTGCTATTTCTCATTCTAAATAAATACTTTATTTTCCGTCTTTCTTCCTTTCTTCTTTCCTTTCTTCCTTTCACAGTACTGGGGCTTGAACTTAGGGCCTTGTATTCTCCTTTGGCTGTTTCTGCTGAAGACTAGCTCTCTCCCACTTGAACCACACCTCCATTCCTGAATCTCTTTGTTATGGCTTTGGAAACACAGCCATTTTACGTATTTTCAAGGCAGTTTCACATCAAATAGCTGCTTCAAAGTGTGAAGTCAAAATGCCTGTCTTTGAACAAGGCCTATCCCAGGGGAGAGGCCCATCCCCTGGCTGGCTTGGCCTCACGCGGGCAAATCAGGCCTTTAGTACTATCTCCAAGTAAGTTTACAGTTCCCAGGTTTCATATCTTTCTATGTGCCTCTATTATCAGACCATATATCCTAGATGCATTTTGAATTAGTATTTAAAAAATTACAGTATGGTGAGAACAATTATAGACAATTTACAGAGCATTTGATTTTTTTTTTTTTCTGTTTAAGACATTGCTTTATAAAATGCAAATATTTAATCTGTAGCAGTCCATTTAAGAAGGCTCTACTATGACTCTGTTCTTGAATTTGGACTGGTAAAGCTTTGCTGGATGAGTCTTCTTCTTTTCCTCAGTGCCTGGCATATAGTAGGCCCTGAAATAGGTTTTCATGTCCCTCCATCCTTTGCTCTTTTTCCTTGGGACACATTTTTTTTTTAACCCTGTCTGGTAATAAGGACATTTTTACAAAATGAAATCATACCTAACACGTTCCAATTTTATTACCAAGTGACGACCTTTATTAAGCTGTGTGGTGTGACAGAGTTCAGGTTATCATCTGTGACATCACACTCAGAGGTGTCCTACAGCTGGCATGGCTATTCATTGTTTCACAAAGGACCCCAGTAAAGCCCAACATGTCAGGTGGAAGGTGTTTCTCAAAGAGAGGATGTAGGCTTGGCTGAGAGAACATGGACTTGGATTCTACTCCCTACCCTGTAGACAGAAACATAATAAATAATAATAGCAAATTGGAAACCCTGTCTTGTGTGTCCACACTTAACACTTCACAAAATACTTTGAAGAAATCTCAAGAGGCTGAGATTGAGGACTGCAGTTAGAAGCCAGCCTAGACAGGAAATTCAGTGTGATTCTTATCTCTAAATAATCAGCAGAAAGTTGGAAAGGGAGGTCTGACTCAAAGTGGCAGAGTACCAGCCTTGAATGAAAAAGCTCAGTAAGAATGCAAGACACTGAGTTCAAGCCCTAGTACTGCATGCACACGTGCATGCATGCACACACACACACACACACACACACACACACACACACACGAAAACAATTTAAAAAACTGCAAAGGATAGATATAGCCTTTATCCCAAATTTAAAAAAAACTCAGTGCTGGACAGGTGAATGACCCATAATACCTCAGCCAGTAAGTGAAGAAGATAGAACTTGCACCCAAGATTCTATGACTTGATGATTCCAGGCCTTTTATTTTTATGGCATTTATAGTACTGTTATTCAAGAACAGTGTCAACCTTTTGAAGATCCTGTTTAATACTTTACTCAGATACAAGCCACTGTGGAAGAACCCCAGAGACACAATAGGGTACAAGTCATAGCTCTTGCTTTGGATAGAGTTTAAAATCCATGAAGTCATCTGGCCACCTAGGCAACTGCCTATAACACAGTTATGTTCAGGGTTGTAAGAGAAACAGATGAGACACAATGGAATCAAGGTACAGAATATGACCAGAGAAGAAAAAACATGTAGTCTATTCCTATGTTAACAATCAGAGAAACTAACTCTGATGTCCAATTTTATACCTAACTTACATATTTAATATACTGTAAACACTGTTCACAGTTCACAACCATCCAGTATTGTGATTTGCTAACTTTGGCTACATCTGATCACCACATCCTAAATTCACAAAACAAATATATTTAGGCTTTATGGATCTGAAAGAGATTTTGTAAAGTTTGAACAAAATATGAATTCATTTTTCCAGTTTTCATCCTGGTTATCTGACTTTGTTCATCTTGTCTCTTTAATTTTAACTTCCTTTTAAAAAATATTTTCTGCTGTAATGAACTTCTTGTTCTGAAAATCTCAATAATGCAGTTGGGCCACCACTCAGAGTTTTGCAATGAGCTAAACTTAGGTTGAAGCAAACTAACCAAATAAATGACTTCTGCCTCTTCTCTTTACATTTAATTATCTTTCCTTGATTGTGTGACACTTGGAGAGATTGATGGAATTATATAATCTATTAATTGCTGCTCCTGAAGAAAATAAGAGCAGAGACCACTGAGTCAGAAGGAATTATAAAATCCACTTGTGGGGACTGAGAATATATTTTTGCCTGAGTTTGGTGAGGGGGTTAAGTTTTTCATATTAAAATGGAATTAGGTGTTTAGATGGCTTTTTACTGTGTCTGTCAGCATGATGTCTTGATTATTGATGTCCTGAATCCATTCCAGTGTTAGGCATTTTGTGCATTTTGTGCTACTGGATATCTTCCCAACTTTCCTAGAAGACATGTGAAAATATAATGTTTGCTGGTAATGGCAATTTCAGATAGACTTTCTGTTTGTCCACTAAGCAACAGACTAAAATAAGTGCCTTATTTAAGTCTGGAGAAAAAAAATCCTAGACATTTCAGTACCCCTTCCTGCTAAATACTGCCCCAAATATGCCCCAATTGGGAACACTGTTCCTCTCTAATCTCACCTTCGACTCCTTACCTCTTTCAAAACTCAGCCCTTTCCATCTCTCTCTCCCCTTTCATCTCAGGGACAAATTTATTTGCTAAGCCACCACTATCATATTCCCCTTTTTCCTATTTTCCAGCGAGGAGGAATGCACATTCCAATATTTTCTTCCTCTGATGAATCTCATCCTGAGTGGTTTAGAATTTGCCTGCTTGTGTTTCTTTGTTTGATGATGGCAGGTCTCCCTCTCTCACCCCAACTCTTCTCCCCATGCTCACAATATTGTCTTCCTTTAGGCTTAAGTTGGTGACAAGAACTACCATCCATACATGGCATGCGGTTACACATGACTCTCAATTACTCAATTTTTTTTTCATTTAACATTTTTTTTATTTTATTGTAAAGATGCTGTATAGAGAGAAGGGTTACAGTTACATGAGTAAGGCAATGAGTACATTTCCTGTTGAGCACTATTACCTCCTCCTTTGTTTATTTCCTATTATCCCTCACCCTGCCCAGGCCGAGGTTGTAAAGATCATTTCCAACATAGTGTCTTGTGAGTATCATTGTTGCAATGGGTCATCTAGTTATTGCAAATAAGGGGAACCATGGAACCTATGTTTCTTTGGGACTGGATTACTTCACTTAATAAAATTTTTTCCAAGTCTTTCCATTTCCAAACAAATGGAGCAGTATCATTCTTTCGGATGGAAGCATAGAATTCCATTGTGTGTGTGTGTGTGTGTGTGTGTGTGTGTGTGTGTGTGTGTGTGTGTGTGTGTGTGTGTGTGTGTGTGTGTGTATGTGTGTATCACATTTTTTGATCCATTCATCTACTGAGGGACATTTGGGTTGGTTCCATATCTTAGCTATGGTGAATAATGCTATGATAAACATAGTTATGCTAGTAGCTTTATTATGGCCTTGTTTGTGATCATTTTTGTACTTGCCCAGAAGTGGGATTGCTGGGTCATAGGGGAGCTCTATGTGGAGTTTTTTTTTTAATTTATTTTTTTATTATAACACTTTTTAAAATTGTGACAATACTATACAGAGGAGTTACAATTACATGGGCAACATAATGAGTACAGTTCTTATCAAGCATTGCCTCCTCTTTGTTTCTCCTTCCCATTCCTTCCCATACTTCCCCCACTTCCCCACCTGATCCTCCCCACCTCCAAAGCTGTAAAGTTCATTTTTCGACATAACCACTTGTGCATCTCATTGTTGCAATGCATCTACCTGTATCCCTATTTAAACGATTTGTTTTTGCCCTTTCCCTCCACAAATTATACCAACATCAAATACAGTGAAAGCAGGGGTTATACCGTGGGGGAGGGACATACAAAGCAACATAGAAATCATCTTATAAATATGTTAGAAACAATTTCATGAAAGAAAAAAACACATTTGAATAATTATCTTAGGGTTCATTCCCCTAACTTCAACTTATCTGACCTTTTCTGCTTGACTCAGACATATACTAGTTATTGCAAATAAGGGAAACCATGGGACCTATGTTTCTTTGGGCTTGGCTTACTTCAGTTAATATAATTTTTTCCAAGTTTTTCCATTTCCTAACAAATGGGGTGGTGTCATTCTTTCTGATGGAGTCTATGTGGAGTCTTTTGAAGAACCTCCATACTGCTTTCCAGAGTGGTTGGACAAGTTTACATTCCCACCAACAGTGCAGTAGGGTTCTCTTTTAGCCACATCCCCTCCAGCATCTGTTGTTATTAGATTTCTTGATTATAGCCATTCTAACTGGTGAGGTGGAATCTCACTGTTGTTTTGATTTGCACTTCTTTTATGGCCAGATAAGTAGAGCATTTCTTCATGTGTCTATTGGCCATTCTCATTTCTTTTCAGAGGAAGTCTTTAGCCCATTTATTAATGGAGTGTTATTTCTTTGAGGATTTGTTTTTGGGAATTTAATTTTTTGAGTTCTAAGTATATTTTAGATATGAGACCCTTGTCTGTTGTATGGCTAGTGAACATTCTCCCAATCCTTGGGCTTTCTATTGATCTTGCTAGCTATGTCCTTTGCCATGCAGAAGCTCTGCAGTTTCATGCAATCCCATTTGTCCAACCTTTCTTTGATTTGTTGTGTTTCTGGGTCTTCATTAAGAAAATTTCAGCCTGTGCCAAGGACACCTAGAGTTTCTCCTATTCCATCCTGTAATGTTTTCAGAGTGTCTGCTTTGACTCCAAGGTCTTTGATCCATTTGGAGTTCATTCTGGTGCAGGGTGATATATAAGGATCTAACTTTAGTTTCCAACAGGTGTTTAACCAATTTTGTCAGCACCATTTACTGAAGAGGCTGTCTTTAGATTAGGTGGCTATAGGTCTGTGAGTTCATTTCTGGGTCTCCAGTTCTATTCCATTGGTCCTCAGGTCTGTTCTTGTACCAGTACCAAGCTGTTTTGATTACCATGGCTTTGTAGTAGAGTTTGATATTTGGTATTGATATTTCTCCAGCACTGTTCTTTCTGCTAAGGATTTTGTTTTGCTATTCAGGGTGGATTGCTTCTTCTATTTCATTGAAGAATGAAGTTGGGATATTGATGGGTATCACATTGAATTTGTAGATATCCTTTGGCAGTATTGCCATTTTCACAATGTTAATCCTCCCAATTGAGGAATATGGGAGGTTTTTTTTTCCACTTCCCTAGTTCAGCTTTAATTTCCTTTTTCAGGTTTTTAAAATTTTCCATTTTTTTTAAATGGCAACTCTCCCTTGCTGCCCTAACCCCAAAATTAAACAGGCTTGAGGGTAAAAACCATTGACTCATATCTGAAAAGTCCAGGGATGGAACTTTTGGAATGTAAGAATCTAGAGATGCAAATATTAACTAACTTCCTCTATGAAGTAGGCCAGCCCTCGCACAAGTAGCTATTCTTTGCCAAATCTAATCCCAGAAAGAGACCTTTCTTGCCTGATAATCCAGGGCATACTTAAAGATCAGAATTGAGCCAATTCAAATCATTTGCCATCCCTGAGCCAATAGCTATCATCAGAAGAGTGGGATATGCTAATTGCAAAAAGCTGACATGTTTCTGTTCTTAAAAGTTCACATATGAACAGCAACCCTCCTAGGACTTTGTAGGGAAGAAGGATAGAAGTATCCACAAGAAAGTCTGGTACAGAGAAGGAGGGATGGATGATGAGTAGCAAACATAACAGGTGTTTGTTGTAATCTTGTTCCCAGGCAGACCTCCATCCTTGCTGAAGCCTGTTTCTGTGTTTGGATTTTGATCCCTACACACCTCTATCTTGAATTTCACCTATAGTTCCTCTAGTAGTTTCAAAGTTCCAGGTCTTATATAAGCGTATCTGATCCATTTTGAATGGATTTTTATCCATGATGAGATAGGGATCTGCTTTCCAAGTCAACACACAATGGAGATACCTGTTCAATCATGTTTATTGTGACACTATTCACAATAGCAAGCTTTGGGATCAGCCTACGTACCCGCCAACAGGAAAATGGATATAGAAAATGTGAGATTTATGTGTGTGTATATATAATATGTAATAGAGTATTATTCGGCCATAAAGAAAACTAAAAGCATCTCTTCCCAAGAAAATGTATGGAATTAGAGATAATCACATTAAGCAAAATAAACCATACTCTGAAAGGTAAATATCATATTCACATTTCCTTTTGTATGAGGCATTCAGTTGTTCTTTTTTCTTTTTCTCTTATTAACATGAACAGGAAAGCAGCAGGAGTCCAGTGGGAGGAGGAACAAGAGAGTAATGAAGAGTAAATAGGAGCAAACTATGTTACATGCATGTATGAAAGTGTCTCATTATTTCATATAATTAATATATTCTAATAACTTTTTTTTGCCAGTCTTGGGCCCTGAACTCTGGGCCTGGGCGCTGTCCCTCAGCTCCTCAGCACAAGGCTTGCGCTCTACCACTTGAGCCACAGCGCCGCTTCCAGCCTTTTCTGCTTATGTGGTGCTGAGGAATCAAATCCAGGGCCTCATGCATTCACCTAGTACTAACAGCAGATAGTGCTTCAGAGTCACAGAACAGTGATTTTGACATTCTCAATTTAGAAATACAGCAGGAACTAAGCGCTGCTTCTTTTTCTCCCTGGTTCTTAATGATCTCTTGGGCACTAACAAAGGCCTTTGGCAAGACATTATGACACAATTCCATTGCCAACTCCACATGCCTTAGCCCTGCTTTATCGCAGGGCTGCCTGGCACTATCCTAGCTCTTCTCTGTGTAGTGGCAGGTATGCGGGGCCCATCCCCAGTTGGAGTGTGGCCATTTGATTATGAGACCATGGTCTTCTCTAGTGTGTGCTGTGTGGATTGATAACTAGGTGGTACTGCCCAGATGCTTAGCTTCACCAACCTTCAGCCAATGTCCTACTAAATCATTGCATCCTAGGGTGGCCACAAGTGCCATTGGAAGTCATGTGAACTTGGTCTCCCACACAGTCTGTGCTCCATGCATGTGGAAGCTCATTGATGACTGGTCCCTGCTGGGCTTTTAGAAATTTTCTGTCTTGGAGTATCATGCAACCCTTATTTATTTATTGAATTCCTCATTAATTAATTCTTTTTTTTATTGTGAAAATATCCTACAGAGGGGTTACAATTACATAGGCAAGGATTTCTTATCAAGCATTGTTGCCTCCTCCTTTGTTTCCCCTTCCCATCCCTTCCCATCCCCCCTCCAATCCCCCTGCCTCTGGCAAAAATTGTAAAGTTTGTTTTTAGACATAACATCTTATACATCTCATTGTTGCAATGGGTCCACCTGTATCCCTATTTAAACAATTTGTTTTTTCCCTTCCCCTCCACAAATTATACCAACATCAAATACAGTGAAAACAAGGGTTTTATTGTGGGGGAGGGACATACAAATTAACAAAGAAATCATCTTATAAAAATGTTAGAAACAATCGCAAAAAAGAAAAAACATTTGAGTCCTTATCTTGGGGTTCATTTTGCCTAACATCAACTTATCTGACCGTTTCTGCTTGTCTCAGACATATACTAGTTATTGCAAATAAGGGAAACCATGGGAAATGTGAATATGATATTTACCTTTCAGAGTATGGTTTATTTTGCTTAATGTAATTATCTCTAATTCCATACATTTTCTTGGGAAGAGATGCTTTTAGTTTTCTTTATGGCCGAATAATACTCTATTACATATTATATATACACACACATAAATCTCACATGGGACCTATGTTTCTTTGGGCCTGGCTTACTTCACTTAATATAATTTTTTCCAAGTCTTTCCATTTCCTAACAAATGGGGCAATGTCATTCTTTCGGATGGAGGCACAGAATTCCATTGTGCATATATACCACATTTTCTTGATCCATTCATCTACTGAGGGGCATCTGGGTTGGTTCCATATCTTAGTTATGGTAAGTAATGCTGCAATAAACATAGTTGTGCTGGTAGCTTTAGTATGGTCTTGTTTGTGATCATTTGGGTAAATGCCCAAAAGTGGGATTGCTGGGTCAGAGGGGAGCTCTATGTGGAGTCTTTTGAGGAACCTCCATACTGCTTTCCAAAGTGGTTGAACAAGTTTACACTCCCACCAACAATGCAGTAAGGTTCCCTTCTGTCCACATCCCCTCCAGCATCTGTTGTTATTAGAGTTCTTGATTATAGCCATTCTAACTGGGGTGAGGTGGTATCTCAATGTTGTTTTGATTTGCATTTCTTTTATGGCTAGGGAGGTTGAGAATTTCTTCATATGTCTATTGGCCATCCTTCTTTCCTCTTCAGAGAAGTCTCTCTTTAACTGTTACCCCACTTACTAAGGGGGTGGTTGTTTCTTTGAGGATTTGTGTTAGAGTAAATTAGACTCAGCCAGAAAACCACATGGGCATCCAGGTGAGAGGAAGTGAAAAGAAGTGCCGCTATTGTCTCAAGTCACCTTTTATAACTTCAGGGATTTGGGGGATCTCGCTTGCCTTAAATGGTCATATAAGGGTGCTCTCTTAGGGAAAGGGGATAGGGGGCTGATTATTGCTTTGTAGTAGAATCCCCAGCCAAGACATTAGCTCCACTTGTACATGTGTTGAGCATATGCTGAGCATACATCTATTAGCCTTGTTCATGTACTAACATGAACAGTATTTGCTGTGCAGTATGTATATAACAAGGCCCAATGTCTTACCTGAAGTTGTTTTATTGGGTGATTACCCATTCAGATCTCTTTAGTTTATGTGTTTGTTTATCTTGATGAGTTTGTTGATGATTGAGGAGAAGGTCTAGTCTTCTATTTTGTCTGTATTATCTGAATGCTTGTCACATTTAATAGAGTCTCAGCAAAGAGTACTGGCTCACTTGGTTGTAATATAAGATGTATAATAAAATTTCAATTATTGGCCATTCAATATTCATCACTGCTCTTTCATTGAGGATGGGATTTTTTTTCAGGTCTGGAAATCCTTTGAGCATTTATACTTGGTTTAAAACATTCAGAGGTGAAGAAACAACAAACAATCCAATTTCAGCCTTAGGGGTAAAATATTTAACTGCTCAACCTTCTTTGTTTTTGCATAAGGAAATGTTTAACCAAGATTCCTCGGGTTACAGTCTAGTGGTCAAACTTTTCAAAACAAATGTGCACACACAAATAGGGAGGCATGGTTTGCCCCCAAATGCAATTGTTCGTTTGTTGGTTGTTTAGGTCTATTTCTTTTGCACTATCAGGACTCATGGTTTCTAAAACTTGGATCAGTTTGAATGAGCTTTGTCCTTTGGCAAAGAAGTCATCATCAAAGACAGTTATTGAAGTTGGGGGCTGGTGGCTCTTCTCTATAATCTTAGCCTCTCAAGAGATTGAGATTTGAGGATTGAAACAAGCCAAGGCAGGAAAGTTTATAAGACTCTTATCTCCAATTAACCAGAAAGCTAATAGTGGAGCTATGGTTCGAGTGATAGAGAACTAGCTTTGAGTGAAAAAGCTAAGGGATGGTGTCTAGGTCCTCAGTTCAAGCCCTAATACCTGCACACACACACACACACACACACACACCACACATAGAGTTATTGAGATATTCAATGTCAAATCATAGCAAATATAGCTAGAGATAAAATTATAAAATACTTGCTTTCAGGGAGTTTACAATCTAGTTGGAATGACAGTAAATCTATACATACAATAATCAAGAGCAAAGAGTTGTGTTGGTATTGCCAGCATTTTTATTACCTACTTAGTTCAAACTACTCACTTGTTCATACAGGGAGTTGAAAGAAGAGATACTAGAGATAGTGTTCTGTCTAAGGTCATAGAACACATTGAAGGAATAGTCTGCATTTAAATACTTTTTTTTCCTATTTAAGGATCTTTTCCTAACCATAATGAAACTTAAACTCAGAAAAAAAAAGTAACTTTGCCTTTTGCCAGAGTGTTAGTAACCTAGTGGAGATGGCCCAGACCATAATGGCAAGGGGTGAACATTATGGGATGGTTGCCAGGAAACTAACTGGCATGGGAATGGGTGCATGAGTCACACAATTGTAGGTGGGGATGAGGAGGCCAGGGCCTACAGAGTACTAGCCAGTAAAAATATAATTCAAGCCACAAATGCAAAGCCACAGATATCATTTTAAACATTTTAGTAGCCACAATTAAAAGTAAATAGAAACAGGTGATATTAACTTCAGTGATATACTTAAATCCAGTATCTCTAAGGTATTAGTTGAACATGTAATTAACATGAAAAAAATGAGATTTCATTTTGTGAATTAAGCCTCTGAAATCCAATGTGTATTGTACACTGAGCACCACGCAATTGTTTAATAGCCGCAAGTGCTTAGCAGTACCTCTAGGCATCTCTCATGAGATGGGTTAGAATAGCATAGGCCAAGTGGCTTAGCCAGGAATAAGGATTTCCTGGTTACTGCTTCTCAGGCTTCAGTGCAGGAGACTCACTTGGGGAACCGATTAATAGGCACATTCGGACTCCCGAAGGGCCAGTGCAGGCTGTTGTATGTCTAACACACTTTCCCATGACGATCTTCCCACACATCGAGTAGCCAGGTTAATCTAGGACATCACCAAGGTAGGAAGATAGAAATAAGCAAGACAGAACCCAGTGGGCCAGTCAGCATGGTTCTTGTCACTGGATACTTGGCCAAAGAGCTAGGAACTAACCTGCCTTCTCCTAAGAGGGTACTTTCACTCTCTAGCTCACCTCCCCCACTTCATAGAGCAAAAAGTGATGTATTTTTGGTTTAATTTCTTTTTCTGTGTGTGGCAGTTCTGGGGTTTGGACTCAGAATCCAGTACTAGGCAGGGGCTCTGTCACTCAAGCCAAACCCCCAGCTTTTCCTGCTTTTGCTAGTTTTCCAATTGGGTCTTGCACTTTTCTCTTGGGACCAGTCTTGGACCATGATCCTTTCATCTTGTCTCCCACATAGTCGAGATTACAGGCATGTGCCACCACATCAAACCTATTCTTAGAGATAGGATCTCAGTAATTTTATGCCCCAACAGGTCCAGAAGGGATATACCTCATGGGAGAGCTTGGATACTGGACTCTGTCCATGAGTGACCTGACTTTACCCTGCTTAACTGCTCTGGGAGCTCCTACCCTCAAACACAGCATTCTGTTCCTGCTGCCTTGCCCCATGGAAGCATACCTCATTGATGGCCCAGGTGTACATGGCACAAGCCAGAAGAGGAAGAATGAGTCCACAAACCATGGGAAGGTAATAATTGGTCATGTATATAAAAAGGAGCAAAGTTAGACCCACTTTAGCTATACACAAAAGAGTAATTCCAGTAAGCATTTGTGTGTACATATACATGCATACACATGCATGCATGGACACATGTATGCATGTAAGCATACATATATACACAAATGCATTCAATAGAAGGCTTTTGTCTTCGATCAGTTCTCCAGATGGAGTGTGTGATTTAACAAATGAAATTAGTATTAATGTCTTTGTAACTAAAAGGGCAATGTTTCTTACACTAAATTCATATGTTTAGGCAGAGAAATGTGCATGAAGATCTTCACTGCATGTTTATTTATGATAGAAGAGGCTTAGAATGTGCTAGTTGAATAAATTACAGTTTATTCAGAAATGGTAGGTGTATTTAAGTAATATATTGTCTAGGTGTAAAATAAAGATAACATGTGCACATGATATTTGCTACTGACCTTTTTGTAACAAAATATTATTTTGTCACAAATCTGGTAGCCAGGGCTGAACATCTATGTAGCAGATTGAGACCTTTGATTCAAAGTGTGGCTTGAGGACTGAGTGGGAAGAAACTAAGTAATTTTTTCCCTTCTATTTTCTTCTCCTCCTCCTCTTCTTCCTCCTCCTCCTCTCTCAGCAGTACTGGAGATTGAATTCAGGACATCACACTTACTAGGCAGGTACTCTATTGCTTGAGCCACACAGCTTTTCTCTGTATTAATGAATCTACAAATATTCCTATTTGATCAGAAATAAATTTTTGAAGTATTTGCAATGAAATTCTGCCTGGTTATCAAGGTGTGTTTTTTCCCAAGTCTGTGATGACTACCAAAGATATAGTCTGGAGATGGATTTTATACATGCTAGTAAGGTTGATTGTGAGTAGGGTACTTGTACTCACAAGATTGAATGTTCAAAGGATGACCAACCTATTTATGCCTGAAATATCACCAATGACAGTAGCTTTGCTCCAGCCTAGACGGATCCATTGGCCTCAAGCTTCCTCTACCCTTCAGTGTCTGTTGGCAACCAGGCTCCACAGTTGCTCCCAGATGGCCCTGTGTAGACATCTAATGCAGGCTGGACCAATCAGATTCTCCTTTCAGAAATTTGTACCATTGGAACTGTAAGACAGAGTGTGGTTTTTTCCCAAGGAGAATGGGACCCTAGGAAAAGCCAGTGTGAAAAAAAAGAGAAGGAGAATAGTTTAGGAGAAAAGCAGAACAGAAAACAAAACAAAAAACACTCTGCACCTTCCATCCCCAGTTCAAGGCATGACTCCGGATCCCAGGAGACACACAATGTAGGCTTTATCTTTAATTTTTCCTTTCTTTGATGTCAAATGAGCATTTTCATCTTATTAACATAATCGTTATCTGTACAAACTATCATGGAAGGCAACAAATACACACAAAGAAGAGAGCAGAGTGCAGAATGACTATTGTCAGATGTGAAATGCTGGTAACTGGTATAAAGATCCAAGCATTTGAAAAAATATTTCTAGTATTTTTACAAATATTTCTTTTTTAAAAAGTGTTATTGTAAAGGTGATATACAGAGGGATTACAATTACATAAGTTAGGTAATGAGTACGTTTCTTTTTCAACAGTGTCACCTCTTCCATGGTTTTCTCCCAAGTTTTCCTTCTTCCCACAAGCTGTATAGTTCATTTTCAACATAGTGTCTGGGGAGTATCACTGCTGCATTTGTTCACCCTTTGTCCCTCCATTTCTGTGCTCCCCTTACCTCCCCGAAACAGATGCACTTACAAACAAGACAAAGGTATAGAAATCAAAAGCAGCTACATGAGACAAAGGAAGAAAAAGCAAAATAACAAAAAGCCTCATTTCCATTTCTTGGAGTTTATTTTGATAAATATCATTTTACATGATCATATGCACATAGCTATTGAGCCTTTGTGATCCTCCCCTAAGAATATCCTCCTTTAGTCTCACGGTGTGAATGACTAGAGTCCTGTATAATTTATCATGTCCAAGTTTTGTTTTCTCTTTTACAATCCAGTGTGTTTGATGAAACGGGCTAAAATAAATCACTTGTTTCTTGCAATCTGAAAGCCTAGGCCAAAACTTCAAATATATCATTCTGGAAGCATTTACAATTTTGTAAATCCAAGCACTAATTTAAGTAAGAATAAAAGTCATGAACACTTTTATGTAGCCTGGCTATCTCATTTGATGACAAAGGTAATATAAAACCTTTTTAGCAAAATAAATATTCAAAATGAAACCTAAGGGTGATATTACATATATACAAAGTAATACTGTATGACACATGACACATTATCAAGAAAAAAGACATTGTAGGGGATTTTCCTTAATTTCACTTTTCTCCTTGCCCCAAATGTAACTATGAGACCAAATCTATTTGTTCGTTTGATTGTTTGTTTATTTTTGTGCCAGTACTGTGGTTTACAGTCTGGACCTGGGAGCTGTCCCTTAGCTTTTTCACTCAAGACTAACATTCTACCACCAGATCCATGTTTCCACTTCAGAATTGTTGGTTGTTAATTGGAGATAAGAATCTTACAGACATTTCCTGTCTGGGCTGTCTTCACAGTGAAATCCTCAAATTTCAGCCTCCTGAGTAGCTACAATTAAAGACATGAACCAGAACTACCAGCACCCAACTATGACTGAATTTTTATCTATTATTTATATCATTTTCCTTATAACTTTGCCTATGTATCCTTCAAACATTTAGTTTTTCATACTTTGGAACGTTACATAAGTGAAATAATGTCTCAGACTTCTATGAATTCCTTTTTGACTCACTTTGATGCTTGATCAATTATTTAGTATGTGTACAAATTTATTTCAATTCATTCATTTTCACAGCCATATATTATTCCCTTTTAACAACTATTAATATTCTATATTTAAGTCTAAGTTAATATATTAATGATATATATTGATATCAACACTCATACAAATATTATATTTGACATATTATTACTTAACTATGCACATATATGTATATAAATATACAATAGATGTCATCTACCATTGTAATTGCATTTTATTATTGTATTTCTGTTTTTTTTTTATTCTAATCTTTTTTTTAAAATTGTGCCAGTCTTGGGGCTTGAACTCATGGCTTGGGCCCTATTATGAGGTTTGTTTTATTTTTGAAACTCAGGGCTGGCTCTCTATCACTTAAGCCACAGCTCCACTTCTAGCTTTTTTGGTGGTTAATTGGAGGAGGTAAGAGTTTTCCTGTCTAGGCTAGCCTTGAACTGTGATCCGCAGATGTCAGCCTCGTGAGTAGCTAGGATTACAGGCACGATCCCCTGGGGCCCTAGCTCTACCCATTTTATTATTATGTAAATACATGTCAAATTTTGTAAAGCTTTATCCAATTTTCTGCATCTATCAAATTAATCATGTTTCTCCTCTTTTAGTTTTTATTAAAGTGGTTTAATGTAATAAATTACATTTGTAGATTTTTTTTAATATTGAAGCAACTTCACATGTCTGAGATAATCACTATGTAGTCATAAAAAAGTAGTATATCTTTATATGTTGCTAGATGTGTGTGCTAATATTTTGTTTAGTGTTTCGTATTTTCAGATATGAGATAAGTCAGCTTGTGATAGCATTTTCTGCACTGCCCTTCATTTATTTAGGTGTCTCAAGTACCCGAGCCTCACCTATGAGCTGGGGGTTGTTTTATTTTTACCACTTGTGAAAGAATTTGAATATGGTTATAATAACCTGGTCTTTGGCTGTTGGAAGAAACATTCCTGTGAAGTTTCCTATGCCTGATGTTTTCATTTTGGAAAGATAGCTATCTACTAATTCAATTTCTTCCATTTTTATGGTATTATCCACTTGCCTATTTCTTCATAAGTTGGTTTTGGTGGTTTGTATTTCTTTAGTAACTTATCCATCTCGTTGAAATTTTTAATGTTTATTGGCATAAAGTTATTCATTTCTCTTGTTATCATTTCTCTGCAGAATCTACAGATATCCCTCATTTTCATTTCTAATGTTGTTTATTTAGGTTTTACTTCTTTCTTAACTAATCTCGCCAGAATTTTGTCAGAGTCTGTGTTTTTTTTTTTTTTGTTATTGTTTTGGGTTGTTTTTTTTTGAGCAACTTTTGGCTTCATTGAGTTTGTGTTTTCTATTTTGTTAATTTTCCTCTGTCCTCTATATTTTTTCTTTGCTTTTTTCGAATTTAGTTTGGTTTTCTGTTTCTGACTTATTAATTGTTCATTGTTTTCTGTTATATTTTATTTATTTGGCAGTCCTGAGGATGAACTCAGAGCCTTGTGTTTGCCTAGCAGGTGCTCTACCACCTGAGCCAAACCCCTACTCCTTTTTGCTTTTATTTTTCAAATTGGGCTTTGTGTTTTTGCTTGGGCAAGAATCTTGGGCTGGGATCTAGCTATTTAAGTTTACCATATATCTGGGATGACAGACTCCCACCAACATACCCAGTTTATTGACTGGGATGATATACCAATCACTTTTTGCATCGGTTGGTTTAAAACTTTCAATGTTCCATTTTTCTTTCCCAAGTAGCTGGGATTACAGGCATGAGCCACTGTGTCCAGCCATATTTTCTTTATCATCGAAGGCAAAAAATTTAGGTAATATTCATTTCTTGTTTCCTTTTTGACCTATACTTTGATTTGTGAGTTAGAAGTATTTAAAAATTTTCAACTGTGTGGAGTTGTCCTGAGTAAATTTTGTAGGTATTTATTTATTTAGGTTGGTCATGGGTCTTGAATTCTGGGCTTGGGTATTGTCCTGAGCTATTCAGCTCAAAGCTAGTGCTCTACCACTTTGAGCCACAGCACACCTCTTTCAGTTTTCTTGTAGTTAATTGGAAATAAGAGTCTCATGAACCTTCCTGTCTGGACTGGCTTCACACCACAATCCTCAGAGCTCAGCCTTCTGAGTAGATAGGATAATATTTTTTTGTGGGAAGTGAAATATCTTGTTGGGGATTATTGTAGAATATAATTAATTATTCTTAAATGTCTGAAATTTGCATGAAAATCAATTAAGTATACTACATACAAATTTGCTTCAAGCCTTCTGATAGGGTTTCAAATTTATCATGTACCTTGTGTCAATTACTGAAAGGGGCATTAAAAATTATCTAACAGAATGGTAAATCTGTTAAATTTTCTTACAGTTTGGCCTATTTAAATGATTTCAAAGGCTATATTGCTAGGTACAATAAGATTTAGAATTAATTTTATGTTGTGTTGAAAATTTTAATTATTCAATGACTTTTTCTTCTAATCATAAGAAACCTTTTGATTAGAGTCTATTTTGTTTAATATAACCACATATGTCTTTTTAAAAGGAAGATAGCATTTTACTTGAATTTCCAACAGTTCTGTGATTATGTATCACATCCTAATGTTTTATCAGTTTATCAGTTCCTTGTAAATTGTATTGATATGACATTTTTTAAAATCTAGACTGCTTTGGTCTACAGTTATTTTTATTACTAATATATTTAGAATTACTTTGGTCACATAGTTCAATCTTCTTTTATCTTTTTTGGTTTATTTTTTTCTTTCCCTTCCTTCCATCCTTTGTTCCCTCCCTCCCTCCCTCCCTTCATTTCTTCCTTCCTTCCTTCCTCTCTTACCCCCTTCTCTTCCATTCTTTCTTTCCCTTCCCTCCCTTCCTTCCTCCTTCCCTTTTCTTTCCATTCCTTTGCTTTCCTTCCCTTCCTCTTTTTTCTCTTCTCCTTATTCTCATTCCATTTTTCTTCATACTAGGTTAGAGAAAACATTTTTGTCTCTTTGGTTTTTGAGACAGTGTCTCACTATGTCTTCTAGCCTGGCCTTGGACTCACAATCACCCTGCCTCAGCCTCCTGAGTTCTGGGACCACAGATGTGCCCCACTGTACTTGACCAGTTAGAGAACACAACTTTGAACGTTTATTTATCTAATAAATATCATACAAGTAATTTACAATATGAAAACCTGAGCACATAACACATTATTATAGTCCTGTTCAGTATTAGCATACATCAGTGTTCCTTAACCTCAGCCATTGTACGTGGCTGGCTCTGCTGTGTGTCCCTGTCCTGTGCACTGAGAAATATTGCATTGTGTTTGGCTTTCATCCACTGCATGCCAACAGCACCAGCCTCCTCCCACTGGTCACAAGCAAAGATGTCCCTTCAGGACATCTGAAGCATGTGAGCTACTTCATGTACTCATGTGAGTACTTCATAATGTACTTCACTAACAGTACATTTCTTCCCACATTGCCTACCTTCCACACCCCCCATTTTCCTCTTGTCTAAATAGCCAAGATTGTAGAGAAATCTTAGTAGCATATTTGTTTTCCTTTTGTCATGTTTTTGGTAAATCTGAGAAAAGGTGTTTCCTTCCCTTCTGAAAGAATCATGTTCTGGGTATAGAACTCTAACCTGAGAGTTGTTTCAACACATTGGAGGAACTTCCTCAGGTTCAGTGATGTTGTTTCTGTTGAAAACAAATAGGTGTCAGCTCTAATGGTTGCTCATTTTAAGTGATGTGTCCTGTCCTCTCTCTGGCACATTTGTAGAAAACTTTCTTGTTGTTTTCTTTAATATTCTTTTGGGGGGGATATTGGAGTTTAAACTCAGGTCCTTGCGCTGCCTAGACAGGTGTTCTACAACTTTATTCATGCTTCCAGACTTTCTTCCCCTACTTTTTTTTTTTTTTGGTCAGTCACGGGGCTTGAACTATGGGCCTGGGCACTGTCCCTGAGCTCTTCAGTTCAAGGTGAGAGCTCTACCACTTGAGCCATAGCGCTACTTTTGGTTTTCTGATGGTTAATTGGAAATAAGAGCCTCACAGATTTTCCTGCCTGGGCTGGCTTTGAACTTCAATCCTCAGATTTCAGCTTCCTGAGTAGCTAGGATTACAGGTGTGAGTCACTGGTGCCCGGCTCCTCCCTTTTTTTACTCGTCATTTTTGAGATAAAATCTGTCTCTCCTCTCTTTTTCTTTCTGTCTGTCTCTCTGTCTCTCTGTTTCTATCCTGTTCCTTCACTCTCTTTTGCCCACGTGCCCACCTGCACTACAATCTTCCTATTTACACCTCCCACCTTCACTGGGATGACATGTGCATACTATTACGTCCAGCTCTTTCTGTTGAGATGGAGTCTCATGAATACCCTCCTGATATCAGTTTTCTGTGCTCCCTTGTAGCCAGGATGCCAGGTAGGTACCACTGTGACCAGCTCTTGGATGAGATGGGATCTTGAGGACTTTTGCCTGATCTGGCTTTGAACCTCCTCATCAATATCACCTGATTGACTGGGATTATAGTTGTGAGCCCCTGCTGCCTGACTTGTGTTTTATATTCTCAAGTATCATGATTGCATGTCTTAGAATCTGTCTATCTAATATTTCTTGTAACTTTTTTTTTCTAACTTTATCAGTCTGGGAATTGGTATCTTACAATTCTGGAAAATTCTCAGTTGTTATCTCTTTGTTTCTTCCCCATATATAATTTTTCTAAGAAAAAAATTTATCACATGGGAGAACATTATTATTTTTTAAAAAGAAATTTTACTTATTTCTGTCATCTTCTTATTCTGTATTTTCTTAGATTTATTTTTCATATTCATTATTATTGTCTATATTGAAAATTATGTTCTTTCACCTTGAATTGAAATTTTTACTTGTTGGGGCAAACCAATAATGTTCTTTATTGTTTAAGGCACTTTGATTTAGGTGTGCTTTTTTGGCAATTAAATACATTCCAAAATAGTTGTATACCTTGTATGATGATGATCAAAATCAAGTTAATAAAAATGATACCTCAGTCTCTCTATATCCATTTCTACTTAGGCCATATTTAGATTTCTCAGAATTTAGTCATCATTGAACCCTTTGAGATTTTGCTTTTGGTTTTTTCCCCCCATTTTGATTTGTTCCATTTGTTTCTTTTTTTAAATAAGTTTTTTATTGTGAGAATACTGTACAGAGGGGTTACAGTTACATGAGCAAGGTAATGAGTACATTTCTTAACAAGCATTGTTGCCTCCTCCTTTGTTTTTCCCCTATCATCCCTTCCCTCCCTCCTCCTCAACTACACTTCCCCCCACCCCCTCAATTCCCCCCACCTAAATTGTTTTTTTTATTGTGAAAATACTGTACAGAGGGTTTACAATTACATGAGCAAGATAATGAGTACATCCCCCCACCTAAATTGTAAAGTTCATTTTCAACATAGTGTCTTGTACATCTCATTGTTGCAATGGGTTAACCTGTATCCCTATTTAAGCATTTTGTTTTTTCCCTTCCCCTTCCCAAATTATACCAACATCAAATACAGTGAAAACAGGGGTTACACTGTGGGGAAGGGACATACAAAGCAACAAAAATCACATGGTACCTTATAAATACATTAGAAACAATAGTAACAAGAAAAAAAAAACACTTGTGTCCCTATCTTGGGGTTCATTCGCTTAACATCATCTTATCTGATCTTTTCAGCTTGTCATAGACATATACTAGTTATTGCAAATAAGGGAAACCATGTAACCTATGTTTCTTTGACCTGGCATACTTCACTTAATATAATTTTTTCCAAATTTTTCCATTTCCTAACAAATGGGGTGGTGTCATTCCTTCTGATGGAGGCATAGAATTCCAATATATATATATATATATATATATTTATTTATTTATTTATATATATCACATTTTCTTGATCCATTCATTGACTGAGGGGCATCTGGGTTGGTTCCATATCTTAACTATGGCAAATAAGGCTGCAATAAACATAGTTGTGCTGGTAGCTTTAGTATGGTCTTGTTTGTGATCATTTGTTTCTTTTTATATGTGACTGAAGTTTTGAAATTATTTCTTCATTTTTGTCATTGTGACCTTTTCCATTTTGAGCTCCTTTGGAAAATTATCTTTAAGTAGTTGTCTAAAGGAGTTACCATTAAACAAATCAGCTTATGAATACATGTTTGTTGATCGATGTCCTCCCTTTTATCATTCCCCTCCATTCCTTCCCTAAAAGTTATATTATAGTTCATTTTTCCACATAATGTCTAGTGAGTATCATTGCTGAATTACTAAACAAACATATGTCTCAGGGATTTTGTGATGGTTACTAGGTTTGAAATCTCTATGAGTTTGATTTAGTGTCAGTTGTATTTGTAACATTTCTTCCTTATTTAACTGTTCTTAATACATTTATATCTTAAAGCTTTTCTAATTTTTTAAAAATAATAAAAATAGTTCTCATAGTATTTGATTTGCTAATAAGTCAGATCTTCATCCCAAAATGGAGCATCCTATGAGTGCTCCCCAAGTTTAATTGACCATGGAACCTTTTCCCCTCAAGAAACACCAATTGGTATCTTGGGAATTAGTTGTGTTTTATGGATGCCAGATTCAGAATAAATATGATAGAGCTTACTACTTCTAAAGATGAGGCAAACCCAAGGTCCACTCTTTCTGTAGTGTGTCATCAAGTTACAAAGTGCTTTGAACTCAGCAAGTTTAAAAAGGGAGGTGGTGTTCATGTGATTTATACTTTAACATGTCTTTTCATGTTCCTGGATATTCCCAGGACTTTCCTTTATTGGGTACATGCCTCTTCTGCCTCATTCTGGGATTGGGAGAAGGTTGGAATGTTTGAACCTAGCGAAATCAATGAGATATAAATTCTTCATGTTGAAAATATAGCTATCTCATGACCCCTGTCTTGTTTCTAAAGTACATTGTAAGTAGCATATAGACAGTGATAGGAATGGGGCCAAGGAAGGCATCCATTGGTTAACAGTTGAAATGCCATAGGAAATTGCTGCTTGCCTATTGGTAGAACATTTTTATAGTGGATAATCCTCGTAGTTTTATAATGGCAGTGAATGTAAGAAGACTTTGACTAGTTTTTCTCTTTTCAAAAAATTATCTTTAAGTTATTGTAAAATGAGGGTTCAATGCAGCATCTCCATTTATGAGTCTAACGCGTCTTGATAAATGCCAACCCTTTTCTCACATAATTTAAGCCTACCCACCCTCCCCAAGTTTAATTAGTTTTTCTTAATGTATAAATATGAGGCAGATTCCTATTCTTTTTTATTTTGCAATAAGAATGCTTTATTTGGCAGTCTTTGTGTGTGTGTCTATATATATATATATATGTATATATATATATACATATATATATATATATATATATATATATATATATAAAGAATGTATAAATAAAACAGTTGATTTGACCTGGGAAGCTTCAATTCCAATTCAGCGTACTTTCACTATTTATAAAGAGCAGTAAAAATGTTGGCCTTTAGAAACTGATATTCCCTGGGTGTGCAAGTGTGCTAACATTTTTTTTTCTTTTGTTATTATTACTCTTAAAAGAAACCGTAGCAAATCCTAATAGTAAACCTCCAAAATAAGAGCTGGTGTAATGTCTGTTCACATTTTTTTTTTAAGAAACAAATTATTTTAAGATGGCTTTTAAAAGATCATGGCCCTCAGATGGTGACTGGGGCAGACGAGTTGATGTGCAACTACAGTCCTGCTTGAGGCTCATAAATCTTGTATGCTTGGGAGTAAGTGTAGACACTCTGAAATGAATTTAGAGGTGAATGTGACTGTGTTTCTGGGCACAGGCTGGGTGGGGGGAATGCTGTGATCATGTGTCAAAAAAATTCTAATCATCTGTTCTTATAATGAATGGGTTAGTTCCTCCTTTCTGCCAATTGAACATGAGTGTATGAAAACTTTGAAGTACGGGAGGCAACAGCAAAGCAAACAATAAACTGTGCATGTGAGACCAGCCCGATGCTCGTGATTAGGAGATGAGGGCCCACGGGTCAGCTCCCCATAGGTACGAACAGATGTTTGTACTGTTTCACAGCTGCTAAGTATGATATAAATCCAAAGAATTTTTCTTGTTTTTATAAAGGAAAAAAAAATACCCAGACAGCAAATTTTTGGTCATTCAGATACTCTTACCAAATGACATCTGGTTTCTGTACTGCTTATTTAAGCAATCCTTAAAAAAAATGTTTGCCAAAGGGAGTAACTCTAAACTTTCAGTCCTTTACCATACATAACAGTACAGTTTAAATTACAGGGTAGCATGCAGAGTTTATTATAAGCAATGGCATTCTTTATTTCTTAACTAGCAAGTTTTACTTTTTAAGAAAATGGGTTAGATATTATATAATTGGTTAAAGGGAAATCTGTGATGAAGTTCCATGTACGATATTCCAGGATTCCTATCCCCAGGATGGCAGAGAAAATGAATTAATTGCTTCCACATGTGAGGAGGGGTGGTGGGTAAAACCAAATGGTTACAGTTCCCTCAAAGAAAATGGCAGCGATCTGGCAAGAGAGGATTTTGAGTTACATCAGGGTGAGAAAGCATACTAAGCATCAATGAGGCCATGGCAGGTTGAAGATGATGACACAAATGAATATTAAGGATAAATCTCACTAAATCGTTTGGGAAGAACCAGAGGTTTGCTCTCTTTACATTGTTATGACTTTAAGTTTATTATACAACAGTTCTATGTGTTCAATAGCAGATAGGTTTGTATTGGTTATCACCGACCTCAAAGGTATCTGCTTTGAGGTTTATGCTTGCCTATAATCCTAGCTACTCCATTGTCTGAGAATCCAGGTTTGGAGTCAGCCCCAGCAGATAAATCCAGGAGACTCTTACCTCCAATTAACTACTGAGCTGAGCTACTGGTTGTGCCTTCTGCATGCCTCTGCCTCCCTTCATGGCCAACACTGACCTCCCCTGGCCTTAGCCCTTTTAGTCAGTGTGTCTTGCAGAGAATAGCATTGAAACCGAAAATGTAATCATTCCATTAACAAATCTGGCAATTAGCAGCTTTTTGTTTTTGGAGCTTTCCACACTTGTTTGGCTCGATACTACAATTCCAGCCCAAGCTTAATAAAGAGGAATAAGCAGTCTGACAAGTCTAGTGTTCTTAGAGATTCCTTATCCAAGGGACGCTTTAGGGCTGTATAGTATTCACAAACCTGTGCAATGTGAGTTGCCCTGATTGGAATATATACCACATGAATTTTGCTTTGGCTCGTTTTAAAAGCACTTTGTTCATTTGTGGGGGACTGTGAGGCTTTTGACATTATACGATAAAGGGTCTATCAGAGCTAAGCGTGTAAGAGGATAGTGATTGTGTTTTTCCTGTGGTTTCATTTTGCCACAGTTGGATATGAGTTTAGTCCTGGTGTATGTAACAATTTTCAGTCTCTACATGGAATCTAATTCATTAGTTCATTTGCTGTTTGTTCTCAATTCCATGAGTATCTGGCACTCCTGTATTTACAGACTTGGAGAAACTTCATATGGCAAGCTTTTCTCGTACATAGACACCATCTGTGGCTGGAGGCCTAAGGTGCAAGCTCATCAAGGGGCTTTGGGAATCATGCTGTCTATTTACCTCTTCAGTCTACACTCAGTTATACACAGCTAGATCTCCCCAGAGCCCCAGTGCCAAGTTCTCCTTATCACCGTTTCCTATTGATGTTAATAAAATGAAATATCCAAAGGAAATATGAAGCTCCTCATCCCCTGAGAACCAGGATATTTAGTTTGCGCAAATCTCTGAACCCTAAAATGGATTTAATCAGCCCAATTCACATCATAAATATTGTATTGCAAGGACACACATGGGCTGGAACAGATAGGGAGATTGCATTTTAACTTTTCAGTTTGTAACATGATGCCTTATGGACCATAGGTGGTTTTTTGGTTGCTTTGTTTTGTTTGTTTGTTTGTTCTGTTTTTGTCACTCCAAGGACTTCATGCCCAGAGGAATTCTTGAGAGATTTGCAGGAAGTAAGTTCATGTTCAAGGAGCAGCTTCTTCTCTTTTATCAAAGATACCACAGCTCACCTCTAGAATTTTACTCACCGCTTTCCTGTTTCCATTCTCCAGGTCTATTTTTAGATTTTTGTTTTTGTCTCCTGCTCATCTATCCTAATCCTTCTGACATCTCTCTTCTCTCTCTGTCTTTCTCTCTTTTCTCCTTTCCTCCATTCCTCCTTCCCCTCTTCCTTTCTTCCTTTCTCTACGCTCCTTCCTTCTTACCTAACTCCCTCTCTCCTTCCTTTCTTCTTTTCTTTCTTCCCGCTTTCTTTCTCTCTCTCTCTTTCCTTCTTTCTTTCTTTCTCTCTTTCTTTTTTTTACTTCATAGTTTCTCCTTCCTCTGTCTCTTCTCCCTCTTCCTTCCTTCCTTCCTTTCTTCCTTCCTTTCTTCCTTCCTTCCTTCTCCTGTCCCTTCCTCCTTCCCTCCCTTCCTTTTCCTCCCTCTCTTCTTTTCCAAACAGACTATTGTCATACAGTGATACCTGACTGAAGCTCATCTAAATATAGGAGGTTCACTGAGGTTAAAAGTACTTTGAAAGGCAGAAAAGGTCAGATAAGTTGATGTTAGGGAAATGAACCCTAAGATATGTATTCAAATGTTTTTTTTCTTTCATGCGATTGTTTCTAACACATTTATAAGAGTATTTCTTTGTTGCGTTGTGTGTCCCTCCCCCACAGTATAACCCCTGCTTTCACTGTATTTGATGTTATAATTTGTGGAGGGGAAGGGAAAAAACAAATCGTTTAAATAGGGATACAGGTGGACCCATTGCAACAATGAGACGTACAAGTCATTATGTTGAAAACGAACTTTACAACTTTGGTGGTGGGGGGAGGAGGGTTGGGTGGGAGAGGTGGGGGAGGATGGGATGGGAAGGGGAAACAAAGGAGGAGGCTACAATGCTTGATAAGAAATGTACTCATTATCTTGCCCATGTAATTGTAACCCCTCTGTACAGTATTTTCACAATTAAAAAAAAAGAAAAAAAAGTACTTTGAAATTTAGCTCTTTTTATTTTGAAGTAATTAGAGATCCATACACACTTGTACAAGTGACATGGAGATCTCAAGTACACTTAATCTAGTTTCTCCACTAGAAGCATACTATCACCTCTAGAACCTTAACATCAATACCGACAAGAAGTAGAACATTTCCATCAACCCCCAGACCCTCACTTTGCCCTTTTACAAGCTATAATCACAACCTTTCCAACCCAACTCCCACTTTAATGGTTGGCTGCTACTTATACTTTCTATAATTGTGTTCTTTCAAGAACACTGTATCAATGGAATCTTGTGGTATGTAACTTTTGGGGATTGGCTTAGTCTTCATTCATCATAGTTCTCTGAATAGTTGTCCAATTTGCTTCATGGACTTTTGTGGGGTATAGAGTGGATGTACAGAAGTTTGTCTAATTACTTGCTTGTTGAGGAACATTAGATTTTGGGTATAATGAGTGATGTACAATGTTTTCTGTATATATAAATGATCATTTCTCCAGGACAAATACTCAAGAATTCAATTGCCAGGTTATATGGCAGTTGCATATTTAGTTGTTAATGAACTGCTAGCTATTTCCTAGAGTGGTTGAACCTTTGTCCATGCTCAAAATAGTGTATCAGTTATGTAATATAT
Source organism: Dipodomys spectabilis (assembly GCF_019054845.1). Lineage (NCBI taxonomy): Eukaryota > Metazoa > Chordata > Mammalia > Rodentia > Heteromyidae > Dipodomys > Dipodomys spectabilis. The sequence goes on from NW_024871254.1 coordinate 77,943, forward strand.
TTTGGTATTGTGACAATTTCTTACATCCTTCATTCTGATGTGTAATGATATTTCATTGTGATTGTAATTTACTTTTCCAATGAAGCCAAGTGTCTTTTCACATGTTTATTCATCTGCTTTGATGAAATGTCTAATAATATCTTTTATCAATTTTTATATTTATTTTACTATTGCTTTTTATAAGCATTCAATCTAATTGTCAAAAAAGAATTTAAGATTCATGCCTTAATTCATAGCTACTCAGTTGTCTGAAAACTCAGGTTTGGAGTCAGCCCCATCAGATAAATCCAGGAGACTCTTACTTACAATTAATTAATAAAAAAATCAGAAGTGACTGGGTACTGGTGGCTCACACCTCTAATCCTAGCTACTTACAAGGCTTAGATCTGAGAACTGTTTCAAAGCCAGCCTGCACAAGAAAGTTCATGACAGTCTTATCTTCAATTAACTACCCAAAAAACCTGGAAGTAGAACGGTGGCTCTAGTACTAGAGTGCTAGCCTTGCTTGAGCAAAAAAAAAAAAAAAAGGCTCAGGGACAGAGCATAGGCCCTGCGTTCAAGCCCCAACACTGGCACACACACACACACACACACACACACACACACACACACACACACACAAAAGCAGGGAAAAACCCCCACAAGTAGAGGTGTGGCTCAAGTAGTAGAGCACTAGCCAAGAATAAAATAGCTGAGCAAGAATACAAGGCCCAGTTTACCTAAATGATCACAAATAAGGCTATACTAAAGCTACCAGCATTTATTGTAGCATTATTTACCATAGCTAAGATATGGAACCAACCCAGATGTCCCTCAGTAGATGAATGGATCAAGAAAATGTGATATACATACATATATATATATACATATATATAATATATAATGGAATATCTAATATATATATATATATATATATATATATATATATATATATATATATATAATGGAATTCTATGCCTCCATCAGAAAAGAATGTTTAGGAAATGGAAATTTGTTAAGAAATGGAAAGACTTGGAAAAAATTATATTAAGTGAAGTAAGCCAGGCCCAAAGCAACATAGGTTCCACGGTTTCCCATATTTGCAATAACTAGTATCTGTCTAGGACAAGCAGAAAAGGTCAGAAGCTATGTATAGATGATGATATAAGATGATGCTAAGTGAAATGAACCCTAAAATAGGGACACAAGTATTTTTTAATCTTTCTTGCTGTTGTTTTGAATGTATTTATAATGTACTATGTGATTTTTTTTGTTTCTTTTTAATGTATTTATAATGTACTATGTGATTTTTTTTGTTTCTTTTGTACGTTCTTCCCCCATGATATAACCCCTGTTTCCACTGTATCTGATTCCAGTGCCCTGCATTTTGTACATACATTTTTCTAATTTGCGGAGGGGAAGGAAAATAACAAAATGCTTAAATAAGGATACAGGTTGACCCATTGTAACAATGAGATGTACAAGACACTATGTTGAAAACAAACTTTACAACTTCGGTGGGGGGGGGGGGGGAAGGAAGAAGTTGGGGAAGAGGGGAGGGAAGGGATGGTAGGGGAAAAACAAAGGAGGAGGTAACAATGCTCAATAGGAAATGCACTCATTACCTTATCATGTAACTGTTACCTCTCTGTACAATATCTTTACAACAAAAATATGTACAAAAAAAGAATACAAGGCCCAGAGTTCAACCCAAGTATGTACACATGCACACACAAACTTGAGGTTCACACAGCTCTTAAGAGATACAGTCTGGATTTGAATTCAGGTCTTCAGGGCTTTGTGTGTGTTTTTCTCTAATCTCTTTTGGCCATCCTTTAATATTTTGCCTCTTGATCTGCATTATTTCCTTGTGACTGATGAGTTCCAGTAACTTCTATTGCTACTGTTAAAGTAGGGGATCGCGTATACATGCACAGGTGGCAACCAAGCTCATCGTGTCCAAAATCAGATACTGTGTTTTCCACCTATGAAAAAATATTTTTATTCCTCACCTTCTCATTTGTGATGACAGAACTACCATTCTGTCCTTGATTACTAAAACAGGCCAACCATTGATATACAAAACTATTAGTATGTCTATCAGGCTTATCATAAAATGATATTTTTCTTAGTTTTTTTAGTCCCAGTCTCCTTCTATATTCATAGAAAATATGAATAATATTTATATATATAATATGTATGATATATTTCCACTATATTCTTTGGTTTCTCTTTGACTTCTCAAGCTGTTCTTCTGTGTGTGCGTGTGTGTGTGTGTGTGTGTGTGTGTGTGTGTGTGTGTGTGTGTCTGTGCTTGTATGTGTATGAGTGTGAGTATGTATTGGGGCTGGGGTTTGAACTCAGGGCCTCATGCTTTTACTTGGCTTTTTTGCTCAAGGCTGTGCTCTACCACTTGAACCACACTTCTAGTTCCAGCTTTTTTTCTAGTAATTAACTGGATATAACAGTCTCTCAACTGGTCTGCCTAGGCTGGCTTGATCCCCAGTTCTCAGCCTCCTGAGTAGCTAGGATTATAGGTATAAGCCTCCAGGACTCAGCTATTTATCTACTTTCTGATACTATATTTCAAGGCCCATTTCAACGGCAACCTCTTCTAAAAGCTTTTACTGATTCTTCTAGTGGAAGCTATCTTTCATTCCAACAAAGACAACTGTTGCAAGACACCTATCTTGCTTTTTAGTTGTATAATGATCTTGAATGAAAAATATCATTTATTCTTGTCTTCTTTGCAATAATGACAAAGTATCCTGTTTCTAGTAAGTCTTTATTGTTTACAGATTTGGATTTTGTAAATGAATCTTCCAAGATTAGGACTTCTAGTAAGATTTGTTCTAAGTTGTGTGGCTCTGGCTCACTAGTTATGCTATTACTATATTTTGATTGAGGTGGATAAAACATATCATATCACAACAGAATACAACCACCCTCCATTAAAATCTCTTCTCTTACTTGCTACTGGAATGACAAAGGTAGGTAGCTTAAATTTCAAAAGCTATTTTTCTGAGCATAGGTTTTGTCACAAATTAAATTCCATAAGGATGTTTCTTATGGGAGATAAAGGATGAAGCATGTTTTTTGAAATGTACTGGAGTGTGTCTATTTTGAAGATGTTATGTCTTATAGAGTACACAGTCATTTTTGGGGGGGAAAATCCCTTTTAAAAACTAAGTGTTCTGGTACTTTATAAATTATAAAATCGATTGAAATGCGCTGAGTAATACTTTTATAAGTTTTTAGCTGTATTCCTTTAGACTGTAAATTTTCAATCATAAATAAAGAGTGTAAGATTAGGTCTCTGTGGGTTCTGAGGAGAGGAACTTGGCTATGGGAACATCTCAGGGCCAGAGCACTCTGGGTGCTGGTTTTCTATAACGTTCTATTCACAGGATGATTTTTCTTGGAGAGCACAAGAATGTGGATTTATAGCCCGTATAATTTAGTAATTACATCCAATAAATGAAAATGACATCATGTCACTTGGACCTGGCAGACGTTGCAGATATTGACACTGCAGAAAGATGCCAGGGGAGAATGCTCATGGTGAAAATTAGGGTCACTACTCATTCATTGTTGTGCCTGGGGACTAGATGACAGTGTCACGAATGTAACTAATCCACAGCCATGGAAACGAGCAATACCTTTCTGTGCCCAGCATATATTAAACACCAACATCCCAGCAATAAATTCTATAGTGCAGAGCTAGCCTTCGCTCGTTTGCTTTCACTCTCCATTCTCTTCACGTCCAAATACACCCTCATTCTCCCTCTCTTATGATTTACTGCCACTAATTCCATGTGAGGAGAGGAGGTGGTAAAGCATTCAGTAAGAAGGACAGGTTTCCAGTCAGATAGATCACTCTAAGCCTGGCTCTACAGTTTTCTAATGATATCCTCTTGAGCAAACCATGGGGCTTCATTCCATCTTTCTCATATGTAACATGGGGATAATAGTCACATCTATTTTCCAGATTTGTGGGCTTCTATGAAATGATACAGTGCCCAATAAGCCACAGCTGCTGTTATTATGATGATAATTTTTTACATTTATAACTATATGTACTTTGGAGCTAGAAGTCATTGGTTTTGCTGGACCTGGGTGACTCTTGGTTGTAACTGTGGCTACTTAGAAGACTGAGATCTGAAATTTGAAGATCTTGGTTTGAAGTCAGCCTAAGTAGGAAAGTCTATGAGACCTGTATCTCCAATTTACCACCGAAAAAGCCAGAATTGGAGCTGTGGCTCAAGTGGCAGAGAACCAGCCTTGAGCAAAAAAGCAAAGGGACAGTGCCAGGCCCTGAGTTTAAGCCCCAGGACAGGTGTGCGCGCACACACACACACACACACACACACACACACACACACACACACACACACACACACACACGAGAAAAGAAAGTCATTGGTTTGACCTTTAAGTCAACCAGATATATTAGAATGATCCAGAAATCAGAAAGAATGTGAACACCTACCAGAATGCATTCAGACAGCATTCATAGTGAGTAGGGGGTAGAGATCACGCATAAGACCCTTAAAGAGCCAGGTACCGATGACTCATGCCAGTTATCCTTAGCTAGGGTTACAGGGGACTGAGATCTGGCAGAAGAATCGGGGTTCAAAGCTAGTCTTCCGGCAGAAAAGTTCATAAGCAAGAGTCCATCTCCAAACTAACCAGCAAATAGTTGGTCTGGAAGTGTGGCTGATACCAGCTGAGCAAGAAAGTCAAGCAAGTGAGAAGCCCTGGATTCAAACCCTCAGTGCTGTCCAAACAAACAAACAAAAACCCTCAAAGAGCAACTTACTGAAATTCTGTTAGGAGCTTTTTATTCTTTTATCTGAAGCCAAATATGTGTTGGTACTATGACCCATTGCCTAGTATTATTCAGTCTATCATGAGAAAGAAATCCATCACACTTTTCTCAAGTAACTTTGAAGACGCATGTGGTTTTGCATATATTTAGGGATCAAAGTTAGGAAGTTAAGGTTCCCCACTAAGCTTGTATCTTTGCAAAGAGGTGGGAGGAGCCCTAGCTATTAAAAACTGAAGCCAGTGAGGAACAGGTCTAGATGCTCCAGGAAGATACCTGGAGTGTCTGCTGCTAACCTTTTCAGCAATATGTGGCCTCTGGCCAGACTTCTGGTCCCCTGGGGGCCAGAGCATCATGATCAAGGTGGGATGGATGTTCTCTATATTGTTACCTGTCTCACAGTGTAGAGTTGAAGGAGCTAGTACAGCATTCATTAGCCTGTTGGCAGATGTGCACCTAGCTGGAGCATTATTGCAATAAAGTATTAGAATGAATCTCCTTCAGCTGTTTGTATTTTGCTAGCCCCCTACACCAGGCACCACAAAATAAATAGATTAGTTACATGTCCCTCTCTCTAACACTAAAGAGAAGCACTTGGGAAAATTACATTTGCAGTGGTGTAGGGTGGAGGAGGTAAAGCAAACCAGGGAACAATTATAATCTTGAAACTTGTGCAGTTGGAATAACAATAAAAAAGAACAGAGATGACTATAAAATAGTCTGTTCTTGGCATTGCTTAATTGGCTTATTTGTTTTGCTGTCTCCAAATCTGTCTTTAGTGACACCTACTGATAAGAGCCAATCGGAACCGTGGCTGAATTCCTTCGGGCTGGACCTGCCAACAAACTGTTCAGCCCTCCAGATGTTGCTGCTTTGTGAGAAATGAGGACTCAATAAACTAGGCTCACCCTTCCTCTTGGGGTGAGTACAAAGACAGTCCAATATGGAAAATCACTGCTCAGCACCGTGAACAATGCAATCAAACAAGGGGTTGGGCTCCATCTTATTTGTCTTGGTGGACCAGACAGCCATGGAACCTAATGCAAGAATTCTAGCTGGCAAGGGTTCAAGATATGACTATACATTACAATTGTTCCACAAAAGGAGGCCCTTTTTAGCTGGGCAAAAAGCCCAAAAGTGGGCTTAAACAACTAACAACCGGAACTTATAAAGGGGGTTAAAGATGCATCACACATGATTTCATTACGTTGAACCTTTTCTCCACCTTTTGTGTTTTCCAGATGCCATTCTTTTCTGTTATGTAATGGATCAGAAGGATGCTGTTGTGAACATGCGCTAGCACATCCAAGCACCAATGAATAATATCCACTGAGCACTTGCCGTTCTGGGAATAAACAAAATGAGCTAAAGTGAATCAGTTCTTGTCCTCTGGGCCACAATGTCCCAATCTTTCTTAGCACAGGACACACTTGTGACCTTGCTTTGAAAAAAAAGTTAGAGACCGTGTCACTGTTCTTTTCTCCGGAGCTAGTCTGTCATCTAGATGTCTGTCTATCCAAACCTCTTTCCCTGTCCTCCTACCCCCCCTTTTTTTTTCTTGGTCATGGGACTTGAACTCTGGGCCTGGGCGCTGTCCCTCAGCTCTTCTGTTCAAGGCGAGCACTCTACCACTTGAGCCACAGAACCACTCCAGTTTTCTGGTGGTTAATTGGAGATAAGAGTCTCATGGACTTTCCTGCCTGGGCTGGCTTTGAACCACAATCCTCAGATCTCAGCCTCCTGAGTAGCTAGGATTACAGGCATAATCAGGGCCTGCGGCCCTGTTCCCATTTTATGCACTCAAATTTACCACAAGTGTCTGAATATAAGGTCAACTCAATACATCGTGAGAGGATGTTTCTCTCATGATATAGTCCCAAAGAAAGTGCTTTGGCTAGTTTATACATAGTAAGTACTGGATACTGATGCATTAAATGCTTATGGTACTTAATTCATTAGCTTAATCTCATATATATGATTAAGAATCACATCTATATATAATGTTATTTTCTTTTGAGGCAGGGTCTCACTTTGTAACTCAGGCTGACCTTGAATTTATAATCCTTCTGCCTCAACCTCTGACAAGGTCATTTCTATTCAATCTTACATCTTGGGGACAGCCAAGAAGCAACAGAACATTTGTCATCATGAGTGCTGTTTTCTGAATTGCCTAATATATTATTTCTAGAGACAGTTGTCTCTGCTTCGAAGCTGAATGTGTAATAATGTCACTGGAAATTTTATCCCAGCCGCCCTTACTCATTTGCATAGCATTGAGATTATAATTTTTCTTAAAAATAAATCACATTATGTGTTCTGTATAATGTAACCACATAAGTAAATGTTGGAAAGTTTGACTAAGATGGCATGTCTCACACAGAGAAATATCAAATGTCCCCAGTAGTGACCGAATCTGTGATATTGTCAGAAAAAAGCCACTGGCAAAGAAAAGCTAATGGGCACAGGGGCTCAGGGGGAATAGCTTTTATTTTTCACTAGCACATTAGGATAGCTATGGTTGACAACAAGTAACTGAATTTAAAAAAATATTATGTACAAAAATATACAATAAATGACACAAAATTATACAGTAAATTTGTGAATTTCTCTGATCTATCATTTTATCTTGTATACAGGTGCCCCATAAATATGTACAACTATTATGCTAACTAAGATATATTTTTCAACAGCTCTCACACACATGGACTTCAAAGCTAGCATTGATTGACTGTTTCGACTTAATGAGCCCCCTTCCAATGGCATTTATTTATTAGGATAAAGTAATTGAGATGTTTGGCAAAGCCTCCAGGATGAAGAGACTATGTTTACACAGATGATGTTTTCGAGATACTTAATACACTATCTGGGCACATGACAGACAGTGTGGCATCTTTTCTTCCCGCCTTGCCTATACTCCATCTCCATATCCCACTTCCCCAGTCAGAAGTTGGCAGGAGGGAGCATTTCTCTCTGAGGGAACATCTCTCTCTGACTTCACAGTATACTGATTAAGAAACAATGCTTTCAATGGTCACTGCCTAAAACAGATTGAGTCCTCCCAAGATAATTTCATAACAGGACAGATGTAAAGTGTCATAAACAAACAATGAGGTGACAGTCTATTGGTAAGTTTACAAATACCTATTTTTAAATTAATTTATTTAATTATCTCTTATTATCTTTCAAGTATCTGGGTTACCGTTCCAACAGATCAGTTTATAAGTGCAATAAATCTTTAAAAATTTTTATTGTTACTATAAAGGAGATGTACAGAGGGGTTATAGTTACATAAGTCAGAGAATGAGTACATTTCCTTTTGAACAATGTCATTCCTCCCTGTACTCTGCCAGTTTTTCCTTCCCATGCCCACCTTAAAAGTTCTGTAGTTCATTTTCAACATAGTGTCTAGTTTTCTGTGTCTCCTCGTACAAAAAAATCTTGATTGATGTCACTCCTTTTATTATTTTCCTTCATTCCTCCCAACCCAATCTCTCCCCTCAATTTTCCTAGTTTTTCAGATAAATTCCTGAGTGAAATATTTCTAGTTTCAGATGGATGATTACATAAGTAGGTTATTGGGTAGAGAAAAAAGCATTATTTCTTTTTTAAAATTTAACCCTGCAGGATATTGTAGAGGGGGACGTCTTGGGTCCTTGAGGGAGAGACAAAAGGTTGGGTGGTATTGCAGAGTAGAATACACATAAGGAAGGCATACATTGTAAATGAATATTGGATAGTTCAGAGGACCAACAATGGCTACAATGAACAGAGGCTGTAGTGAAAGGATAAACTGGAGTTGAGACTTGTGAAAGGATTTGGAGAAGAAAATGGCACATTTTATTAGATCCAAAGAAAATGGGGAAGGGAATTTATAATAACATATAAGAACAATATAATTATATACATAAAGACAGGTAGCTACATAGATACATAGGTGATAGGTAAGGATAACTTTGTGTGTATTATTCTTACTTTATGGAACAATATCTATTTTCATAATAGATTGATGAGGGAAAAGCCCAACTTTAGGCATAAGACTGGCCTGAAGTTTAACTTTATCTATTTCCCTTACTCGATTTGTGATACTGGAAAAATTACTCCACCTCCAACCTTTCATTTATGAAATGGGTATAACAATATTCATCTTACCAGAAAGTGAATGAAAGAGAGACTGGTTGAAAGACTAAACTAGAAAAAAAATTAAAGAGATCTCCAGGAATGGAGAGGTAACATATAGTAATGATTGATGGATTTGATGTTAGATGGCTAGAGAGAGAGTTTTGCCAACAGCAGTATTAAAGAAATCAGGAAAAACTGGTGACACTTTGGGACACATAAATTTAATATATGTGACTTCAGCCACCAGGCTTTGCCAACTAGCAGTGAAGATTTGTAAGTATAGAACTGATTCACTGACTAGATTATAGTTCTAAAAGAAGACACAAGAATACAATTGTAGGGGAACACACTGGGCACAGAGGAGATAGAGAAAATAGAGGAGAAAGACAAAGAAGGACAAGAATAATGAATAAAGGGAACTCGGAAACAGCTATGTCAATTGGCAGAGGAGAAGATTCCAGGTGCTGGATATTGCAGTCATCCAACTAGTAACCTTGAATAAAGTAAGGAGAAGGGATCTACACCAGGATCTAGAACCACATGGATGGTGAGAACATTTTAATGACTGGTAGAGATCTCAAATGGGTGAGAAGGATGGCATGTGGTAGGGTCAACTTTAGTAGGTGACTTTGCTGAATCGTCAGGGAGCCAAGTCATGCTTGGAAACTTTCAATAAAGAGTGGGAAGAGAGCTGGAGTAGGCTAGAGGGAGCAGCAAGCTCATCTGAAAACTGTGAGATCAATGTTATGAGTTATAGAAATCCGCACAAGATGGAGAGACAACATAGAAAGATGGATACCCTGTAACCCAAGAGCTCTACTGGGAGTGAGGAAGCAGGTTGGATTTGGAGGAAGGGACACAAGAAATATCAAACCAATGTGTGTAATGGATGGTAGAGGAGCTAACAATGAAAAGTCACCTTGGGAGGTAGGATGGACACAGACACAGTGGAGGCAGGTTGTCAGCGAGCCTAGGGACAGACTTTGGGAAAGGGTAGCAGTAATACCTCCATTGAATAAGATATTGTGATTGCAATTTGTATCTGTTTTACCACGAAAATTTACTTCTTCAGCTATTAAGCCATTCTGTAAACTCTCTCAAACTCTGGGGCAAGGAGCAATGGTAGTATTTGCTGGTACGGAGTTATACTATATTTTAGTGGCAACATCATTGAAAATGGCTCTTGCACTTTTGCTGGAAGACACATTAAAAGATAGTTTCAAGAGACTGCTTAGTGGAATTTTGTCTATGGGGTTAAAATTAAAAAACAAATTATATATATATATATATCTATATATCTATATATATATATATATATATATATATATATATGATTGTAGGTCTGGCAATAGTTGGAGACAGATTTACTAAAAGAGAAAATAGGTATATGAACATATTCAATGTTTGAGTTTTCACAATTTGAATACTGCCTTCATAAATTTTTGACTCCCATCTTTATACTACCTGTGATTTTGTATACCTAACATTTCTTTTGATCAGCTCATATTTTAAAGTCTTAAATATTCCCTAAGCATAGTGGAACTTGACAGCCAATTGACAGGTTTGTCTGAAATCCACAGATACAAATATAAAAAAACATTAATGATATGAATTAACAAATACCAACTCCAGTATATCCTTTTGCTACAGGAACTGATCTTTGGAAAGTTGTGTTTTATCAAACTGGAGAGAAGCTTGAGAGAGAGTGCCCAGGCCTGATGACAAGTCAAACAGGATTGATGAGAAATAAATGATCAGAGCACTAAGTGTGGAAGGAAGGGGCCTGGCCCATCTGGTTTCCATGCCAGCAGTCCAGGAGAAACAAGGTTGTTGGAATGTGAACTAGTTCAAGAATCTGCAGGAATTACTGTTTATATGGGGTGGAGGGAGGATCAACTTTATCTGTAGACATTTTTGCAAAGAAATTTGGAAGCGTGATTTAAAAACAGATCATAGCAAATAAAGAGGAAAGGACCAAGAACCAAATAGTGGAATTTGACTTTTCCTCCAAGAGGTGAGATTGGAAACTTAATTTGCCAGGACTGTGTATTAGTTTTGTTATCACTGTCACCAAATACCTGAGCAAATAACTTAAAGGGAAGGAATTGTTTCTTTCAGCTCATGGTTTCAACACACAATCTTTGGCTCTGTTGATGGTGAGGCAGAACATCATGGCAGCAGGAGAATGTGGCAGAGGCTGCTCATCTTATGATAGACAGGAAGCGGGGGGGGGGGGGAAGGGACTGAGGACTTGGTATAACCTTCGAAGGCACAACTTTACTGACAGATTTCCTTTTTCTATCATGTCCCCAAATAGCTCATCAGCTGGGAACAAAGCATTCAACAGATGAGCCTATGGGAAGCATTTCATGTTCAAACCCTAACAATAATGTTTAATTTATTGTATTATTGTTGGATAAAATGCATAAAACACTGAGACAATGATCAATAAATGACAAAGGGGAAGATCAGGATGATGACTTAAGAAATAGACAAGCTGAGTGCTGGTGGCTTGTACCTCTAGTCCTATCTACTCAGGAGGCTGAGATCTAAAGATTCTCATTCAAAACAAGCCAGGACAGAAAAAATTGTGGAGGCTCCACTTGATTAGCAAAATGCCCAAAATGGAGTTGTGACTCATGTGGTAGAGTGCCAGTTTTGAGAGAGAAAAAAAAACAACCAACAAGACCATAATGCCCTGAATTCAAGCCCCATCTTCACACACATGCACACATATGTGCATGCACGCATGTATGTGGATGTATGCATGCACATACACATACACACACACAAGAGAAATAGACATTAATATATTTTCTAGGCCCAGGAGAAAGATCTGGAAATGTTGTTGCCAGGGAGAAGATATTGGAATGAGGCAGATCTCTTTCTTAAAAAGAGAAGAGTGAAAGTCAGTATTACTATGGACCTGTCCTCTTCCACTACTATGGGGAGTAGGAAAGGGGTAGGATAAACCATGGTAGTGGTAGTGGCTTAGGGAGATGGTGCATGAAATGAATCTCTCAGAATGAGCCTGGAGTCAGAGAAGATGAGAGTTGGTTGAGAAATGACTGGTATTGTGGGCCCTGTGTGTCCTAGATTTAGTCTTTAGGGAATGGTTCTGGGCGAGGGTATTCAAAGTCTGCACTTGACTCTGATTGGTCATTTGAAAACAACCTACTTTGTTATAAGAGATATTGAAAAAAAAGATCACAAGTACAAATAGAGTATTAATTTAAAACATGAACAGGTAAACATTTTGGCTCAATTATAAGAGAGTTGCAGTTTTAACCTTCAAAAATGCTTACCAGAGGGGCTGGGAAGGTGGCTCAGAGGTAGAGTGCTTGCCTTGCATGCATGAGGCCCTGGGTTCAATTCCTCAGGACCACATAATCAAAAAGAAAAAAGCTGGAAGTGGCCTGTGGCTCAAGTGGTAGAGCACTAGCCTTGAGCTGAAGAGCTGAGGAACAGTGCCCAGGCCCAGAGTTCAGGCTCCATGACCAGACCCCTCCCCGCCCCCCAAAAAATGCTTACCAGAGCCAGGCACCAGTGGCTCACACCTGTAACCCTAGTTACTCAGGAGGCTGAGATCTTAGGATCATGGTTTGAAACCAGCTATAGCAGGAAAGCCCATGAGACTCTAATCTCCAATTAATCACAGTGGTACTGTGATTGAAATGGTAGAGTGCTAGCCTTGAGCAAAATGAGCTCAGGGACAATGCCCAGAGTTCAAACCCCAGGACTGACAAAAAAAATAAAAATAAAACAAGAAAGAAAGAAAGGAAGAAAGAAAGAAAGAGAGAGAAAGGAAGAAAGAAAGGAAGGAAGAAAGGAAGAAGGAAGGAAGGAAAAGAAAAGAAAAGGAGAAGGAAAAGAAGCTTACCAATAACCATGATACAATTAATAGTTCTTCTGGGATTGGAAATCTGGGCTATATACTTTATAATCATCTAAATTCCCAAGTTTGACTTGGTACTTCAGAATTTGAGACAGGTGTAAGATGGTTCTGCACTCATCTGTGTAAAGAAAAGTGCCCCAGTGGGTGCTTTGGTTTCCTAACTTTCCAAAACTTCCAGAGACTCAAACCCTGGGGATAGGTTCCTTCAAGGTCAGATACTACATTTTCATTCCAAAGATTTTTCTTGTTCTTGAAAAGGACCAGGCAAAGGGAGGGGTCTCCGATTTGGAGCATCTTTTCTTTTGGCCCAGGCACCCATCAGCCCATCAATTTGATTCCTGCTGCACAACCACAAAGACAAGGATGATGGATCTTCTTTTGGAACACAATTCAATTTGCTTGGAAAAACATCCCTTTTAGACAAACAATAAAAGCAGCCTGAGTGGGGCCTTGGCTGCTCTCCTGGTGTTACACTCATGCGTATGTCTCTGATGCTTGGCAGCAAAACTTTTCTAGTTGCACAAAACAGCAGGCTGCCCTTAGGGAATACCCATCCCCTGTCCTTGTTGTTCAAAAACATAATTTGGAATTTAAGATATTAGCTCAAAAGGAGATGCAAATTTGACTGACTACATCTTGGTCTCTATTGTAACAGATGACTTAAAAAAAATTCTCCTCAGATCCAGGGGAAAGAATTCTGAGGAAGATGATGGAACAGATGTTTTGTAAACACAGCTCTATTATGTTGAAAGATGCCTCCACTCAGCCATGTGGCCTTCACTGATCTGTGTTGGAAATCATTTGTCCTCTCCTTTTCTCTGAACTATTGCTACACTTTGCTGCTGCTTCTGGTGTAGTTAACAGATTCTATTGAGTATTTTATTTATTCACATGTGGCTTAATCTTTCCATTAGCCTGTAATTTTCATACTAGCGTGGCTACTGCCTTGTTTGAATTTTTTCCCCACAAATTGTAGCGATTGTATCTATGTATCTATCTTCCTATCTACTAATCTATGTATAAATTATGTATATATCCATCTATGTATCTATCCAATATATATTTATAATCAACTTTTATTTTGGCAAACATGTATTCCAATATTCCAGAACATTTAGAACATGGTTACTGCAATTAGTTAATAATTCTTTTAATTGTTGTTATTCAGTTTTATGACAAAAGAATGGCTATTATTTTTATTCTGTGTATCGACAAAATCCAGGCATTGGGAGCATAAGCAACTTTCCAAAGACCACATAACCTCTGGGTGGCTGAACTATAGTTCAAGCTCACTCCAAGACCAGAGCTACATTCTTAAACACTAGGCCATACTACATTATAGGCGTTGCCCCCGGACTAGGATTGGGAGAGCAAAGATGTAAAACAGATGGTCCCTTCATCAAGCATGTTGTATTCTGGTAGAAAAGACAGATGTGCAAAACACCTAAGAATATAAACTGCCTTGGGATAAGTGTTGGAATGGTTTAGAGACCTCGGAGGAAGGGCTGCTCTTGGGCTACAGTGATCCTCAGGAGATGACTTTGGTGAGATGTGGGTTCCTTCATTTGATAGCACTTGTTTCAATACCAAAATAGCTCTTAGTGAATAGCTTTAGTGAAGGTAAGGAGGTTCTAGAGACAATATTATAATTCACCTTCTCTTAAGGCCAAAGAGGAAATGAAAATAAATAATTGCATATAGAAAGCTAATGAATTGATATCCAAGAATAGGATAGAAAAGGCTGTCAAAACTATAGTCAACCTGTATTTTCCTGAAGGTTCATTTGAAAGAGAAAGAAAGAGGGAGGGAGGAAGCGAGGAAGGAAGGAGGACACAGAGAGTGAAAGAGAAGAAATGATCGTGTACTTAGTAGATCATAATATGATAGAGAAAAACCAGTGGGGTGGGAAACAAAAATTCTAGAGTCACATATATTAGATTGATATTTCTTATTATCTTAGGAAAATAGAAAAAAATCATCCCCACTCCTAGTTCCTGCAGGTGCCTCAGAAACTACTGGGATTTATACCTGTTTCTGTTTCCTCATCCTAAGTCTTGTCTGTTTACTATGATTTTATACTTCTGGAAATAAAAGGGGAGCTGTATATAGTGCTACACCATTATTAATGTACAGTGCGTGATAATAGTGGTGTGGTTAGTGAATTTTGAATTGTGGTTAGTGAGTTCAGTAAATGTGACAGTTTGTACCAAATAAAAGTTGTTTTTATCTTATTCTTGAAAAATACTCTTAGTGGGATATGATGGTTCAGCCGCCAGTAATTCAAGAACATAGGAGGTAGAGATTAGGTGAATCATAGTTCAAGGCCAGCCTAAGAAAGAAGTTAGCAAGACCCATCTCAATAAACAAGTCAGGCATGGTGACATATGCCTGTCACTGTCATTATGAGAGGCATGAGTAGGAGGACTGGCGGCCTCAGAATAGGCTAGGATCTTCTGCCCAGATTGATTGAACTCAGGTTCACAATCTGCTTGAGATTGACTAGTTTGAATAGTGTAGAATGCATTTACATAAGGTGACCATTAAAAGACATTGAAATAAGATTTACAGTATGCAAGTAATCTCAAAATAAAGCTGGATACTGGTGGCTCACAACTGTAATCCTAGCTACTCAGGAGACTGAGATCTGAGGTTCCTTAGAAGCCAGTCTGGACAGGAAAGTCCCTGAGACTCATCTCCAATTAGCCACCAGAAAATCAGAAGTGGAGCTGTGACTCAAAGTGGTAGAATGCTAGTCTTGAGTAAAAGAGATCAGGGACAGCACCCAGGCCTGGAATTAGAGCCCCACATTGACCAAAAAACAAAACAAACAAAATCCCCAATATACCCACACCCTCTGCTATTTCTTGAACAATCTGAGGTGTGTCTTCTGAGGTGTGCCTTAATTCCATCTTGAAAAAACTAGTTAAGACAAAACCTTACATTTCAAAAATCCTTCCTTATTTCAAAGCAGTTCCTCTTTTTCCTTTCTGTATTTGCTGATATTGCCTTAGCAGAACAATAAAGAGCCAAACCACCAGACCAATGCAGAAACTTTTAAGTAATCCACATTGATTTCTAAAAGAGACAGTTTTTCTCACAATATACACACATATATTTCATTTGCATATATTCATTATAAAAAGAATGGATTTCTTTGTGACATTTTCATATTTACATATAATACACTCTGATCATATTTAATCCCCCATTCACCCTTTCTTAATCTTCCTTCTGGTTTCCTTCTTCTTCCCTAATATTACCTTCTCTACTTTCTTGTCTTTTCCTACTAGATTATACATACATGAGAAATGTGATATATGTCTTCCTGGGTCTTGCTAACTTCATTTAACATAATGAGTTCCATTTTCACTCATTTTCCTGCAAAGGACAAGATTCCCATAAGTTATAACCCATTGTGTGTGTGTGTGTGTGTGTGTGTGTGTACACATAGTATATATATATATATATATATATATATATATATATATATATATATGTATATATATATGATGTATAAATACATATATATATTATAACATATATTCCATTCATCTATTGATGGGCAGTTATGCTGGTTACATGAATTGACTAATGTGAATATCATTCTCATTTACATTGAAATGCAGGTATCTCTGTCATAGAGTGACTTGGATATTTTCTAGTATGTATCCAGGGATGTTAGAGCAGAACCATCTGGTAGTTCCTTTTTTTAGTTTTTTTGTGAGAAACCTCCATACTATTTTCCATAGTGGCTGCACTAGTTTGCATTCCTATCCGCAGTGTATAAAGGTTACACACCTTCATTCTTTCTTAGGTTTATGTACTGAACTGCATTTATTGATATATGTGTATTGAACCATCCTTGCATGCCTGGAATGAGACCAACTTTGTCATGGTATATAATGTTCTTGAATGTGTTGTTAGATTTGGTTTCCCATTATTGCTTTGAGGAGTTTACATTTATGCTCATCAGGGATTTTTTTTTACTCTACAGTCTTTTGGGGACTGTATCTTTATCTGGTTTTGGTATCAAAAGTAATAGTAAGTTCATAGAATGAGTTTGCAAGAATTCTTTCCCTCTTTATTTTATAAAATAATTTGAAGAACATTGTTTTTAGTTCTTCTTCAAAGGTCTAATAAAATTTTGCAGTTAATCTATCTGGTCCTGAACTTTTCTTTTTAAGGAAACTTTTTATTACTGCACCAATCACGTTATTTGTTATTTATAGATTTATCTAGGGTTTTTTAATATAATCCTCTTGGTTCAGTTTTGGTAGCTCATATGTGTCCAGAAATGTATCCATTCATTTTAGATTATATAATTTATTGGAATACAAATGTTTGAAATAGTTCCTAATATTCTCTGGATTTCACTGATATTTGTTATAAGGAACCCCTCTCCCACCACCACTTTGCCTCTATCAGTTTGGATTTCCCCAAGAGATCATACTTTTGACCCTGCTTTCTGTTTTGCTTATAACAAAACTCTTTATAGAAAGTCTGAAATGTAGGGGCTGGGCATAGTAGTGTATGGCTGTAAGCTCAGCTATCAGGAGATAGGGGTAGGAAGGTGTGGTCCGAGGCTGATCTATGCAAAGTACAAGACTCTACCAAAAGAAACTTAAGCAAAACTGCAATACAAATTATTCTCATGTAAGAACAACTACTTACCAAGAGCAAAGTCCTGAGATTAATCCTAAGTATCACACATGCACAAAAAAATTTACATGCATATTGTGTCTGACTCAAATAGCAATGTGGAACATAAGCAATGCACATCAGAACAAACAGAAAACAATAGGGAAAGCTTATATTCTATTCTCTGCTGTAGAAACATATACTCTGTACTCATTTGACATCTAACCATAAGCATACACAAGTTGAGTTCCTCAACTGAATTTGGTTTACTTAATCCCCCTAAATGTGAGGTATTGAAAGCCCTTGGGTGCTGACAGTAAAGCTCAAAGGTCATCTTGACCCCTGTGCTAGCTTAAAGACACGTACAAGGAACTGGCTTACTTAAAAGACACCAGGTGCCCAGGATGTTTATTATTATGCTAGGTGGGGATGTGAGGTAACTGGGAAGGGCTCTTGGATCATGCACAAGGCCCCTCCCTAGCCTTGTCTGGCAAATCTCAACCCCCAGACTTGCCTCAAACCCCCTGCGTGGCCAATGCTATTCTTACCAATGTAATCCTGTTAAAACAAAAAAAAAGGGGGGGGGGATCTGCAGGGCACATGGGCAGCAAAGATGGCGCTGAGAGAGAGTTGAGTGGGCTGAGCCCAATTTGCCTTATGTTCTGTGCATAACCAGCCTGTGGAAGCTTAGGTGCATGATAGGGTGTGACCTTGACAGTGATTGGTTCCTCTTCCTCCCCTGCCATGCCACCCACCCTTTTTGGCTTTAAAAAGGGCTGCTCTCTGTTAATAAACGAGTTTTCTTCTTGCTTGACTTGGCTCCCTGCTGTGTCTGATTGTCTCCCAGGCTGAGGGAGGCTGGGGAAAGGTTGAGTGCTGCACTTACCTTTCCTTGGACCCCTTCCATCTTTCGTGAGACGGACGAAGACCCAACACCTAAATATCTTTAACAACTTTTTATTGGAAAGGTGATGTATAGAGGGGTTACTGTTACATAAATCAGCTAATGAGCACATTTCATTTTGAATCTCTCACCCACTCCCTCCTTCTCTTGTAGTTTTTTCCCTCCCAGTATCCCTCCCCACAAATTGTAAAGTGAATATCCATGCTGAATTGGTTCATCCTTTAGCCCACCATTTCTTTTTTAATTTTTTTATTGTGAAAATACTGTACAGAGGGGTTACAATTAGATGGGCAAGATAATGAGTACATTTCTTATCAAGCATTGTAGCCTCCTCCTTTGTTTCCCCTTTCCATCCTTTCCCAGCCTTCCCCCGCCCCCCCCATTAGCCCACCATTTCTGTGCTTCCCTTTCTCCCCCACAAATTAGATAGACTTATATACAAGACCAAGGAAACAGAAATCAAATACAGTGACAAAAAGGAATAAATCAGAAAAAAAAAAAACCTCCAACAGTACAGTAAAAAAACCTCTTGTTGGGCTGGGAAGGTGGCTCAGTGGTAGAGCACTTGCCTTGCACGCATGAGGCCCTGGGTTTAATTCCTCAGCACCACATAAGCAAAAAAGAAGCCAGAAGTGGTGCTGTGGCTCAAGTGGTAGAGCGCTAGCCTTGAGCTGAAGAGCTGAGGAACAGTGCACAGGCCCAGAGTTCAGGCCCCACGACTGGACCCCCCTTCCCCCCCAAAAAACCTCTTGTTTCCATTTCTTGAAGTTCATTTTGATAAGCATCATTTTATATGGTCATACACACATAGTTATTGAGCTCTTGTGATCCTCTCCGAAGAATATCCTCCTTTGGTCTCACCGTGTGAATATGCCATTTTTGCATCACCAGGGTATCTACCTAGAACTCAGATTGGTACCCAATGATTAATATCATCTGTCTAACATTCCTTGCTTGGGGGCTGAGCGTGAGGGAAGAAGGATTTATTATATTCTAAGATGTCTAAGAACAAGCTCTAGGGGCAGATGTGGTAAAGACAGGACATAAAGCATTTAGTGAGAATATCACAGTCATTCTTTAAGGGGCTTGTCAAATATTAAATTAAACAAAGCAGGAGGTTTTTTATGAATGGTCTCTCCATTACTAAGTGGAGTGTCAGAGTTATGTTCCTGGAGTTAATATTACCAAATTTAAATGCCCGAGCACAGCACTGCCTTAAAGTATTTGTCAGGGAGGGGAGACTGGAGGTTTGGCAGTAACTTCACATACAAATTTTCAGTGAATGAACTGTCCTGTGAATGGTCTATTCAGGTTGCATAACTTGAAAATCTGTAAATGATCTTTCAAATGGTTATCAAATAGGGTAATTTCAACCACTGGAAAATTATGGCAAAATATCGATTCAGTAACTCCTTTCCCTTATCATGACTTTTCTGCATACCTTACAGAATACTATAGAAATGGTTCTCTACTATCTGAGGGGATGGTACCAAGTGCCCCTTGGTGAGTCAGGAGTAAGGACTTTTTGTCAATGTGTTCACTTCATAGGAGAATGTGTTGCTAAAAATGGAGTCAGGGCCTAGAGATGTAACATGGTAATAGAACAGAGGAATTGTTTCACATAAGCAAGGCCTTGGGATCAATTTATAGCAACACAAAAAATAGTTTTGAAGAGAGCATGAGTTACCAGCTCAGAGAAACTTGGAATCTATATCAGTTTCTCACCTGAAATGCTGTTTTTTCTCCAGTCACATTAGATCTTCTGAGAAAGAAAACTAAGCCTAGGTACAACTTCTTAGGCTGTTGGTACTAAGAATAGAGGAAAGGAAACTGATGGAGAATGGATGTTTACACTGGTTTGGCCTTTTCCTTTCACTTTGATAAACTCGCTTAGAACAGATTGTCAGATCTACAGTACAGAATAAACCATTACTCCCAAAATGTGGCCCTTCATCCACCTGCATCAACTTCACCTGACACGCTATTAACAAGTGTATTCCTAGGATCTACACTGAACCTTCAGGATCAGAATCTCTGGGATTAGGACCAGGGACTAGATTCCTCAAAGGATATTGGTATACTCTGGAATTCAGATAAAAATCTCGATCATCTTTTCCGCTTGCAATTGTTTATGCTTTGCAATCTTTAGGCACTCCTTAAAGTCAAGGTTATGATAGGAGAGGGTTGGGATGGAGGTGTGTGAAAGAAGGAAGGAGACTGAACCCATCAGAAAAGAGGTTATCCTCTGTGGGGCTAAGGGAGTAAATGGAGGGCAGAGATTATAGGCTCATAGTCTGCAAGGATATATTTTATTTAGAATACATAGCATTTAACAGTTTAAAAAATAGAAGCACTTTTATATTAGGCATATCTTGTTCAGTCCTTGACAACCAATATCTCCCTGTGTATTCATTCCATTGCCTCCAAAGACAATTGATCTCTAATATGAAATGGCCTACTGTATATTGTTACCTGTTTATAAAAGTTGATTCTTGAAAGAATGGGTGGGTTTTTTAATTTTATTTGTCTTTAAACCAAAGTTACCTGAATTTGACTTCTGGAAAGCACCCGTGTAACAGGACTTAGCCAAGTGTTTTAATATAGTCAATGCTCCAATAAATAATGCTATTACCTAAGCAAAAAAATGATGTTATACAGCTGGTGATTTATCTTAGAGTTTATTCCTTCAACTTTCTTAGCTTTTCCAAACTCCTATTTTCTGTACCACAAAATGGTAGCAGGTTACTACACTTTGGATCCCTTGCTCACCTGTTTATCGAGGGACAGGTGCAACTCAGATTTGTCTCCATGTTTGTTGCAAGTTCTGTGAAACAAAGGCATAGACTTAGTTCCTTCCATGAAGCCATATACCATTAATTCCTGAATGTTTTTATATAAACATTCTAATTGGTGGTAAATCTGTCTGTTTGTTGTGTTTGTCAAGTTAGTGTAAACTGTAGTCCATTAGACCTTGAGATGAGTCTACTAAATATTTTCAGATGGTTTTTATTTCCTCAGCTAAGAGCTGGATTTGAACCAGAGCTCAGGGGTGAAAGGGCGATCTGTAATATACGGAGACATGCAGTTCGACATATGAAATAAAATAATGTAATGCTTTTAATATTTAAGATGAATAAAGAAGCAATAAAACATCGTGGAAGGAGGAAAACATGAATACCTGTATATTTTAATTTTAAATGCCTGCAGATGTTGAATTTTAATCAGAGCATGTCAGATTCTGAGTCTGACAAAGGCAAAAAATGTGAGATCTGTTTTCTTGAATTGCTTCCACATTTTGGGCCTCAGAGTTTTATTGCATCTAGCACTGCATCATCATATATTTATGTAAAGTGCCAGCATTCATTGACTTAGCATGTACGTGATGGTTAACATATAGAACAGTATACAGTGGAGGAAAAATCCCACCCCCTTCCCATGGCATAGTTTCTCTCTGACCTTGTGGGAAGGAAGACATTTAACCCTTCCTTGCTTGTTTCCCTAATCACAAAATAGAAAACATCACTTCTCTTTTTACTTGAGCAACTTTGGAATTTATGTGGAAGAGTAATGGACCCATACAGTGAAACAATTTCATCTTTAGGCAACTTTATCATTGAGCAGATTATCACAGGGTGTGCTTTCACATACTTACATAAGTTGACAGAGATCTGTCACTTGATGAGTGCAATACAGTAAACATGAGATGAAGAGGTAACTACCCATGCAACACAGCATATGCTTCTATAGTAATTTTTTAAAGCAAATATAAATAGGAGTACATTGTAAAATAATAATTGAACTTGTAGTATATTAGATATATACAACAGTAGCCTAGCTATTCATTATCATTATCTAGGATTGACTTTTATCAGTGTTACAGGGAGGGAGATTTCATTATTACATCTTCACTCATGCTGTGTTCCAATCAATTTCAACCCTTCTATCTCATTCCCTGCACGTTTCCCTCTAAAATAGAATATCCCCAGTGCATTTTCAACAGTGTTGAACCCGATTTTAATTTTAACATGTCATCGGTAAGTTTGTGTTTTCTAAAGATGGCTAAAATGATAGCTTACATTTAACATATTTTTCTAGAAGTTTACTGTCCTCCTATCAAGATGTAAAATTTATACTCTTCCTCCTTGATACCCAGTAGGATTTGTTTTGTTTCATTTGTTTTTGAAATAAGATTGTACTATGTAGCCAAGACTGGCCTCCAGTTTGCTATGTGGCCCAGGCTGGTCTTGAAATCATGATTCTTTGAGTGCTGGGATTATAGGCATGTGCCATCATACCAGACTTTGGTAGAGTTTTGTGATTGCTCTTACCAAAGAAGATGATGTGAATGAATTCCAAATCTCACACATTTCCTCCTTGTTTTCTTAGAACTCTTGTGTTTGGGACCTACCTAACATGTCATAAAGAAGTCCATGCTAGCCATGTGGGGAGAATCCAGAGAGAGATTAGGCCTGCTTTGACAGCTACCAGGCCCGGGGAAGTACCAGTTGACAGGAAGTATCAAATATCAGAAAGGTGAATGCAGATACCTCCAAGTTTTTCCAAGGTGAAATTATATGGAGGAATCTGTATTCAAATTGAGCTACCTAGATCCTTTGAAGCCATAGACATTGTGAAGTCTAGACTTTGCTTCTTTATTATCTCTGAATTTGCGAGGATTGTGTAACCGTTGGTTTTGTTGCTGAATTTCTTTTGTTAAGCAGCACTAATGTTAAGGCAGTGTGCTATTTCTACTTCTAAAATCATTTTAGAGTATTGGGGCTACGTATGGATGTAGATGACTATGAGTGGCATTCAAAGTTCTATCTGAGTTTCTGTTTTCATCTCAGTGGTTATGGCACACGTACTTATCATCTTTCCTGGAAGAGAATTATAGGAATGTCCTACCAGAAATGTTTGCTGACTTAAAGAATTTCAATATGTTCACTTCTTCATCAGGTTCCGAAAAGTTATACTCTCTATAAGCAAACATGGGTTTAAAGTCAGAATTTCAATGACATTATTGTCATCTGGAAAATTACACCCCTCCCCATCCTGTGGGATTATCAAATACGAGTATGAGCTGGTATTTCATCCTGTTATTAGAATATCTTAGGAATAGCAAGGCACTTCTAAGGTCTCTTATAGAGCATGGACTTTCCCTTTGGCCTGAAGCGAATACATCATGTTATTCTATGATTACTTTCTAGGGACAAAAATAAATGGTGAGGACACAACACTGTGCATTTGGGGTTCCTTCCTAAATTACTCATAGCTTTCACCACATTTGTTCCATTGTCAGTGATAATTACATGATCATTTACTCAACTGATGGTTTCATTTCATAAATATTTCTTTAATCAGATTCATTAAGTTAGCTGTGTGGCACACAGAAATCTCTTGTCAGCCAAGGAAAGCAGAAGCAGTGTTCAATTTATCATTCATCTCTGAGTCTGTCAAACTTGACTTCTTGTTCAATCTGCATGTCCAAAATCTGTTCTCAAAGCTATATGGAAGTGGCATGTTTAATAACATTACCAGCCTTTTCTGTATGCAGCAGAAAAATGAGGCAGGTATCATTTTTTTCCATTAGTGTTTTCTTTTTTCAAGAAATATATAAGTTGGGTAAACCTCAGTATTCTGTTGCATCCAACTATTAAAAATGCTAGTAGATTATTTAAAAGCACTTTTCCTTGAAACTATAGCATCTATAAATGAATATTCTCTTTTTGTTCAAACCCTGAACCTCCCAATCTCTGCATCCTGAATAGCAAGGATAACATGCATGAACCACTGTCTTTTTTTTTGCGGGGGGGGGGGGTCTGGTCGTGGGGCTTGAACTCTGGGCCTGGGTGCTGTCCCTCAGCTCTTCAGCTCAAGGCTAGCCCTCTACCACTTGAGCCATAGTGCCACTTCCAGCTTTTCTCTGTTTATGTCGTACTGAGGAATCGAACCCAGGTCCTCATGCATGCGAGGCAAGCACTCTACCACTGAGCCAACTTCCCAGCCCATGAACCACCATCTTTTGTTCATTGTCACGATTTCAAATTGTACCTCATCTAATAAATACATAATGGCATCACATTGTGTTTTTAATTTACATTTACATAATGGGCAGTAATGTAAAACTTTACATGTGTGTTTGTACTATTCAAAATAAATCATAGACTTAAATATAAAACATGACACTATTAGGTTTTCCAAAGAGAACCAAGTGAAAAAGCTGCTGGCCCTAGGAATTGGTGAAGAGTTCACAGCCATAATATCAAAAGCATCCTTCGGAGTGAAATGTCTCTATGTCTTTTGTTCATTGTGTGATTGGCTTATATGCTTTCATGATGGTGAGTTTGGGAGTTCTTTATAACTCTAGCACCTAGTCCTTGGTTAGATATGCTACTGGCCAATATTTTCTCTTAGCCTGTAGTTTGTCTATTCTCTCTTAACAAAGCTTTTCTTTTGTGCCAGTTGTGGGGCTTGAACTTAAGGCCTGGGCACTGTCCCTGAGCCTATTATGCTCAAGGCTAATGCTCTACTACTTGAGCCACAGCTCTACTACCTGCTTTCTGGATAGCATTTTGGAAATAATAGTCTTCAATAAACTTTCCTGCTCAGGCTGACCTCAAACCATAGTCCTCAGATCCTGGCCTTTTCAGTCACTAAGATTACAGGTGTGAGTCACAGGACTCAAGGTCTCTTAACTGTTTTAACAAAAGATTTAAATTTTGATGAGGTCTAACTTAACAATTTTTTCCCTTTAGTGGATCACAGTTTTGGTGTTATATCTCAGAATTAGTTTTTATATAAATGTATGACCTATTTTGAGCTATGCAACATGAAACATATGGAATATAGGTTACTGTTCTTTTGTTTTGACTATGGATTTTTAATTGTTCCAATACCATTTATTGAAACCACCACTGTCCCTACACTGGATCACTGGCACATCTTTGTCAAAAACCAGTTGGCCCTACTTGTTTGATTTGTAGATTCTGTGTTGTGTCTATTAGGCTGTTTGTCTCCCTTTTAATACCACATAGTGTTCAATAGAGTTCTGGAAGTCTAGACATCAGATAAAGAGATTCCTATTTTTTCTTCTTTGCCAAAATTGTCTTAGCTATTTTGTTTCTTTGCAAATTTGACCACAGACTTGTAAGTATCTACAGAAATCCTTTTGCTGAAATTACAATAAACCTGAATATTAGTTTGGGGGAGAATTGACATTTTGGACTATATTGATTTTTTCCAATGCATGAACATGGCATATTTCTCCAGTTATTCAAATCTTTAGAGTATCATCATGTTATAGTTCAGCATATAACTCCTACAACTTCTTTTAGTTCAGTTTGCTACATCTAAGTATTTCTTATTTTGAAGGATTGTAAATGATTTGGATCTTTAATTTCAGTGTCCATGTGTTTAATGCTAAAACAGAGACACAATTAAATTTTACTTGTTATTCTTACGTGTTAGTTCATTTTCTATTGCTTTAACAAAATCCTGTGTAATTCTTAGAGAAATTTTATAGGTAGAAAATCCAGTATTGGTGACAATAAAGTAGAATGAATGAACTTGTTCCAGATACATTGTACACGTCTATAGAATTATTACAATGAAAGCCCCTTGTACTGTCTATTCTACTGATGCTTCAATCAAAACAGACACATTGACATTTTCCATTAAGTGAAGAATGCTTATTAAAAAACAGATCATCTTATACATACTTTCCTCCTCCTCCTCCTCCTCCTCCTCCTCCTCTTCTTCTTCTCCTCCTCCTCCTCCTCCTTCTTCTCCTCCTCCTTTTCCTCCTCCTCCTTTTCCTCTTCCTCCTTTTCCTCCTCCTCCTCCTTCTTCTTTTTCTTCCTCCTCCTCTTCCTCCTTCTGTTCCTCCTCCTCCTTCTCCTCCTCCTCTGCCTTCTTTTCCTTCTCCTTCTTTCACCTCCTCCTCCTCCTCCTTGTCCTCCTTTTATTTCTTCTTCTTTTCTGAGATAAAGTCTCATTATGTAGCCCAAGCTAGCCTGAAAGCTTTTATGTAGTCCATACTGACCTTGAACTCATAATCATCCTGCTTCAACCACCTAAATGGTTCATTTATAGGCTTCGGCTGCCACACCAAGTGCACATCTTCATGATTTGTCTTTTACAATGAATAGTATTTCCTCAATCTAGTCATTCATGGATAGATTCTGAGAGATGTCGATAAGGGACTAGTTGCTGTGGGAAGATCATAGAGTACCCCTGAACAAACATGGCTATGATGTGACTCAGTACTACACTCATTTAGTACTTGGGTTTGAACTCAGGGTCGTGTGCATAGTAGTACAAGCATTCTCCCACATGTGAAGCTATGTAACCTTACAGGACAACCATCCTATATATGATTCACCATCAAAAGAATGTATGTATTACATATATGCATCTCTTTACACTTACATTCTTCACGCTTCTAAAGCATCAGCTTGGATTTCCAGTCACTTCAAAAGTAATAGAAATTCTTGTTCCTACTTAGCAAGGTCTCTTCTGAAAGTCCATGTCAATGAATGCATATCAAAGAAACCTGTGTAAGCTGGTGTCTGTGGATGTTCTACATGGTTGTGACCTCAACAACCGAAGTGGTGGTTGTGATTTTTCCTTAGTACCCTGTGGAGTTAGAGGCTATGCCCTGATTTTTCCAGTGTGTGGCTCAGTGCTCTTCAGAATATTCAGGCAGGGACCAGGGGAGAGGATTTGGTTAAGAAAGAGGGTAACAGGCACAAGAAAAGATCATCCCTTTGTCACTGTTAGATTATTTGATATTTTTCAGGTTAGAATGCAACCACACCTGTTTCTATTAAGAAAACGAAGACTCAATGAACAAAATCTCGACCTGCTACAACCCTCAGTGGAATTGAAAACATTTTTTTTTATCCTTCTCTTGCTAAATTCTCCTCCCTCACCACCGCCATCCACCATGTGGACACTGGCTTTGAAAAGAATGCAGATCAAATTTCACAATCTGAAACCAAGTTGGAGAGGTGAGTTTTGGAAATCTCAAAGTAAAGACTTAAAATGGATGCCAGATCAACCACAGAGGAGCCATGTATTCAGTAACATGTACTGACATTAGATCATCTTGCCCACCCCACCCTATCATGCACACACCCCAAATATCGCTTACAGTCTGTTTCCTTGTTCTGTCATATTTCCTAGCAACCACTTGCTCCAAAACCATGTGTAAAAGCCACCCTCCATGATAAAAAGCTCGACTTTTAAAAATTATTTTATTTGCTCATTTTACAGGCCCAATTATGTATGCCCCTCAGGAATGACTGGGCGAGTTCTCTTTCCCTAAGCTCTTTAAGTCTACAAATAAAAGTTTGTATATTCTTACCTTTCTGGTTACTTTCCATCTTCCCAATTCCCCTCTTGAGACTTTTGTCTCACATCCTGTGTTCCTTGCTAAAACCAGATTTACCACCTCCCATCATCCCTCCCACCAGGACTCTCTGAAGGCCTTTCTATCAAGCTAGCATTGCTTACTGGGCAGATGTGTATGAGTGGTGAATTATGCAGTTATGAATCAATCTAGTGTTTTTTACCAACAGCTAATTTGACCTGGCTCCAGACAGTCACCCTCCTCACATGTTGACTCCTCAGAAGCCATCAGGATGCTGTGAACTGAAAAGACAGGACCCATTCCCACCTTTAGTGCAGCCACATGGACAGCTGGGCACTGGACCATCTGAGAAGAGGCTCATCCAAATGTACTCTTTCCTGCTAGTGTGGTCAGTTTTTCAGGATGTCCTTAGCTTTACCATTGACTTGTGTAGCTCTCAGTCTAAAGTATTTTCCTGTCTGGTATGCATGCAGTGGTGTTTAGAGCAAACTCTTAGAGGCCTTTAAAAATGTATTTGAAGATAAGTTAGTTGGATGGTCAGGAACTTACAAGTATGGGAAATTCTGAACGCTGGTACATGTGCTTTTAATACAGGCGTGTGATGCTATGTTTTATAATAATAATTTTACTAATCAGTGGCTCTTTCACTTTAAGGAAAAAGGGAAGTTATGATTGGTGGTTAGTCATCTCCTTTTAGGGAACCTAATGTTTTTGTGTGTGCATATGTTGGAGGTAGGGGATCTGGGGCTTGAACTCAGAGCCTGGCTACAGTCCCTGAGATTTTTATGCACAAGGCTAGCACTCTATCACTTGAGCCAAAGTTCCACCTCTGGCTTTTTGGTGGTTAATAAGAGATAAGAGTCTTATAAAAACTTTCCTGCCTGGTCTGGCTTTGAACTACAATCCTTAAGTTTCTACCTCCTGGATAGCTAGAATTATAGGTATCAGCCACTGGCACTGAGCTCCTTAATGCCTTTTCTTTTTCTGGTACTGGGGCTTGAACTCCGGTCCTGGGTGTGGTTCTAACATTTCTAGCTCATGGCTAGTATATACCACTTGAAACACTTCTAGATTTTTTTGGGGGGGAGGGGGTCAGTCGTGGGGCCTGAACTCTCCACCTGGGCACTGTCCCTCAGCTCTTCAGCTCAAGGCGAGTGTTCTACCACTTGAGCCACAGTGCCACTTCCGGCTTTTTTCTTTTTGCTTATGTGGTGCTGAGGAATTGAACCCAGGGCCTCATGCATGCAAGGCAAGCGCTCTACCACTGAGCTACCTAGCTAATTGGAGGCAAAGATCCCACTGACTTTGTATTCCAATCCTCATATCTCAGACTTCTGAGTAGCTAGGGTTACAGGTGTGAGTCCCTGGCACTAATGCTTTTTTTTTTTTTTTTTAAATTACCAAGTGGTTGTACAAAGGGGCTTAATTCCACAAGTCAGATTATGCATCTTGATTAATGTACCTCTCCCATCCATCTTTCCTTATCTCATCCATACCTAAGGCTTTTAAGAAGTGAGTTCTCTGTGACATCAGTTACTCACAACACTTAGGGGCATTATGTAATTTGGAGAATGTTTTTTAAAATAAAATTTAACAGGCTTCTAAGCTGTCTTAAATTCTAATTCTACCAGATTGCAAGAGTTGGTAGATGGGTGAGGTTGCTGGTATTAAACAACAGCTCTCAATGTCTCACTTTTTTCTGTACAAAGCCTTCTGGGGGATTAATATGCTGTGGATCCTATTCGGAGAAATACTACCTAACAATATGCTCATCTGAACCTAAAATACAAGAAGAAAGAAAAGTTCTTAGGTGAGAGTTACTAAACCTTAGTGATATTAAGTTCCAGTATTCATGAAAGTTCTTGGAGCCAACCTTTTTATATTATATTATTTTTTAATTGGCATGCATTAGTTGTCCATGGGGGCTTTCGTGTAACAAGCCCATTGATGGATGCAATATCTCTTGATCATAATCACCTCACCCCTCTGCCATTCTTCCTCCTCTCCCTTCCCAAGCTAGTTTCAAGTTGCCATGTTCACACATGTCTATGAAGTGTTTTGTCTGTATTTGTCCTCCCTTCTCTTCCCCATTTGTCTGCACCCTGACAAGAAAGGTTGAAACTTCTTAATATTCTTTTTGTTAAAGTGCATGTTAAGCGGGACACGAGTGGCTCACCTCTGTAATCTTAACTACTCAGGAAGCTGCAACCTAAAGATCATGGTTCAAAGCCAGCCTGGGCAGGAAAGGTCGAGACTCTTATTTTCAAAAATCCGGAAGTGGAAGTGTGGCTCAAGTGGTTGAGTGCTAACCTTGAGTAAAGAAAGCCTAAGGAACAGCATCCAGGCCCTGACTTCAAGCCCCAGTACTGGCAGGTGCACACACACACACACACACACACACACACACACACACACACACAAAGTGCCTGTTAATTGATTGAAGAAGTTTTCTCATGGTCAATTCTTTTTCCTTCTATACATTGATGTGTATGCACTGGGCAGGTTCCCTTTAAAACACAGAGCAGATAAACAGTTGCATTTCCCAGAAACAGGTGACATGTAAGCCTCTTCATGACTTGGAGCAGAGTGGCATCAATATTACCCAATACTTCCACCCTGTACCCTAACATTCTGATTCAGTAAGTTTGGGCTGGGGCTTGGGCATGGATATTTTATAGAACACCCAAAGATTGTTATCTATGTGTGTTCTCATATGTTTAAACACTTGATAGATTATCAAGTGTAATTAACTGGGGATTCAGCTCCGTGAAGGGTGTCAGACACACTTTTTTGTGTGACAAAACAAATTACTTGTCTGTGAAAATGTAAGATGAAGACATTTAGAAATAGCCACGTTCACGTAGACACTTGCAGGAAGGTCGTTGTCCACATACGAACATTTCCTTTCCTTTCTCCATGTTTCTGGGGTCTCTCTGGAGTCACTGTCAATGCTCATTTCCCTGACTGACTTAGTTGGGGGGGGTGGCGAGAGGGCGCATGCGCAGGTCTTTGTGTGACTTTGCCCTCCCCCTCCCCCCCCCCCCCAAGGCTGTACGCACGTGGTGTCTCTGTCAGCTCAGCTGGGCTTTCCTCAGCTTCCTGCAGTTTACACAGGTGTCTGGCTGCTTCCGCCGTCCTCCCAGCACCTCTGGCATGCATGGCCTCCTCCAGCCCATGCATTCTGTCTGTCTTTCCTCTATCCCACAAGGACAGGAATGTCAAAGGTTGGGCCAGACATTTGGTATGGAGTCCTGATAATGGGTGTGTCCAAAGGGGAGAACCCTACAGAGACTCCCTGACCATGAAGAGAGGGGTGATCTGACCTTTTCTTTCCTTCTCCACCTCCCATCTCATCTCCTTTCATGCTTCTTTTCTTTGGTTGCATTTCCTCTTTTATGGGCCCGGTATGCTTCTGCTGTGCAACTTTGCTTCTTTGTGAATTTTCTCTTTTAAAATCCTGATGTAGCCAGATGTTGGAGGCTGAGATCTGAGGATGGCAGTTCGAAGCCAGCCCAGGCAGAAAAATTTGTGAGACTCTCATCTCAAACTACTCAGAAAAAGCCAGAAGTAGCATAGTGGTTCAAGTGGTAGAGCACTGGCCTTGAGCAGAAGAAGCTCAAGTCCAGGACTTTTAATTAGTTAAGTAACTAATACTTAATTCATGTTGTACTGATAACTGGGGTTTGAACTCTGGGCCTGCACACTGTCCCTTAGCTTTTTCACTAAGGTTGGTGCTCTACCACTTGAGCCATGGCTCCCTTCTGGCATTTTATTACCCTGCTCTCTTTTTTAACATAATTGTATCTCTTCTGGAAAAATGAAAATTAGTCAATTTTAAATGTCTAGCTGTAGTAGATATGAGATTATAAATTTTCTAGTCCCATTATTTCCCTGATATTCTACAAAAGTTAAAAAGAAAGAGTATAAAAGCCAGATTTGTAAGATGTCATTCTTATTTTATATAAATTATTAGTGTACAAATAATGTCAAAGCATGGCTCTTTTCAAGAATTCAGTCCAAATAAAGGCACAAACTTGAATTCAACCCAGTGGAATTCTGAGCTTCACATAAAGAGATTAAATAGTCAGGGATAGGAAGAAGAGAAGAAGAAAAAGGAGGAGGAGGAAGAGGAGGAAGAAAAAAAATCACCAAAAATATCTCAAGGAAACAATGTTACTGATGTGATGGAATTATAAAGAAAAATGAAAGCCCAATATTTCTCTTGAGAGGATTGCTATATGAATAAGACAATCTTGCTCCAGGGAATTTATTGTGTTTATTTGGTACTTTCTGGGGTCACACAGACCAATTTGGTAAAATGGAATTTTCATCTTGAAGCCCCTACCACTCTGTCTTCTGTTGCCTGTATTCAAATTCTGCCTCCTTTTCCAAGCTCAGGTTCAATACTTCCCCCTTCCCTGAAGCTTTCTTGACACTCTTGTGTCATCTTGTGACATCTAAGTTTTGTCTCTTGCATTAAGCGTTATCTCTGCTTCATCATGAGAAACTTCCCTTCTTCAGTCACACCATTTGAAAGATTCCATGTCGGACATCTTTCCTCTCTCTCCCTCATCAAAGCTTCTGATCTGCTGGGTTGTATATAGCAGTCTCTTTTTAAACAAACTTGGGTGAATTTAATGGACAAGGCCTGAGTGACTTTGGAATCTTTATGAAGTTCTTGATTTAGAAACAACTCGAGAAGTCCAGATCTGGAAAAAGATATATATATATATATACATACACACACACACACACACACACACACACACATATATATATATATATATATATATACACACATACATATACACACATACATATATATTTACACATATATATTATATATATATATGTAAAGACAAAAAGTAAAATGTTACCACATCAATCCTAAAAGCTTCTCAGAGACCTGAAGTTTAGGGAAGATAGAATTTCTCAATGGAAATGCTAAATTCCTAAAGAGAGATACAGGAGGAGTGTTGTCTCAATAGAAGCCATTCCAGAGAGTATTAAAGCCACCCCCTACTGAGATAAATTCTCTCCTTTCCTATCAACCATCTCCTCTCCACTTCCCCACACATAGGAGTTGAGTGCCTATTGAACCTGCTGCTCAATGATTGTATTTTATACCTTATTCCGGGTGAAATCTTCACCTTTGGGAGAGGAGGGCATTTAGTTGTCAAAATTGCAGTTCTGTAGTAGAATTTTCACTCTTACTTAAATATCTTCAAGGTTGTTGCTGCTTGCCAGCTCTACAATTCCATGTTACACTTTCCTCCCTGACTTTTATTTGCTTAGGCTTTCAGATGAAGCCATCCTTTGTGTGTGCTCCTGTCTGGAGGGTAGCTCAAGGGGGACTTCCTAATTTCATCAAGCTCTTGGCAAGGGATCTGCTAGGACAACAGGCCTCAAAGACTCGGCTGGTCTACAATCCCCCTGGGTGTGGTGCACACTCCAGAGTATGGTGAAAGGCATATTCGTAGCAATTATAGATAATCTTTTTGTTTAAACACCTCTGTTACCCACCTAAGCAGGTTTGAAGATATCTCCCAAGTAATTCTTTGTGTTCCAAGAGTTTCCCCTGTATAATGTTGCCATTCCAATGGATCATATCAAGACCAAATGACCCAACTGCAAGTAACATTTCCAATGTGTGAACTTCTGGACAGAACTTGAATGCCAAGTATTTCCACAGGTGCATCTCCGAGACCAGTCAAATCCAGGCAGAGAGCTTTGGAAGAACAGGACATGAGGACAAGCCACTGGAAGTTGAAGAGGTTACAGTCCAGCCTGTTGATCAGGGGCGAGAGCTTGGCTGCCCTCCAAAACAGACAGACAGTGGTGATTCTCACTCCTCAACCTCAAACCTGCTAGATCAGAACTTCTGGGTGGGGTCTAGAGATCTGATTAATAAGTACAGTACTGGAGAATCAACGGTGGAGACAGATTTTGAAGCGTTTAAGCTATGAAGAGACCATTCTCAGGAACTTTTATAAGAGGTGCTTAGCAGCAAGACAAAAAGGGAATGTGAGAGATGAACAGTGCATCTGTGAATGAAGATGCCAAAATGGAACTCACTGAAAGCTGTTGAATAATGGGGGAAAGCGGAAGGTGGGGTAAAGCAAGAGTAAATGAAGGGGGGTGTCAATTTTATTAGTGCATATGATATCCTCTTTATGACGGGGGACAGAAATCACCCCTAAAAAACAATAGCATCTCCTTAGGATGGACCACCCACCAGGCAACTCGTTGGCCCTTCAAGTGATAAAGTGATAACATCTCTGGAATCCCTGAAACAAGAGGTGAAATAATGACCAACCAGGAATATTGTGACCACAACCGTTTTTGTTGAATGATTCATTATACATATCTCTCAACTCCTCACCTCTTCCTCCCTTTTTGTGTCCACACTTGAGCTTGAACTCGGGGCCTTGTGCTCTCTCTTGGCTTTTTACCCTTAAGGATGGCACTTTACCACTTGAGCCACACCTCCACTTCTAGCTTATGCAGGGGAATGGGAGGTAAGAGTCATATGGACTTTTTTGTCCCAGCTGGCTTCAAACAGATACTCAGACTCCTGAGTAGCTAGGATGACAGGTGTGAGCCGCCAGTTCCTGTCCCTTCCCTAGTTCTCTATTTAAACATGTAGCTTCTGTCTGCATCCAGAAGAGAGCTGAAGATGGGCTGAAGTCTTGTCTTTTCATGGCTGTCTGTGCTATGTAGGAAGTCTCATTGCCCTGCCCTTCATGATTATTATCTCTTTATCTGGTACCTTGGGGTGAATAGTCGTCCCTGACATGTAGAGCTCTTGGAGTTTGGGCCTGGTGTCTAAACTGCTCGTTTTTATTTTTTTACCTTTAGTTACAGGCCACCTATATGAGGTCATACGCCAAGATCCACCACTTGCTGGGATGGGAAAAGTTAGGAGATTACATTCCAAACACGGGACAGCGGGAAACACACCTGCACACTCATGAGAGTGAAAGCAAAACACAATTATGAAAATGGCTCTGGTGCTGAGGGGTGTTGCCATCCCCACCTAGATTTGCCTGGACCAAACTTTGGGAATCATTGCTCCATAAATTAGGGCTATTTGTTGTTTCTTCCAGTTGTTTAGGCAGAATCATCCAGACAGTTATCTGTTTGTATTTCTAATTACTTCATACATATTGGCTTTTAGTTCAGATTATAAATTTTTATACATGTATATTATATAATTTACATAATATATATATATATATATATATATATATATATATATATATCTCCATAGTGTCAGATTTAGGGCTAAATTCTGTACTTGATAGATACAGAAATGCAGGTATAGTAATATTAATTGTGGTCTGATCAGTACCTTTTTAAGCATCCTTTTTCTTCTTTTAAATAAAACAAACAAAGAGCCTTAGGTCATTTTCGAGTTATACCATAGGTAAAATTAGACCTGAAAGTTTATTAATAAAAAATTTTAAGAGATATTTGTTTAGAAAAAGAAAATGTTTAGATTTTTACATAAAAATCAAATATAATGGTATAAATTTTTATATAATACAGAATTTCCAAACATTAACTCATAAACTAGATCTTACCTTATAATAATATTTTGTTGGCTAGCAGTCAGTGATTGTATTCTTGGTACCAGAGTACCTGGGGTGGAATCACAATTCCACCACTAATTAGCTTTATAAGATTGGTGGGATTAACACTATTTGTGTTTGGTTTTCTTTTGTATAAAATATAGTAATATAGTAAGGAGTAATATTTTCCTCTCTCATCAGATTCTTGTGAACATGGAATGAGACAGACTTTTTGGGGGGGGGGTGTCCAGTCATGGGGCCTGAACTCTGGGCCTGGGCCTTGTCCCTCAGCTCTTCAGCTCAAGGCTAGCGCTCTACCACTTGAGCCACAGCACCACTTCCGGCTTTTTTCTTTTTGCTTATGTGGTGCTGAGGAATCAAACCCAGCGCCTCATGCATGCAAGGCAAGTGCTCTACCACTGAGCCACCTTCCCAGCCCAAGACAGTACTTTTAAGGCATGTAACTCTGTTTCTCCATACAGTAGTTGCTCGATTGACATTTGCTTGGCAACAAGTACTTGTCGAATAAATTCCAAATAAATATCATTTTTTAAAGTTATTCCTTTTAAACACAATTAGCTGCATTACAAAAATTGCTTTTATAGTGGTCTATGCCTTCTTTCTACTTAATCATATGTTGTAAAATTACTTCAGTTACTTTTCCTATACTTTTCTATACTTTCACATCTGGGTCTTGGAATGTGTATATGATGTGTTTTTCAGGTCATAAACATCAATAATTGAAGAAATGTATGCAACCACTCTTTTCTCCCTGCACCTATATTCTATTCTGGGTCTTCAAATTAAGTAAACATATTGTGATATTATTACACCTTCCTCTAAGTTATTACTTTTGTATATTCATAATAATCTTTTAGGAGCCATGGCCAAAGCTTTCCACAAAGCATCCATTTTTGGAGATGTTTTATGTACTAAGTTTACCTTAACATTTTTTCCAGTCTGTGTCTTCACTTTAAAAAATGGAAATTAGCTAACAGATGTCCTGAGCCATTTCCCTCTTCTAAGACTGTTCTCACTCTCTCCACACCTGATGGTGGGTGCATGTGCCTGAGAATGACCCTTGATTTCTTCTGTGACTCCTTGTTAATCATTATAAGGAATAGCTCCATCAGGTCATAAATTTGAAGGAAACTCAATTTCCCACACAATCTGTTCAATGACCATCAGCAAGCTGTTCGAGTTGATTCATCAGCTCCTAAACTACCATTATTTGAAGGAGATTTGAGGTATATTGACAAACAAATTTGCACATTCTAGCCTTGTTCAAACAAGGCTTCCTCCATACTCTAGATTATAGAGGTTGACCTTGTGTGGCATCTAGTTCACAAACTAAATATTTAAAATCCTAGCTCATTAAGTAAGTGCAATTTGGTGAATCTCATGTTGTAATAGAAAGGAAGTTGGAAGAGTTCTGCTCAGCATGTCTTCCTAAGATCTGTAAACGCAGCTCACTTGGCCAAGAATTGCTATAAAGAGATACACATCTACCAAACCCGGGCCCAATAGTAAATCAGAGTATCACTAATTTAAAAACACACAGCACCCCATTCCCTTTCTACCAGGAAGGAATCATGACTCAGACAATCCTTGGCTCTTCCTGCTTATCTATTTTTTCAGAAGAATGTTAGTTTTATGCTGTAAATTAAGGAGCAATAATTTAGTTAATTTTCTTTCTTTCTTTTCTTTCTTTCTTTCTTTTTTTTTTAACTGTAAAGAGTATTTCTGCATTAATAAGCCACTCTTCCTTCCAGGCGCTTAGGAAGTTTTTCATGTAAGTTGTTTTTACCCTCACGAATGAGGCTTAACATCATGGGTGTTTGGATAATAACATTTGATTTTATCCCTGAAATAAAACACCAACTGTATTAACCACTTTGAGATGCGATGCAAATTAAAATCTGCCACAAGATCAGTTTTCTTTCCTATCTCTTAATTTAAAAAAAAAAAAAAAGGAAAAAAGAAAATGTTATGGGGCTGGGATTGTACAACTCAGTGATAGAGAATCTGTTTAGCATGCACAAATGAAAATGTTATAAAAACGCTCATAGAGCTAGAAGTATAGATAATCAAATAAGTGACTACTATTCTCAGTTCTGACATTATCAACATCCACTTCTCTTTTTTTCCCACACCAACTTGATGGAGGGATAATTCTCTTATAATAAAACCCACTCATATTACATGTACAACTTGACCTAATTTGATTCTACAGAACAGCTCCACAATGCCAGTCTCATCTCCTACCTCCATCCCTGGTAACTACCTCTGTGCTTTTATTACTCGTGCATAGTTTGTAGTCCATTTTGTCTGCCTTTTGTTCTGTATGATTTTGAAAATCTTCTAATCTACGGTAAGTGAACTTCCTTTACTGAGTAGAATCCTGTTGTAGGGATATATCACAATTCATTTACCTCATTTCCCTATTCAACAGTTGATGGATATGTGCATTGTGTACAGTTGTATACAGTTGTGGCTACTATGAATTAATCTATTATGAACATTTTTATATAAGATTTTTTTGGTGAAACCATGCTTTAATTACTCATGGGTAAATACTTTGGTATCCCATTCCTGGGTCATACAATAAGGGAAAGTTTAAAAGAAACCACCAAAAGTTATTTCAAAACTGTCTATATTATTTGATATTCCCTGAGAAGTATAAGAGAGCTTTGTGGTTGTTCTTTCTCTTAGTGTGGTAGACTTTTAAATTTTATACATTCTGACGGGTAGTATTATATGCTGATTGTAATTATATTTTCCTTAGTGATAAAGAATGTTGAATATCTTTGATATCCATGGGTCCTGCTGATAAAGTGTTTATTAAAACATTTTCATATTTTAATGAAGTGTTATTCTTCTTGCATTATAGATTATTTGCCTATTCTGGATATAAATTGGACATACATTTAACCAATATTTTATCTTTGCCTAAGGTTTGTCTTTTCATGTTCTTGCTTGACATTCCTCACATAGCAGCAGCTTTTGATTTTGATGAAAATTATTTTGTGTTTCTCCTTTTATGGATTACACTTTTTGTGTTATATAAAAGACATCTTTTTCTGACCCTAAATCACAAAGATGTTCTTATTTTCTTTTACAAGTTATATAATTTTAGCTCTTACTTTGAAGTCTATGACTCATTGAATGATAATTTTTGAGTGTTATGGGAAGGGTCAGGTTGTTTATTTGAAGTCTTCTAATCATTTTAATGATTTATGCAAGATTATCCTTTGCCTATGGAATGGCCTAGAATCTTTGTTGGAAAGCAAATGACTTTATACATAAGTGTTTCGGTAACTGAACTGCCTTCTGTCTCATTTTTATATATTTTTGTCCTTATGCTAATGCTACAACTCTTTTATTATGGTAGACTTTTCTAAAAATTATATTTGAGTCTCTTCTTACTTCTTATTTTTCTTCACATTATTTTTTTCTTTACTACAGAGAAAGAACATATTTATGAGCACTCTTTCATCCCCTCTGCCTAGTTACTTGATTTCTGTGTCATTTTCTGTTGAATGATTCTTCTTCTGGAGCTGAGTTGTAGTTTACTCATTCTTTGTGTGCTGACAATTTTTAATTGGATGACAAACATAAGGGAGTGATCACTATTGACTGTGGAAGTTTTATTTCTTTAAATAGCACTTGATTTTGTATATACAGTTATTAGGAATTACTTGGATTGTTGGAAGCCTTTTGAGATTTTATTAGGTCGGGTTCAGAGACACTTCACATCCAGCTAATTGGACCCCATTGCCTTCTGAGGATTCCACCTCAATGCACATTCTTAGATCATACTTCCTGCACAAACAGAGCAGAAAGTATTCCCATTTCTCTTTAGCTCCAGGAATCATTCTTCCTACCTCTTTCCAGTAGTTCTTTCCTCTGACTTACAGCTGGCAAATAAATACTCAGCTTACTCTTTTAAGTATTTCCCTAAGCCTGAATAATTATTATAGTGCTGACCCTTGAGATCCCAAAGTAGAATATTGTTTGTTAGTTAAGCTGAAATCTAAAACAGACTTCTCTGTGGAGGTGCTTACTTCAATTATTTTAACTTAAAATTATTCTTTGTTCTTTTAAATAATATACTTCTAGTTTTATTTCTTTACTTACCAGTATTGCAATGCTTTGATGACTCCTTGCTATAGTTATGGATATAACTCTTTTGTTCTAACCTCATCTTCCTCTTCCCTATTCCTGACAACAGATTTCTACTCCATTTTTATACCCTTTAGAAAGATCGTTTTACTGGGCATCAGTAGCCCACAGCTGTAATCCAAGCTAATAAGGAGGCTTAAAACTGAGGACTGCAATTCAAAGCCAACCTGATAGGAAAGTTCCTGAGACTTTTATCTCCAACTAACCAGCAAAAAGCCAGAACTGGAGCTTTGGTTCAAGTGGTAGAGTGCCAACCTTGATCAAAAAAGCTAAGGGTCAGAGTCCAGGCCCTGAGTTCAAACTCTAATATCAGTACACACACACACACACACACACACACACACACACAGATTGTTTTGTTTGTTGTTTCCTCTATTATTGACGGTGTCTGTCAACTTCAGCCTTTTAGGATGAGGATATTCTTGCCCCATCTAACTACCATTTTTTTTCATATTCTTCCTTCTAATTTCTCTCCACTGTACTTGATCTTGTCAAAGCTGATACTTACACTCTGCTCTACAAGCATAATTGTATTCTAGGACCTTTTGAAAGCCCCTAAATTCAGGTGATAAGTTATTTCTATGCAAGTTTTGGTTATGGTAGAACCGGAATTACAGAATGATTATATTTCTTTCTTGATGGCTTTCCAATGCATAACCACAGTCCTCACAAAAGACTATTTCTAGCATCCAGTGTCATTTCTTTGCTACACAATCCTTTATTTTTCTTCTCTGGATGTTTCCTTGATTTTGTCTTTAATTTGAATTTTTTGAAACTGTACAATGGTACACTCAGTGAAGATGTGTGCTGTTTTATCTTACTTTGAACTTGGTAAATCATCTTCCTCGACAATATATGCCTTAAACACAAGAAATTTATTTTATTTCTTTTCTAATCATCCTCTTAGTGCTACTCAAACTCCTTCTCTAGATCCATTTTTTGTGTGTATTTGGATTAAACTTCTATGTGTGTCTTTACTTTTCTCCATTGTCTACTTTCATATCTTGTCATTTTGTTTTCTGAATATTTATTTAATTTCATCTTTTAGTTTTAGATTATTTGTTCAAAATTCATGTTGTTATAGTTTAAAAGATTATTTTTCTCTGTTCTTTTTAGTCTTTTTTTTGTTTTAAGTATAAAAGTATTTCCTTGATTCTCTCTAGGCATACTAAATAAGTTTAGATTTCCTTAATTTGTCTGGATTTTTCTAGAGGCCATATATATTTATTTCTCTCAGTCTTTTATTTTGTTTTTGTGCTGACCCTAGAGCTTAAACTCAGGATCTGGGTGCTGTCTCCGAGGGTTTTTGCTCAAGACTAGAGCTCTACCACTTAGCCACATCACCACTTATAGTTTTTGGTGATTCATTGGATATTAAAAAAAAAAGTCTCAGGGTCTTTCCTACCAGTGCTGGTTTTGAATGATGATACTCAGATCTCAGCCTCTTGAGTAGCTACGATTACAGGTATGAGCCATTGGTGCCCAGCGGCCCTTCTCTTTGATATTGCTGATTTTCCTTAACTGTTTTGATTCTGGGTTGTCCATTCACACCTATGACTGAAGTCTGAAAGGATGACTGAAAGGTCTAAATTAAGGCTGGGGTTACAACCATCAGACCTTTAGTCATGGCTATTATAGTAGAAGACCTAAATATTTCAATGCTTGATCTTTCTTTTCACAATTCTATTGTTTTTTCAGCCTTTTTTTTTTTTTTTTTTGATGGTCGTGGAGCCTGAACTCTGGGCCTGGGTGCTGTCCCTCAGCTCTTCAGCTCAAGGCTAGCGCTCCACCACTTGAGCCACAGTGCCACTTCCAGCTTTTTTTCTACTTATGTGCTGCAGAATGGAACCCAGGGCCTCATGCATGCAAGGCAAACACTCTACCACTGAACCACCTTCCCAGCCCTGGTTTTTAAACTTTTAAACAATATATTTCTTGGCTTCTGTACTGAAGTAAAATAATAGTATCAATTTTCTTTCCATTACCTATATCATATCAGTAATGGGATCAATCCTATATTGTCAACATTTCATCTGTA
This sequence comes from Dipodomys spectabilis, assembly GCF_019054845.1. NCBI lineage: Eukaryota > Metazoa > Chordata > Mammalia > Rodentia > Heteromyidae > Dipodomys > Dipodomys spectabilis. The sequence goes on from NW_024871254.1 coordinate 119,464, forward strand.
ACTATGCTTAATTTCTAAGTGGTTTCCATATAGATTATTCCAGAATTTGAAGTGTTATTGCATAACAGCTTCCTTTCTTTGTGTCCAAAATTCTCACCTAATACCAAATATCCAAGCCTGAAATTTACTTATATTCTACAAAATGTTCAAAATCAGTCTACATTTTAATCTGTTTCACAACTGAACCATGACTTTCTTTACTTGTCTTTTTGTCTTTTGCCTTTTTGTTTTAGAACAATAATCAAATTTTCTTTACTATGCATTAAGACTGCCCAGCCCCTCACCTCAGTTATTCTATTTATTTATTTGTGTATTTACTTATGTATGTATGTATTTATTTAGTTAGTTAGTTGTGGGGCTTGAACTCAGGGCCTGGGCACTGTCCTTGAGTTCTTTTCCTCAAGGCTAGCTCTCTACCATTTGAGCCACAGTGCCACTTCTGGCTTTTTAGTCATTAATTGGAGATAAGAGTCTCATGGGGGTTTTTCTGGGCTGCCTTTAAACAGCGATCCTCAGAGCTCATCCTCCTGAGTAGGTAAGATTACAGGCGTGAGCCACTGGTTTCAGGATTCTGTCTGTTATTTTTAATCCATTGCTTTCTTCTTGACAATTTTTTGAGCTGTAGATAACTGTGTTTTAAAAAATATATGCCATTTCTTTTATGGCTAGAGAGGTTGAACATTTCTTCATGTGTCTATTGGCCATTCTTATTTCCTCTTAAGAGAAGTTTCTCTTTAAGTCTTCAGCCCACTTATTTATCTGGCAGTTGTTTCTTTGAGGATTTGTTGTTGGGGGAGGGGGTTAATTTTTTGAGTTCCAAGATATGAGATATGAGACCCTTATCCCTTATTCCACCTCACCTCAGTTAGAATGGCTATAATCAAGAACTCTAATAACAACATATGCTGGAGGGGAACCTTACTGCACTGTTGGTGGGAGTGTAAACTTGTTCAACCTTTGAAAAGCAATATGGAGGTTCCTCAAAAGACTCCACATAGAGCTCCCCTATGACCCAGAATCTCACTTTTGGGCATTTACCCAAATGATCACAAATGAGACCATATTAAAGCTACCAGCACAACTATGTTTATTGCAGCATTATTTACCATAGCTAAGATATGGAACCAACCCAGATGCCCCTCTGTAGATGAATGGATCAAGACAATGTGATATAAACACACACACACACACACACACACACACACACATACACACATTCAAACACACACATATACACAGTGGAATTCTATGCCTCCATCAGAAAGAATGACATTGCCCTATTTGTTAGGAAATAGAAAGACTTGAAAAAAATTATATTAAGTGAAGTAAGCCAGGCCCAAAGAAACATAGGTCTGATGGTTTCCCTTATTTGCAATAACTAGTATATGTCTGAGACAAGCAGAAAAGGTGAAAAGCTATGTACATATGACCAGCAAAATGAACCCCAAGATAGGGACACAAGTGGTTTTTTTCTTTCTTCTTATTGTTTTTAGCTTATTTATAATGTACCATGTGAATGTTCCTCCCCCCTAGCATAACCCCTGTTCTCACTGTATTTGATGTTAATATAATTTGGGGAGGGGAAGGGAAAAAAACAAAATGTTTAAATAGGGATACAGGTTGACTCACTGTAACAATGAGACGTACAAGACACTATGTTGAAAAACGAACTTTACTATTTAGGCAGGTGGGGGGCGGGAGGAGTGGGGAATGGGGCGAATGTAGTTGTGGAGGTGGGAGGGAAGGGATGGTAGGGAAAAAACAAAGGAGGAGGCAACAATGCTTGATAGGAAATGTACTCATTACCTTGCTCATGTAACTGTAACCCCTCTGTACAGTATTTTTACAATAAAAAACTTATATATATATATATATATATATATGCCATTAAGATTTTCTCTATTTGTAAGATGTTTCAGAAAAAAATCTGAAAGCATGTTTTCTGATTTGCAAATTAATCTGCAATTTTACAAGATTTATTACAACAAGATCCACAAGGACATAATTAGTGGGTTAATTATGGCAAGAATAGAGAACTAGTCAATGGTTAAGAACAAAATGTTCTAAAAAATGCAGTCATCAACAATAAACATACACAGTTCTAGATGACCAACCACAGTCTGCTGGAGATGATGATTTGAAATGCATTGGAAATACTTTTTCGCTTTTGCCAAACAACGTAGATAAATTTCTTGATTACAGGAAAAAGATGAAATTATGCAAAAATTTTATCTTTTGGCTAAGGCTTTTCTTATTCTTCCTTTAGGTACAAATTTCAATCTTCATCTTTATCTTTAAAACAAAGGTTGTATTACCAATCCCTTTTATACTTTCATGATGCTCTTTTAAATACCATTCTGCCTTATGACTTACACTGTTACCCACAACTTTAAACAAGGCTGAATCAAAATATTTAGGGCTAATAATTTCCTGTTTATTTGGAGCCAACTGTTCTAATTTAGAATGATTGCTCTGATGTCTAGCGGCTATTGTGGATTGCCATTTGTCTTGGATTTCAAGCTGTCTTCCATCTTATTGTTAACTCTCACTTTGCTAGAGAAATAATCTCACATAAATCCAGTAGAGGCCCTTGGGTGTGTGTGTTTATAAGGATTTTTTTTTCTCATTTGTGACTTGTACTTTGACTTTGGTATAAAATTTTAGGTTAAAAAAAGGAGAGATGTGTGATTATGTATTTTTAAAAATATTTTTTCATTTTACTTTTTAAACAGCATAATGCATAATTTCTTCCTTTAAGAATTACTTTTCCGGAAGTGGCGCTGTAGCTCAAGTGGTAGAGCACTAGCCTTGAGCTGAAGAGCTAAGGGACAGCGCCCAGACCCAGAGTTCAAGCCCCACTACCGACAAAAAAAAAATTACTTTTCCTTCACAATCTGTAAGATCAATGAAATTTTATTTTACTCTTGTTCATCCAGTAGCAAGTATCCAGATGCAAAGACATGAGTGTTTCCTATATTCTATTGACTTTTCAAAATCAGTTTGCATTTAGTTCACTTGAAAATCAGAACATGAGGGTCTTACACAGTGAAATTTTTCCTTACTTCTTCACCTTCCTTTGTTTTGTTTGTTTTAGAAGAAACAAACATACATACTTTCTTCAATATACACTAATATGATCTTCACTCTTATCCTGCATTTTACTTGTAGTCCATTCCCTATTATTGACAATTTTATTTATTTATTTATTTATTTATTTTTGTCAGTCATGAGCTTGAACTCTGGGCCTGAGCGCTGTCCCTCAGCTCTTCAGCTCAAGGATAGCACACTACCACTTGAGCCACAGCACCACCTCTGGTTTTCTGGTGGTTTATTGGAGGTAAGAGTCTTACAAACTTTCTTGCCTGGACTGGCTTTGAACCACAATCCTCACATCTCAGACTCCTGAGTAACTAGGATTACAGGCTTGAGCCACCGCCACCCAGCTTGACAATTTTTTAGAAGAGGTTTTGCTGTGTAGTCCAGTGGCAATTCTCCTCATCCTTCCTCCTGAATGCTAGGATTACAGGCCTGTACCACCATACTGGGTTGATTTGAGTTTTTACAAATGCTATCTGGACACTTGAAACAGGAGCAAGTACTTACTACAGACAATTTTCAAGTTATATCATTCAGATTACTTACATGCCTCTTTTTTGGATTCATCATGTGGTTGTTTCCTACTATGAAGGAGTTTCTGTTAATTGGTCTTGACATTTCTTTCCTTACAAAATATTTAGCACATAAATATTAATGAGATATTCTTATTGGCAAATGTACTTTTTATTAGTACAGAATGACCTAATTTGCCCTCTTAGACATGTTTTGACTTGAATCTATTGCAACTTATAGAAATACAATGGCATCTGTTCTGTTTTAGTTTGCAGTAGCTGTGTATGTCTTTGTTTATCCAAACATTTAAACATTTCTCAAATAATTATGCATATTTCTCTTTGACCTGTGTTGGGTGGTTTTAAAGAAATGGTTGTTTAGCCATTGTTGTTATAAACATCTTTGTTCTTATTTACGTTATTTTATTTTATACTTTTAAGGTCTATTTTAGTTCATGTCAAATTTAATAACCAAGAAGCATCACACATGATTTTTTTGTTCTTATAGTGAGAAAATTATCTACTTTTATATGTTTTAAATCTCCTCTATTTCCCATGTCCTAATTTTTTTATTGAACTTATAATTGTAACCATTTAATCATGTTAATTTCTTTAAGTATATTTTGCTACATGTATTATTTAAATTATTTCTATGCAAGAATGTCTTCCATATCACCAGAACTCATTTCTACACATACATATACAATTATATATATGTATATGAGAATGAGAGATTAGTTGAATTATGAAAATTGATCCTCAAGCATGATCTACATATGATCTACCATTGTTTTTGGCTATTATCCTTTTAAATTAGACAGTATTACTAAGGCTTTGTGGAGTTAATCCCTATCACTTATATTTATCAGTCTAATAGTAATTCAAATGAAACAATAATACTAGTACTAACAGGCAATTATTTACAAAAGTGTACACTTTTATAGTAATTGAGCTCCTGATTTTAGGGACGCAAAGATCATAATAAAAATCCATATGTAAAAATTTGCATATAGATTTTGAGCTCTTTTCTCAGTTATCCAACAACTTTCCATAACTCACCCTCGGTATTTGAAATCCAATCACATTCTTGCTGTAGAGCAGACAGACGTCATTGCTTGTCTCTCTTGCGTCTCCCCTACTGTACCTTCCTGCCCCTCATCATTCTTCTCTGAAAAGATGTCCTTTGATCACTTCACCTATGTACCTTTGGTTTTCAAATAGGGGTATACTCTTGAAGAGGAAGAATCTGATCTCCTTAGTCTGACTTTTCCTGCAGTTTTCAATTTGGTGCCTTTCCTCAGTCCCATCCCTACATAATTCCTGCCTTAGTTTTTCCAGAGTGGTGTCTATAATTCATAGGTTTTCTCAAAAAGATTTTGAACCTTCCTTGTCTGGGTTGTCATTAGAAATTAGTTTTTGATTTGATATTGCTATTTTAATATCTTATTTCAACATAAAAAAATCAAACAATTAGCTTCAATCACACATTTTTCCTTTCTTAAAATAAGGTGAAATTCTAAGTATCATAAAGCAGATTCTAAACCTGAATGGAGTATTTATGATGGCATAATTTTAAATAAATGGGATTCTGTCTTGAATAGCTGAATTAGAAGCTGAGAAGAGCCATTCCATCCATATGAGTTCATCCAGATATCCTAAATAACACATCAACTTGGAAAATAGGTATTTCTGTTTGTTTGTTAGTCATGGGGCTTGAATTCAGGGCCCGGAAGTGTCTTTGAGCTCTTTTGTTCAAGGCTAGCACTCTACCACTTTGAGCTACAGCAGCACTTCTGGTTTTCTGGTGGTTAACTGGAGATAAGAGTCTCATGGACTTTCCTTCCTGGGATGGCTTTGAACCATGATTCTCAGATCTCAGCCTCCTGGGTAGCTAGGATTACAGGTATGAGCCAGCAGCACCTGATACTCTTTTTTTTTAAATTGTGCAATTACTACTTGGTTTTGACCAAACTACATTAGATTAAAAGTTTCTAATTCAAAAATAAGTTTCAGGCTGGGAGGTGGCTTAGTGGTAGAGTGCTTGCCTTGCATGCATGAGGCTCTGGGTTCAACTCCTCAGTACCACGTAAGCAGAAAAAGCCACAGTGGCTCTGTGGCTCAAATGGTAGAATGCTAGCCTTGAGCTGAAGATCTGAGAGACAGTCCCCAGGCCCAGAGTTCAGGATCCACGACTAACAAAATAATATAATAATTATATATATATATCTGTTCTTTATATGTATATATATATATATACATATATACATATATATGTGTATATATATACATATATATATGTATATATACATATATATATGTATATATATACACATATATATATAGAGAGAGAGAGAGAACAGATGCTGGAGGGGATTGGCCAAAAGGGAACCTTACTGCATTGTTGGTGGGAGTGTAAACTTGTTCAACCACTTTGGAAAGCAGTATGGAGGTTCCTCAAAAGACTCCACATAGAACTCCCCTATGACCCAGCAATCCCACTTTTGGGCATTTACCCAAATGATCACAAACAAGACCATATTAAAGCTACCAGCACAACTATGTTTATTGCAGCATTATTTACCATAGCTAAGATATAGAACCAATCCAGATGACCCTCAGTAGATGAATGGATCAAAACAATGTGGTATATATATATATATATATATATATATATATATAAAACATGTATTATATATTATATATATGTAATGGAATTCTATGCCTCCATCAGAAGGAATGACATCGCTCTATTTGTTAGGAAATGGAACAACTTGGAAAAAATTATATTAAGTGAAGTAAGCCAGGCCCAGAGACACGTAGGTCCCATGGTTCACTTATTTGCAATAACTAGTATATGTCTAGGACAAGCAGAAAAGGTCAAAAGCTATGTACATATGACCAGATAAAATGATGTTAAGCAAAATGAACCCCAAGATAGGGACACAAGTGGTTTTTTCTTTCTTCCTATTATTTTTAACTTATTTATAATGTACTGTGTGATTTTTTTTTGTTTCTTTGTATGTTCCTCCCCCATGGTATAACCCCTGTTCTCACTGTATTTGATGTTGGTGCCCTGCATCTTGTATATACACTTTTCTAATTTGGGGAAGGGAAGGGAAAAAACAAAATGTTTAAATAGGGATACAGGTTGACGCACTGTAACAATGAGATGTACAAGAAACTACATTGAAAAATGAACTTTACAATTTAAGTGAGTGTGTGTGGGGGCAGTGTAATTGTGGAGGTAGGAGGGAAGGAATGGTAGTGGACAAACAAAGGAGGAGGCAACAATGCTTGATAGGAAATGTACTCATTACCTTGCTCATGTAACTGTAACCCCTCTATACGGTATATTTACAATTTTTTTTAAAAAAGCATAAAAAAGAGTAAGTTTCAAGTTTTAGTTTTTTTCTTAGAGGTGAAAATTGTAGTGTGTGCTATTTCCATGGGAAAAAAAATAGGAAAATTGGAAGAATTTTACAAGGCTACTCCTAACTAAATACAATTTTGATAGTGTAATATTTAACCTAGGTCCTACAGGATAATTCAAATCTCATATTTAGCATATCACCTACTTAGATTTAAACCATTAACTTTTACCTTCATTTTGGGCCAGACAAGCTGAACAGAAATTGTGTGAGGTTGTGGTGGTTCATTTCTTTACTAGAACAGAGGAAAACTGGAAAATAAAGTCAGTTTTCTATAGCTTACACATTCCTCCAAGGTAGTTCATACGTAGTCCACTTCTTTGTGTCTTTTCTACAGCTTACTTAACATCTAACCCTGGATCATGGTCCATGCTTGTTTTGAAGTTTAAAACTTGAACTGAATTTCAATTATTCATTTTAGTAGACTTAGGCCATGCTGTTTATAAAACCTTGGGAGAAGCTTCTTATCTTAAAAGCTCATGCTAAGATTTTTCTCTTTCGTGAAATCATCACATTTGCCTCTAGAAGGAAAAATTGCTAAGTCCCAATTTCATACCTTTGTAGCAAGACATAATCTGAATATATCTTTTTAGTTATATGTTATCTTATTCTGGTTTTCTGAAAAAAGATACATTATAAAGGAGTATTAAGCGCAGAGTTTTTAAATTGTATTTTTAATTATCTTTAAATAGTTATACAAAAAGGAGTTATCACACAACAAATCATTTTATAAGTACAATGCATATTGATCAGAGTTATGGCCCATATTTAGGTTTCAAATTTCTGATTTCAAATCATTATTTTGCATTGACTTTTGTCTTAGTCTTATTTATAATGGGTTCAGTAAGTTACCAATGAGTATGCTGGAAAATTATCACCAGTAAAATCTGATGAGTCATTATTTGATCAATTTCATACTGTAAAGATCTTAGAGTGACATTTCCATGCAAAGGCACATTCACTAACTTTTTCTTTCTAACATTTGGGATGCAGTAGCTGCCGTGTAAATGAGAAAGTTGTGCAGAATTCTAGAGTCATACTATTTAACACAGTGACAAGTTTAACACTAGAATGAGTTTGTTCTGGCATGACTACCAAAGATATGAGATTACTAATAAGTTTCAGCTCATGATCCCTCACTCACCACAGACTTTTCCACCCATTGTGCTCATGGCATAGAGCAGATACTCCATAAGAGTCTGGTAAATGTGCCCCATGAATGAGGAAGCTGTAGCTGGAGCTATTTTCCAAGTTTTGGGGATAGTGATTGCATTTCCATATTTTTCTTTATTCATCCTTACTGTTGCAGGTAACATTGTGTCCTGGTTACCTACTCACTGCCTAATACCTTAACACAAGCAGCCCACCCAGCAGCAGTGTTCTGGTCCAGCCTCTAGAAGCACTGCCCAAAGAAGCATGGCTTACATGTGTTATGAAGATGGAAATGATTATCATCGAAGATGTAAGAATTATGTTAGGAATTCTCTCCAGATCTGCATATATTTAGCAAGCCATCCTGGTTCATATTACAAAATCACATTGTGTTCTGCAGCTCCCCTGTGGCTGTTTGGTGTTGGTCATGGATTTGTGAGAGATGGGGGTGAAAGTCAGCAATGTTTACAAACGCAGGAGGAATGGCAGCAAGGTATGGCCAAATCCAAATATGAGCTGTGTGATTTTCTAAACACAAAGCCTGGTTTCTGGCTAGGCAAGGTGTTCCCTGCACTTAGAATACTTTAAATAGCGTAACCAGAGCAAATTGTTCATTGGTACTTCAAGTGCTGGCAAGCACACCCTCTCCTGATGTCAGAGTTTCTGCCTGATAACTGGGACACTCTTCTGTGAAGTAATGCTCAAAAGGAATCATTGGAGAATGAAGCATGTCTGTGCTCATGACAACTCATTTCTATAGCTTGGAAATAACTATAAGCTATTTGTCCTGGGCTAGTGGAGCCTCTGCCCCAAGAGTCAATCAATGATAGATAAGGAGCAGACACTGACATTCAGTTATGATCACTGGGTTTCCTATCTGCAGGCACTGTGGTCAGGTGGACTTTACATTGGCTTTGTCTTCCTCTGTCTTTCTTGACTCTCATGTGGAAATGTGGCAATCAATCACCACTTATCAATGTGAACTTCTCTATGACAGGGGTGGGGGGGGGGGAAGGATGGAGGAGAAGTGGGAGGGAGAGAGAGAGACAGGGAGGAAGAGAAGGAGGGAGGAAGACAGGGGGAGAGAAGAAGATTGTCATTCTTTTTTATCCTTAAACCAAGCAGCAGCGAGATGAACGATTCTTAGGCTCTCGGGGGATTTATGGGTGATTGAGTCTATCCTCAAAGAAGTAGTGTGCCCTTTACAAGAGTTTTATGGGGACCACTTTTGCAGTTTCCGATCTGAGTTCTATTTTGGAACCTGAAAAGAGAGCCCAAGGAAGGATCTTGATTATATGACAAGCTTCCTGCCTCTCTCTCTCTTTTTTTTTTTTAAAGACTAAAGTGTGATAGTTTGAGAATGACACAAGTAAAGGGAAAAGAACGTGACTGTAAAACTCAACCTCTACAGCACCACTAAAACATTAAACTAAGATTCCCATTGTGCAGGGAACTGACATAGTTGTGACCCTGGACCAAAAGCATTTGGAGCAAATCAAATCCTTATAGGGGTCCTGAGACCTGTGTCTAAGCTGGGATGTAAGTTTTATGTCTTGGAACTTAGGAGTCAGCGTCCTACAGCTGGATGTGCGTGGTTGAATGAAGTGGTTCACCTCAAGGTGCCTTCTGGAAAATGCTTTCTTAGTGTTTACTCCAAGCCCCCTAAACTCATGCTGGATGTTTCCCTCAACTGCCACTATTAGGGGAGCAGAGAGCTGAGAGGAAAGGAGACCCAGCAGCTGTATCCTGGCAAAGGGTCGATTCTGTCTGACGATTCTTGTAATTATATCTTACTCTTCTCCATGTGGATTTCGGGATCACTTTGATTTAAGCCAAAAGGGAGGAGGAAAAAAAATATCAAAGAATAGAATGAAATGACTGCATGCAAAAGGTTCCGATTTTTGGAAAGAAGAGACCAAATCAACATGTGCTTCACAAAGTCATTTCTGGACAGGCAGAGGTGTGATAGGGTCCAAGTCAAAGAGATCATCCAGAGGGCACCAGGACTCGAGTAGCAGGGTTGGATTTTTATGGGGTCTTTGGGGGGAAAAAACCTTGTTGAAAAATGACTAAAAAGCCTCAGATTTGGGGAGAGGAGTAGGAAGATTTAATTTTACACAGCTCACATTTTTTTTCCTGCCCTTTCTCTCAGGAGGATTGCACAGCTTTCAATGGCTTCTTCCACATAGCAGTGTCTTAGCTTCTCAGTATTCAGATCAAAAGGCATAGAGGAATACTCCATCTTCCCTTGAGAGCAGTAGGTGGGGCTGAAGATGCCCATACTGGAGTAAAGGGCTCCTTAATTCGTAATTATTAACTCAAAGGCCTGAAGAGGCAGTATTTGAAAACATAAAAAATGATAGAAGGCCTTATGATCCTCTCCTCTCCTAAGAATATCCTCCTTTGCTCTCAGTGTGTGAACGTTTAGAGTGCTGTTTAATTAATCATGTCCAAGTGTAATTACTTGTTTTTTTTTAACTATCCATTAGGTTCACTGATAGACTTGTAGGTACATTCTAATTATTATAAATGAGAGAAACCATGTAGCCTATATTTCTTTGGATCTGGCTTATTTCACTTAATATAATGTTTTCCAAGTCTTTCCACTTCCCTACAAATAGGGCAATGTCATTCTTTCTGATAGAAGCATAGAATTTTATTGTATATACATACCACATTTTCTTGATCCATTTGTCCACTGAAGGACATCTGGATTGATTTCATATCTTAGCTACGGTAAGGACTCAATAGCTATGTGTATCTGATCATATAAAATGATGCTTATTGAAATGAACTCCAAGAAATGGAAATAAGAGGGTTTTTTGTTTTTGTTCTTTTGTTGTTTTATCTTTTTGTTTTGTTTTGTTTCTGTTGGTCATGGGGCCTGGTCCCTGTCTCTGAGCAATTCAGCTCAAGGTTAGCACTCTACTACTTTGAGCCATAACACTACTTCTGTTTTTTGAGTGGTTAATTGGAGATAAAAGTCTCCTAGACTGCCCAGGTTGACTTTGCACCACGGTCCTCATATCTCAGCCTCCTGAGTAGCTAGGATTATAAACTTGAGCCACTGGCCCCTAACTAAACAAGAAGTTTTCTATTGTACTGTTTGCAGTTCTCCTCTCCCCTCTTTTGGTTTATTCCTTTTTGTCCTCATTTTTTTTAATCTCTTTACCTTTTGTCCTGTATATATATTTATCTGATTTTGGGAGAGGGAAGACAGGAAGTGAACTGGACTATACAACTTCTCAGGGAGAAGATTTGGAAGATGAAAATTTGGAAGAAAATGAGGGAGGGACACTGTTCAAAAGGAAATGCCCTTATTACCCGAGTTATGTAATTATAATCCCTCTGTACACCACGCTTACAATAGAATTTTATAAAAGAAAAAGAAAAAGGGATCTTGGCAAAAGAAAAAAAAGTGATAGAAGGCTGGGAGCTGGTGGCTCACACCTGTAATCCTGGTTTCTCAGGAGGCTGAGATCCGAGGGCTGAGGTTAAAAGCCAGTTTGGAAAGACAAACCCCAGAGATTCTTATCTCCAAATGAATGAGGAAAATGCCAGAAGTGGCAGTGTGGCTCAAGTGGTAGAGCATCCATTTTGATTGAAAAACCTAAGCAAGAGGGTGAGACTCTGAGTTAAAGCTCCTGCACACCTCCCCCACCCCTACCCCCAAAAATGTGATAGGAATGTCAACAATATTTTCTCTGAAGACTTTTTGGAGTTGGTACCAGAGCCTCTGGAATTCCACCTAATGGGAGAAAAGTGATGGGGTCTTGCCTGCGAATAAGGGCACACAAAGCTGGATTCTTGGCCGAGAGACAAATAGAAAACGGGAGATGGACAAAAAGACTTTAGTCATACATGTAAGTTCCATTTTCATTATTTTTAGTGATTCAAGGGGTTGGAAAACACTTGGTATTTGTAAATAGTATTTTTCAACTGCTAACATTTTCCAAAAAGCCATTTTTATTCCACGGTAGACTGGATCTTGAAAGTGGACATATGCTATTCCACGCCCTCAAGTACCTGAAATAACTGTGGTGGAAGGAGCTCACAATCTGAAATCCCCAAGGAGCTATATTTGAGAATTTTTCCTCCTCCTAGTTATTACATCCAATTTTCCCATCAAATCCTATAGGCCTGCTTTGAACCCTTCTAGCCCTCTGAAGGTAGAAATGGATTTTAACTCATTCCCACTGGTGCTAATCTCCTAAGTGATTTATGAGGTCTTTCAAGCTTTAATTCTCTGTCTGTCAGGAGTCTTCCCTGGTAGTGAGTTGACAGTTTAAATGAGTGTTTAGACATGGCTTTCAGGATGTCAGTTTTGTTTTGTCTCAACAGCCTCTTGGAATTCCTTCCATTGTACCTCAAGTGACTCATAGCAATAAATGACTCTCCTTCTCTTTTGTTCTTAATCAAGGAAGAATGGAATGAACCACATAATGTTTGTTAAAGAGCAACCTTAATTAGGTCTCAGCTGTAGCCAGAGATGGCTTGTCTTGTCTCTTTAGCATACAAATGTAGGACATGATGCGTTCATGTGAGTGAAGACTGATTTCCTCAAAAGCATCCTTTGGTTTCCTTCCAAAAATAAATAGAAGGGAGATTTCTGTGGAAACTTTGCAAAGCCTTTTTCCTTCAGCTGGCACAGAAGAGATGCCCAGCTAGCTTCCAAGATGATATTTGTTTTAGGCTTTGGGATGACCTTTTGACATTGAATGAATAAACCACCATGTGAAAGGTCCCCTGGAAAGGGTTTATCCCCAGCCATTCCTACCATTAAGAAAAAAGTGCCAAGAAACACCCAAGACTAAGTTTGCCCTTTCTGCCAATGCAAACTTTATTTCTGAATTTTGGATCCAAAAGTAAACCCCAGGTCCTTAGGGGTCCAAGTTTGTTTACTCTCAACTAAGTTTGGCTTCCTAAGAAAAATGGAGAAAGAAAGTATAAAACTCCATTAAAAAAAAAACCCTCAAGTATTCTTGGACATCAAACAACTCTTACAACACAGTCCTTTGATGAGTTCAGTGTAAATGAATCAGAAACATATGGGTAGTGTTTATGCTCAAGTGCACATGCGTTTAAAAATTTTGAGAGAAATTAGTTTAGTGAGCTATGCTTGGGTCATTTCCAGTTTTGAAGAATTTGGAAAAATCACTTGGTTGGAGTAAAAGATGTGGAAGAAATGGTTGAGCACTTCTTGAACTGAAAATGGGCACCATCAGCAGCCTGTGCCTCGTGGTATATCATAAACACGGTAGCAGAGGGCATACGTCTTGGGACAGCTCCAAGCCAGGCAGAACTGGGGCTACTGATGGAGTGAAAGTTTCTGTATCTCATTACTAGCTGTCAGTACCTGTGCTAGGAAGTTTCACACTTGACAAACATGGCTTGCTAGCCATGTTTGGATTAGTACAGTCATTGACACCTTTATAAATCACATTTTATACTTAGGCCATTGTAATCCATTGGTTATGTGGCTTCCCTTTGGTATAACTCCAGCTTTCTTTTCACTTTGAGGATTGTGAAAACTCTTATAGAGGTAGAGATTTGTCAGATGCCCTGTCTCTGGTTATGCCAAGAAAAAATGTATATAAACTGCCTCCAAAAATCCAAATGGTATAATTCTCATTGTTAACTGGGAAAAAAGTATTAAATTGTGAATCATCTCCCTTTGACCCGAAGTGTATAATCATTTATCAAGGAAGGAGAAGAGGAAAATGCAAAAACAAAGCAGAGGCTACTGTATCTTAAGACATCAGACTGAAATTTCTTCTGTACCCATTTCAGAAACTGGGTCTGCAACACTGATTCAATGGTCTTCAAGGTTAAGTCGCTGACTCTGAGAGTGAAAGAAATCTTCTCAGTGTCTCTTGATGCCCAGTCACAAAGTAGAAGCAACAATATCCTTTCACAATGATGGATTTACTGAAGCTGATAATCAATACTGATGATGAAATCAACAACTCTGTAAGTGGTTCTCAGAGTAAAGAAAAAATGTTAATAATGCAAGCCTTCTGCCTTCAAAGAATCTGAAATTGAGTTGAGGTTACAAAATATGCAAAACAATAGCTGTAGAGATGTCACCAGGAAGTTGTTCCATTGCTAACTAGTGACATACAACACTGCTTTCTGATTTGGGTAAATTTAAGGCTGTGTGGATTAGTCGAAAGATCATGAGCTATTTAAACATTAATGGAAATACAGCAAAATGGAGAACATGGTATTTACTAAACCTCTTCCAAGAATACTTTGTATACTTGAAATGACTACATAGGTCCCTGATGGTGGGTAGAGTGAAAAGAAGTTGTAAGAGTTAAAACTCCTCGCTCTGCCATAAGCTAATTGTGTGACTGTCTGAATTAATTGTCCTGAAGTGACATAGCTAAGATGGAAATATTAAAGAATTATCTATTGTTTATTTGCTGTAGCTCTTTGAGTAATTATAATATGCCAGACACAATGAAAAAAGGGACCCACAAATATACACAGAGTACCAGAACTCAACCTGGTAGATTGTAAGGGTGGAGCCAGTAAGGTTATACAGGATCAAAATGCAGAAAAAGGTAAGCTTATGTTACATAGTAGGAACAAAATTTCAACTTTGACTCAGGGAATTATATGCATTGTTATAGTCTAAAATGCTGTAAAACCGAATGTCAAGCTGGGTGCCAGTGGCTTGGGCCTGCAATTCTAGCTACTCAGAAGTCTGAGATTTGAATATTGAGGTTCAATGTCAGTCTGGGTAGGAAAGTCTGTGAAACTCTTCTCTCTGATTAACCAGCAAAAAGCTGAAAGTAAAGTTGTGGTGCAAGTGGTATAGTCCCAGACTTGGGTGTAAAAGCTAAAGGGAGCTGGCACTGGTGGCTCATGCCTGTAATCCTAGCTACTCAGGAGACTGAGATCTGTGGATCTCGGTTCAAAGCCTGCTGGGCAGGGAAGTCTTATCTCCAATTAACCACCAGAAAACCAGAAATGGCGCTGTGGCTCAGTGGTAGAGCGCTAGCCTTGAGCTGAAGAGCTGAGGGACAGCGCCCAGGCCCAGAGTTCAAGCCCCATGACTGACAAAAAATAATAAAAAAAAATAAAAAATAAGTTAAAGGGAAATTGCCCAGGCACAGGTTCAAGTTTCAGTATTGGCCAAAAAAAAAAAAACAAAAAACAAAAAACCCAAACCAAACCAAAACAACAACAAAGAAAACCCCAAACTGAATGTCAACAAATGTTTTCTTTTCTGTAGCATATTATAAACATTGTTATTTCATTGTTCTTATACCTCACCTTTCTCAGACCTTTGCCTGGAATGGGAGTTACAGGTAGTAACACTGTTTTATCCACAACTTCTGGCCTTTGTTCTTCTCCTAACACACCTCGTTTAAATATAGCTTTATAGGATGCCTTCTACTCTACCTGTTGCTCTGCCCTCCACTCAGTGTATGACTTTGAATCTTCTCTATGTTCCAATGTCTTCATAAGATAATAATACTGACTAGGACATAAAGCACTCAGAAAGCCTCATGAAAGATACTAAATCATATTATTATATACTCATGAAGCCTATAGGTCATGGTCTTACTGCCTTCTAGATATTTACGAGATTTTCGTTTCTGAATAATCTTTTATACTTTATGACTTTGATCTTCATGAGACATCTTCTGCCTTATGCTACTGAAGGTATTGGGTATAGCAAAGACAGTGACGCCTCTGAGAAGCAGGTGCAGGGTAGGAAGGAGGGATGAAGTCATGGGATGTTTGAGGGTGCCATAGTTCTAATATGTTTTTGTTTTCTTAAAGGCATGATCATGGGCCCCAATATAACCAAACATCTGAAGGTTTGAAATCAATAGAAGAAATATTTTCACTTTGGGTCCTTTAAGCTAATTAATTAGCCTGTTGTAAATGTATGCCACATTGCTACGTTGTAAGTCACATTGCTCATAGGAGAGTCAAGGACTTCCCGAATTTCTATAGGAGCTCAGATTTCAATAGAGCCTCAGGGATACCAAGAATTTGGTAGAACCATAAAAGAATTGAAATGGGCCTAGAGGAGAGAACATGGTCCATAACAGAATTAGAGACACAGTTCCTGATATATTCTCAAAGAGAAAAGTATCTTACATGCTTTCAAATATTTGGTAAGGGCAATTCAGAGTCACACTATTATGTACTCCTTAATCCCACTGACTCTGGAACCCCAGGCAAGACTCCGAGTTCCCGGGGAAGACTGAGTAAGGTTCATACTCTTGATATCTCAGAACTATAACTACCCCCTCGTCTCTTTCTTACACAAAATACAAATGAGTAGCCATTAGATGAACCCCTCCCCACCCCTCCCACACACAGTGGCAGTGAGGCCATGGGAGAGGCTCCATGCCTCATGACTAGCTCCTATTAAGGTGTCCCCATCCTTTCTTCCTGCCCAAGAGGCTTCTGGAACCTTGGACACTGTTACTGCCACCACTTAAATGCCATTGCTTCTTATGCCCTAGTATGAACAATGTGCTGGGATGTCCGGCAAGAGCCTTCCTGCTCCTGAGGTGTCCCAGATTGCTTCGTTGCCAGTTTCTGGAGAGAACACTGGAAGACAAATCAGAGTGACAAGTGCTATGCTGTCCTCATTATCCCCATCTGTGACTGATGAAACACCATTACTGACCAAACTGGTGTGTTTGGACTAGCCATTTCTCAGAATCATATCTTTCCCAGGAGCCTCTAGATCCTCACACAATTCCCTAGAGGGGCCAGACCTGCACAGGCTTGTTTGCATCTTGAGGTAAACACAGCTGGTTGGGGAGCAAGAAGGGACACTTGATTCTCTGGGCTTTAATAGCTGCAATCAATTACTAATACATTCTTTATCTGCTAGCATATTCTTATTGTTTTCAGATATGGTTGGTCTTGTCTCAGATATGTTGGATTTGTTCAGTTTTGACACAGAAATGGTACAAAGGCAAAGAGTTGTGTTTTTTTTTTCTTCTTCCATAACTCCTATTTTAATTGCTACCAGACTCTTTTTTTTTTTTTTTGTAGAACTGGCTGGCTGGCTGACTGATTCAATGTAAATGTCCAGAAGGGTGGGCCCGTTTATAACCATAGAAACAAATACAGGACTTTTACCCACAGCTTTGCTGGGCGAGTAAACAAACACAGGGATAGAACAGCTGATACCTTCCTACAGTCTCATAACTGTGTGTCTGCAGTGTCCCTCAGAGAGACCTCAAAAGTTCTCACACTGCCAGCAGATCAGTGCCTTTGTCAGTTACTCATCCTATTTGGAATTCTTTATGAAAATTTTATAGACCATATTTAAATCGAAGGGCTATGTCAAAATCAATTATTCTTCTAATTCAGTCTTGAAATGTGAAACATTGTTTATTATAGTAACTATGAAACAGATGTTGTCATATATGTCCTAATTCAATTAAAAAAATCAGTTAAAGCAGTCATTTTGTAATTTTCCCTAGAAAGCAAGGTCAAGTTTAAGGTATGTGCTTCAAAATATAATGGACACAAAGTGTCCATAACATTAGGTTGACAAATATGAAAGATGTGGATCCAAAAGAGAATGAGAAAATAGCACATTGTGTTGGGGGAGAATCCCTTGCTTCTTCCTAAACAGATGGTCAGAGAGACCTGGACATCTTGGGCTGTAAGTGCCTGGCCAGCCCGGGTCTCTGTCCAGTAGGAGGATGTCAGGTCAGGCACCAACCCAGTGCATGGAAACAGACCCAATCCCAGCTCCTATGCCCTGAACAGACATTGGTGATCAGGCAGGAATGGGACCTGGCTGAGAAAACACCTACATGGTGATTGACAGTATGGCCTTGACATAAAGAGTGAAGCAATACATTCCATATGAAGCTATTCATGTCTTCTTGATATCAGTCATGTTTCTGCATTCTTAATTTGTCTTCTCTTAGCTATTACCTTCAGCAAGTCTGGCTTTCAGGGGCTAGACCTTGTATAATAACAGATTTTTCCATTTCAGAACTTACCACACATTTGATTGACATTTAAAGAACTCCACTTTGCTTATGCCTGAATGTAAGAAGGAGAATTCTGGTAGGTTTCAAATGAAATATACCAACAGTTTTAAGTAATAATCTTGTGGAAAAGAAATGACTAAAAACTTCCAGAATTTCTTTTTTGATTAATTAATGGAAGCCCCATCCATTTTAAATGAGGTGCTATATAGATAGACTTATCATAAGGTCTTATATGGATAGAGTTATAATTAGGAACAATCTGTGAAAGATTACAAATTCATGATGACACCCAACCATTGAGAGCTAATACTCAATTATGTACATTTCCAAACTTTTGTTCCTTGATCAACTGAAGTTAAGTAAACTTCTAATTGACAATGTTTTCTGGTTAGGTTTACCTAATAATTATTGTTTCTGCTTCTGTTTGTTCATTGTGTTTAATGGAGCCATACCTATTATTTGCTGTACTGATATATATATGTATATATAATTTTTTTTTTCGGTCATGGGGCTTGAACTCTGGGCCTGGGCACTGTCCCTCAGCTCTTCAGCTCAAGGCAAGCACTCTACCACTTGAGCTACAGTGCCACTTCTGGTTTTCTAGTGGTTTATTGGAGATAGGAGTCTCACAGTCTTTCCTGCCCGGGCTGGCTTTGAACCGAATCCTCAGATCTCAGTCTCCTGAGTAGCTAGGATTACAGGCATGAGCTACCGGCACCCGGCTTGTACTGATATTTTTTATAAAACAATAACAAAAATTATAAAATCATAATAAATAAACATACAGTACTAAATTAAATTGCTGTTCCATAAGCAGCTATAAAATAATGCTTTAAAAATTAGGTCATTAGCTGATTCTCTAAAGTCGAAATCTGTTGTGTAAAAATCACTTAGGGAGACAACACATAATTTTTGGAGTGCTTGTCTGTGAATGTTACATTATTAAATTGAAAGATGCCTGAGTGTATAGTAAACCTATCTCCTATGCTTTTATCTATCTTTAAAAATTTAAGTTCATGCAGATTAGGAAACCATGTGGTTACTGCTGGGCAGCTTAGCGGGAGAAACTCCATTTCCTAAAGTGATTCTCCTCTATAAAATGGGGACACGAAGGCACCTAAACTTTAATGATGCTCCTGTTTTCCATTATGAGTTAGAAATGGGATGTTCTTCTTGATTAAATCCCCAGTTAGAACAACGAGTTGACATATATATTACATACCTTACCAATTTCCACTCAGGTTTTGTTGTTTGCTTGCTTTGGGTTCCGCAAATATTTATTGAGCTACTTCTCCAGGCATTGTGTAAATACCTAATGAGACGGCAACAAAAATACTCCAGCCTTTCCCTCCAGGAGCTCCCCCAAGGTTGCCGGTTTCAAAGCTCTTGAATACCACAAATATGCTCAATAGAAAAATCATATTGAATCAATTAGTCTTTGAGGATTCATAAGATACTTCCAGACCTTGCAGTAATCAAGGTCATATTATGAGTGCCATTTATCATGGGATAATCAAAGCCTCTATGTTCTAGTTAATAGGTTTTGATTTGGTAAACTGCAACTGAGGGTGTATTGTTTTGTGTAGACTGAGAATCCCAGAGCACAGGAAACACTTGAAGACAATGCCTTTCATGAGCTGCTTTAGAGAGAGGAACATGCCCTTCCCCTTCTATAAACAAGAAAGTGTTTGTAATTATTCTGTAGAAGCTGAGTGCTTACTGTACAAAGCTAGATGCCAACTTGTTAAGGGATCCCCTTGTTTTCAGAGAAGCAAACACATTTGTTTCATATCAGGATATACCATTTCTTACTTTCGGGGAGCTACTCAAAGAGTAACAACATACTGCCGTCAGTTGATCACCTATTTCATCCAGACTTTATTCTAGAATCTTATATAAATTATGCCCTGATCCTTAGAACAACATTGCAGAATAGATTATTAATGCTCATCCTTGTAGAGTAGGGGTTTAAGTAGGTCTTCCTTTCCAGTTCACATGCTGCCACAAAAACTACCAGCATGTATCTAAGATAGACCCTGAATCAGGATTTGTAATTTCTTATCTTTCTGACTAATGGCTAAACTAAAATTCTCTTCCAATTTATTATTACTTCCATGTACTATTTTGCAAAGTTCTTTATAAATTAGTGTTTTAGGTTAAGTGAGTTTGGTTATCTTTTGTTTTTGTTTTGTTATTTCCAGTCCTGGGGCTTGAACTCAGCCTGGGCACTGTCTCTGAGCTTCTTTTTGCTCAAGGCTAGCATTCTACCACTTGAGCTACAGTGTCACAGCTTTTTCTGAGTAGTTTATTGGAAATAAGAGTTTCATGAACTTTTCTGCCTGGGCTGGCTTCGAACCACCATCCTCAGATCTCAGCCTCATGAATAGCTAGGATTACAGGCATGAGCTACCAGCACCCAGCTTTAACTGAATTTTGAAAATAACTTTATGGAGAGAATGATTTTGCCTCATTTCCTGATGTTCTCAGTAATGTTGGGGAAGACAGAGGCTCAAGTCCCCAGCAGCTTCCCACAGCCACATCTATAGCATATTATGAATAAGCATTTATTACCAATTACTAACTTATTACACATCACCAGTGTTTACTAATTACTATACATCTTTCTACTGTAATTACTACTTTATTGGTGCTAATTATATTTGCATCTGTTCCCAAGATGTCCCATGAGGCCTAACACTCTGAGAAGACTTGAATAAAGTTGGACTAAACTGGTGCAGGGTCCATGGATGCTCAGAGGAATCTATAAACTCCTAAAACTTTGTGTGTGTGTTTCTCTCATGATCTTTCCTCTATGTTTTCATACCTATGAAGTATACAATCTTGTGCAGACAATTAAAACCTACATAATTTTTATAGACTTGATTCAAATTAGGAAAGGCTATCTTCAGAAAGATCATTGTGATCATTAAATACATGACAAGTGAATCTGTACTAATATGTGCCCAATGCTTTAATACTAAGGCAGGGCTATAAAAGAGTTTGTTCATAAATAGTACATGGAAGTAATAATAAAGGGGAAGAGAATTTTAGTGTATCCATTGGCCAGAAAGATAGGAAATTACAAATCCTGATTCACAGTCGGTCCTAGATACATAGGAGAATAGGCCAGAGAAGAATAGGTCAGAAATAAATGTATACTTATGAAGCAAAAAAGGCCTCTAGTTTAAAAATATCTTTGCTAGCTTGTGCTAGCAAAGAAACTTGGGAAAAAATGACATGAAATAAAGAAGTGATAATCCAAATTAAGATGCAATTCATAACTGTATTTGTATGGGATCATACCTAATCCAAGAACATGGGACATTCTGGTGAAGATTGTTTTCTGGGATAGAGGCAGATGCTTTCTCAAAGTTTATACTAGAAAATCAAAAAGAGCACAGTGCTTGGAAAAAGGACAATGTTTTGAAAAGAAATGGATAGGTTTCAGAATTCTGAGCAAAAAAAAAAGTTTAAAAATCAGTGAATCAATGAGATCATAGTTCATTTCACATGCGTGTTGTTATATTCCTTGGTCTTGATTTGTTTCATACATTTGTCTTATTCCCTGCTTATTTTTCTTTAACGTAATGGATGCTTAAATCCCCATTTGATGCACACATTGGAAAGCCTTACTTTCTCTGTAACATGGGGAAATAAGAAATATTGTGAATGATTTGAAGTTCTAAAATACAAAAAGTAGCTGAAAATTTTTCTAATACTGGAGGCCAGCTATATTTGTTACACATTTTCTAATTTTTAATACAGTGTGCTTAAGTCTTCATTGCCAGCTCAGTAATTTTTACATATATCTGTTGAGCTGAAGAGCATCCTACATCTTATTTGTTGTTGCATAGATTCATTAGAAATCCCAGCTTTCTGGGATTTACTGTTAATTTACCTTTATTTTTGAAAGGTATCTACTCTAGATTTTGAACTACAGTTGTATGATTTTTCCTGTTTAGCACTTTAATAATATCAATCTATTACTCTCTGCCCGGTTTGGGGAGGCCATTCTTTATGCTGCTGCTGTCCTTCTTAAGATCACATCCCTCTTGCCTCCAGCTACTTTTAAGAATTTTTTTTTTAATCTTCCCTCTTCAGCCATTTCATGATCACATGCTAAGTATGATTTTCTTTATATTTATCTGCCTGGGTTCCTAGAGTTACTGAATACTAGGCCAATTTTTGGCCATTTTTTTTTTCAAATGATGTTTTAATTTGTTCTTTCTGCTCTCACCAGAAACTAATTTACATGAATACTTCATTATTCTTCTATCCTTTCCTTCCTGACTTCGAATGAATATTTTGAAAATAGACTCTTGTCTGCTCTTAACCTTGTGCACCAAGTTTTGGCTTTCAGATATTGTATATTTCAGTTCTAGAAGATGTGCTTGAATTTGTTTTATTTTTTGTGGATTTGAAAGATTATTTGTGCTGAATGCATATTTCATACGTTGCACATGATTTAACATAAATTGTATGCTCGTATATTTTTCCAAATGGTCTGGATCTTTTAGCAATGACAGTGAGAATTGGAAGATTCCAACTATTTCAATTAATATTTTGAAATATTTATTATTGAAGTTTCTAATATTGCTGTTTTCTACTAAAAGTATTTATTCTTAGAGCCCCTGGGAAGTTTCTATAAGACAGATTTGGCCACAAGCAACCAGCTATTTAAGATACGCTTGAATTATTTCTTCTGATGTCCTCATCACCTGCTTGTCCAATTCCATTATGATCTAGTAAAATTGTCTTCTTATGGATACTATCTCCATTATCTGCTATTGAGTTATTAAAATGGATAGCACAAATCTTCTTGTAATTTATAGGAACATTCTTTGGTGGCTGTTGGGAAGTTTCTCATAAAGCAGTAATCACTAGAGTAGATTACTAATCAGTCCTTTACAGGTAAACTTCTCCAACCAGTGGGATCAGGGTGTTTGTTCCCACATCTGGTTTACTAGGGGAATGGAAAGCAAACCAAGAAACAAATGGAGGCAGGCATTACGTAGTAGCAGAAAGGGAGTCAGGACAGCAGTAGCAAAGGGACAGAACAGAATACTTTCAAAGCTTTCTGCTTTAGCCTCTGTTCCAACTCTACCTCTTTCCTTATCTCATGGATCACTGTAAATTTTCAAAAAGCCTGAAAATGGACACTAAATGGAGGGGAAAGCAAGGCAGTGGTGGGTCATACCTGTAACGCTAGCTGCCCAGGAGGCCGAGATATGAGGATCACAGCTCAAAACCAGCTCAAGCAGGAAAGTTCATGAGACTCTTATCTCCATTGAGCCAGCAAAAAGCCAGAAATAGAACTGTAGCGCAAGTGGTAAAGCCCTAGCCTTGAGAGGAAAAAAAAAAGTTCAGAGAGTGCCCAGGCCCTGAGTTCAAGCCCCAGGACACACATACTCACTCACTCCCTCCCTCCCCTCCCCTCTCTCCACCCTCCTCCTCTTTGTCAACAGAGACTCTACTGTAAGAGATGCAGAGAAGTTACCAGAAGCAGCTCTTGAGTATAAGCTGAAAGATCTCTGGGTAGTAGCGGATCTCAGAGAAGAGATGATTGCAGAAATCACTGCCAGGGATGTTTCTCCTCCCTTCCTTGGTGACATTGTAAATGGCCTCAGGAGCTTACAAGACTCAGGCACTGTATGCCAGCTCTCAGCTCTCATAAATAATGATGCTTTTAATTCCGATTCCTACTAGTAAATCTCCTTCATTTAGTTCTATGTTAAGTTCTATGTTAAATCTCCTTCATTTAGTTCTATGTTAACTATGATGACCTAGACCATCCAGAGGAACCTTTGTTTTCCTTTCTTCTGACTAGAATTGCTTAGTAAAAACTTAGCCACATTCTCCATACACAGTTACCCAGGAGTACTTTGGTCAGGCATCTGTCACCTACCATGAGAAAGCCTTGTGCTGCCCCACTAGAACTCAGGCCTACGTCGTTCCCTTTTAAGTGTCCTTATAAGGCAGAGCAGACAGGATAAAAGAATCATTGCAAGATGGTGAAATGGCTATGACCCTATAACTACAGGGGGAAAGATTTCCCCTTAATCAGAAAAAACACAGTAACATTGTATCATAGTACATGCAATCCGTTTACAAACTTGTAAATGTGTGTGAATGTCTATGTGTATACATATTCATTATATATATAATTGCATTTGTGAGGTTGACAATATATGGAATTTTAAGTACCTCTGGCCCTAGAATACAACTACAGGTAGCCCTCCTTTGGGAAGAAACTAAGGTCTACAGATAGGCCAGAAAAGGCACTTTGGGAGAGTTGTTTAGATAAAAATTCCACAGTATCATTTAGAAATGTTTCAGTAGTTTGAAAACACAGTGAATTCATAATATGATAGTCTAGGCAGTAGGGATAAAAATATTGAGTGTTCCAAAAGAACAAAATATTGGCCACTCAAAAACTTGCACAAAGTAATAGTATTATCCAAAATATTATTATTATAGTATTACCCAAAAGAAGATTTACCCAAATGCCCAGTAATATGTACATTATTTAGAGAAACCAACAAGATACATATTCATGTAATGGGATACTATCCATAAAACGGAATGGAGCACAAATTTATGTTGTCACCAGGATGAGCTTTGAAAACATCACACTAAGTGAGAGAAGCCATTCAAAAAAGGCCTCGTGTTGTATGATTCCATTTATTTGAAGCACTCAGAGAAGGCACATTTACGAAGCAAGCCACACTTGCCAGGACAAGGAATAAGCTAACACTTGCAGGGTTTCTTTGGGAGGATGATGAAATGCTTGAAAATTGACAGGTAATGGTCATACAAATTGGAATGTACTAAAACCGTTTTTTGGCATACTGCAAAGTATATGCAAAAATAAATGTGAAAGAAATGAAATAGCCCATATTGCCCCCCCCCCCCAAAAATGGTGGCAAGGAAAGAAATTTTTGAAACTGAAATCTAGAAAAGGTCCAAGAGACTATCATCTCTGACCCGCCACACATCTGAATGTTCCTAAAAACTCCAGAGACCTGCGGATAATGTGAAATACAAAATAACTGATAGATGGCATCAAGGACCCACAAAGAGAAGCAGGCATGTCACATCAGCCTTTTGTGCCTGTCTCCATAAGATACCAACATTTCCTCTACTCTGGCTGGTTCATCCCTTACTTCCTTAATAAAATCCATTGCATTCCTTTGAATTTCTGCCTAAACAATCCTTTCTACCCAACATCAAATACCATTCTGTTTTTGGCTTTCTGTGGCCTCTAGTTTGGGTCGCTTGCTATCTCTCTCTTGTCCCCTAACACCTCATGCTCTAGACATTTCAGACCATGTGGTTCCAACTCCCATGACTTGTGCAGGTACAGTGCCCACTCCTTATACTGAATGCTCTCTTGGCTGATCACCATTTATTGAAACACGTATTTCACAAAAAGAAACTACATATCCCTTAAGTTTGTTCAAACATCTCCTTTCCTTTAAAGTTTCATTCTCACTTTCCTCCTACCCTTCCCATAGCATCCATCTTTCTAACTCTATTAGGAGCTGGCCCATATTTCCTTGCACATATTATTCCAAATTGCCATCATTGGTTTGTTTCCATGACATGCTCTATGCTGTGAGCTCTTTGAGGGAGACAAGAATTCTTCTTCTCCTCTGATTCTCCCCACTTTGAGATGGTTGGTGTACAATAGACACTTGTTGAAATAATTATAGGAATCTAATTACATGTCCCCGCTTGATGGTTATCTAATTATAACCTGAATGTTTTCAGCAACATAGCACCCATTTCTTTTTGAAGCAGTCCAATCCAAGTTTGGAATATTGCAACTATTGGGAAGGTTTTCTTTCTACCGAGCTTTAATATTCCCTTTACTGTCTGCTTGCAGATCCTGGTTCTGTTTGGTAGAGCATATGTTGGGCAGTTCTATCATTTAATACAGCGGCCCTGTCAGGGATTAAGTGGTCACTACTCACATTCACATACCTTATGTCTTGCCTGCCTTCATCACAAACCACAGAATAAAGGCAATTCCTCTTCTTCAGGTCAAATATCCCCACGTTCTCAAGACATTCTTCATTTAAATGGTCTCTGGATCTTCCATAGTACCACTTCAACTCGGTGATATGTTTCTAGTTGGCCAATGTCTTTATTCAGTGGCTAACATAAGTGGACCCAGTCCCTGGATATGATCTGAAGAAAGGTGAGAGGGAAGGACTTGCAGTTCTTCTGCAGTTCTTGTAATCAGGAACCATGCTCCCGCCTCACAGCTTAGGTATTTTTGTGAACGGTATCACCCCATTCCAGTGAAATGAAACTTCCAGGCTCTCTAAGATGATTCACAACATGCTCAAAGTCCCCATCCAAAGCCAGTGTTGTTGCCCCATAATTCACTTAGGGCACTGCAATGATCAGTTGAGATGAATGAAGATACCATTATGGTACTGGATTCTTAGAGATTGGAGAGGAAAAACTTGAGAGGAAATGAAAGAGATTGAAGGAGGATAGGAATGGGGATGCTGATATCTTGGCAGACATTTTAACCTTTCACTAGACATAATGCATTTGTCCAAGATCCCTATGGGGATGTGACTCATCCTTATGTCACTGTAACTGGGCCAATGTCAGGTACATCACAGGGATTTAGCACACCCTTGCAATGAGCAAGGGCAATCCATGGCCTCTTTTATGGAAGAGTCACAGGAATACCGAAGCCTGACGTTACATTACTCATAATGAGTTAAGAGAATCCGTTTGTAAGTAAGAGGTGTGCTGAAGGTATGAGTATGGAAATGCAGAGGATTTTGGTTACAGAAATGACTTTCAGGCCAAGTCTGGTGCTGACACCCTTGGTGGATACAGATGCTGTTGAGACCTTGAAACTCCTCATTCAAAATAACATTGCTAGTCAGGTGTCAGTGGCTCTTGTAGTCCTAGATACTCAGGAGGCTGAGATCTGAAAATCATAGTTCAAAGCCAGTCTGGACAGAAAAGTCTGTGAGACTCTTATCTCCAGAAAAATCCAGACAGAATTGGAGCTGTGGCTCAAGTGGAGCAAAAGAAGCTCAAGGACAGTGTCCAAGCCTTGAGTTCAAGCCCTGGGACCAGCACAAAAAAAAACCCCAACAAACCACTGATGGCCCATCCCATCTCCATCTCATTTCTCTTCCAACTGACCCATCTGACTCCTGCCTCCCACCAAGTTGTAAGGGGGAGTGAGCCATTTCCCCTTCAGTGGAACTGAAGGAGACTTGGTTGTCTTTCCCAGGTTTTCTTCCTGAATAAAACCTGTGGGCTGTTGAAAAAAAGAAGAAATGACTTTCATACAATGCGCTGAAATCAGGTTCTCAGGAAGGGGCCAGGAGATAGGGATTAATGGCACTAAGTTCCTCATACCACCGTGGACCTAGAATAACTCTACTTGTACATATTGTACATATTGACATTTCGTACCACATTTCTTTTGAAGATAAAACTCCTTGGCTAAAATCATGAACATGAGTATGAGGTACTGATATTGATTTGGGAAGAGACTGAGAGTCAAATGTCAGTGAAGAATCACAAACCTATCTTTCCCATATCTGAAAACATAGATATGATATCTGCCTGGTGCTTGTCCATACCCAGGCTGGTTTATTGTCCTCCTGCCAAAAGAATTACAATAGAGACTCTGCTTCTAAGGAAGTACAAGCTGGTTTCCTGAAATGTTCTGAGCAGACAGACAAGAGGCTCTTCTACAAAGTTCTTGCTCTTCAGGCCCAAGAACTGTTCATACCCAGCTATCCTCAGAAAACTCCATCTTCACCCTGCTTTGCTGACAGTTGGCTTCCTTGCCTGAATGTTGATCTCTTCCAAACCCACTTCATCATTACCTGCATTGAGAGTATCATTGTAGGATGCTAAAATGGTTGTGAACCCATTACTTAACCAGATTTTTTTTAAGTTAGGGAGCCTGGCGATGTGAGATACTTCTCCAAGACACCCTGATGAAATAAATGAAAAGAAATCATACTCTCATTTTAGAGTCAGTTTTTCTTCAGTTGAGGGTTTCTTGGGGGTAGAGAAAAGAGTTGGAATTATTGTATATACCACCTCACTTCATCTACCAGAAGTGCGTGTGCCTCCTTCTTGTAGGAGTTGAAGGCAGAGAAGACAGTGACAAAGTCTGGGCTCTCCTGGTCTTTCAATGGATTGATTCAGCTTCCAGTCCAATGTTCTCTTCAGGAAGAGAGAAAAATTCATTCTCCAGATGTAGCAGAACCCTTTTACTTAGGGAAAGTCTTAAATTCCTAATGTTCAGACCTCCCTAAAGGATCACAAGCTTGAAAGAGCAGATTAAAAAAAAAACTAATTCATGGTTTGAGATTTTTCTCTGTAGCAGTAAGTCTGTGACAGATAGTGTCTGCTCCAAGTGAAAGCGGAGTCTACTCAAATGAAAACTTGTTTGAGTACATCTCAAACCCAAATGACATCGCAGGCCTAAAACACGAGCTTCAAATGGCACCAGAGTAAATACTGAATGTTTTCATAATCTTTGTCCAAAGTAAACATTTGAAAAAATCCCAGAGGTTTTAGTTTCCTGAAGTAAAGAAAAATCATATTTCCAGCTGTCATTGGAAAATATCACACAAAATCCCACGTTTTTATCTTCCAAAGTATTTGTTCAATTACTAAATACTTAAAGGACTATTTTCATTTGTTTCTATGTTGGTAAGCAGTTCACACAAAAAGCGATTATGTCAGATTCATATACAGCTACAGAAAATGCTTCCTCCCTTCTTCCCTTCCTAGTTCTTAGGTGAAGTCTGAGAAAATTGTTCATCCAATAGTGGATGGTGAACACACAAAAGTACAATCTTTTGCCTTCATTTTAAGGTAGAGAAGGTTGTATAAATACATGGCGATCAGCATATGCTGACATTTAGACATATTAACTGCAAATTTGGCAGTAAGCTTCAGCATTTACAAAAATCCATATGTTCATTGAATTATTTTATTTACAGCATATTTGGTTAACATTTGTTTTGTTACCACTTGTAGAATCTGAAAATAGTTTCAGTCTCTTGCTTTCACAAGGCCTTTGGGGTCCTTGTAGAATTCAAACTGGAAGGCAGTAATTAAATTTCTTTGCTGAAATTCATTTAGATCAGGATTTAAGGACAAGTTTTGAGATTTGCAAACACTGTAGTAGTTGAGAATTACATTTTTGTTATCATTCAGAAGGTCTGTCTGATTTTTTTAAAAAAAAACCCTAAGAACTATGGTGCTTTGTTGTGCTTGAATGCCTAGAATGCTATGTATATTTTAGTAGATGTAACCCAGATAATCCTTCAGGATTTGGCGTTATGAAGTTACAAAGTTAGAGGAGAACTGGAAAGCTTAGGTAGTCTCAGTATTTGCCTCCAGATCTTTTAAGACCACCCCAGAGAAATGAGATTTATTCTATTTTGGAAGCTCATTCCCCAGAGACGTGTCTCCTCCTTGGTTTATCATCCAGTAGTCTTTATTGCCAAGATACACTTATATGTACACATGTAGGTGTATATATGTGCATGAATATGTATGTATTCACATATAATATATACTATATAGTCATATATTTCTGCAACTCATTAGGTTACTTAAAAAAAACACCTTGATAGCTGATGTGTTGTTACCATGTCCATTTTATGCATGCAGACACTGAGACCTAGGAATTAAGTAGCTGGCCTCAAGCCTCATTAGAGGTATGAGTCATATTTGGGAGTTAGCACACAGAGCCACAACCTTCATTCCTGAGCTGTTTCCTCAACTTGACATTCTTCTTTAATGCATCCAAAAGCAAAAGCAAAAACACCCACATCTGAGTGGCCACACAATGGTAATCAGATGTGTACACGCCAAAGACTACTGCTTTGCAGTGCTCCAACTCTATCATGATCAAGGGAAATTCAGACACTAGCCCAGAGTACATTCCTTGGTTGATCTGTGGCAAGCAGTTCACAAGAAACTGGCTGGCTAGATTGCTATTGTTCTCATATCGGTACCCCTGGACAGCTTTAATTAATATCAGAAACAGCACAGGAAACATCCTTTAATTATTCCCCTCATGTTTAGAGAAAAATGTAGCTTACTAAAAGCTAAGTAAACTATAAGTCTTTGAACTCATGCGTTATCTTTGTCCTTTGGCTTGCTAGGGCTTTGTGTTATCAGACATGATAATTTGTTTTCAATGATACCCTTGCTGAAATTAATTTAGCTTTAGACTAGCATACATTTCCTTTTGCTGATACTTTCACTCTTGGCAAGGTCTTATCTGGGCAGTTAGTCCTGTTCTCAGTCTGCTTCTGTCTGCTGAGATTCAATAGCTGCAGGATTGTTGTTTTAAACAGCTATGTTTACTTTTGTTATTAATGTAAAAATTCAATTCATTTCCCCTTTTTATCTTTTCATAATGCAAAGACTGACTCTTTTCTTTCTTTTTTTTTTCTTGTCAGTGATGATGGTTTTGGACTCTATTGTTAACTTTCCTTAGAAACAGCCTACCAGACCTTCCCAAATACATCATCAGAAGGAACAACCATTTCAGACACTCCTATCTGTACATTTGGCTGGAATTCAATTCTATCTAACTTCAAGGTCCTAAACATTTTATTTCTTCAACTATATTAATGCCATTCTTTCAAACACTGAAGTAATGTGAGCTTTTGGGGAAAAAAAACCTTAAAATTTCAAATGAAATCCTCTCTATTATTAGCCAGTTTTAGATAATGTTAAGCATTTATATTAGATTTTTGTTCATATGAAAAGGTTGCTGTGTATACTATAGATGGAGAGAGTTTTATAGGCTCATGCTGAGTGTAATGTTCTGCAATGAGCTTTTCTTCACATACCAATTTATTGTAGATATTCTCCCAAATGTAATCAGTTCCTTATTGATAGAATTATTTCCCCAGTATTTTCATTATTATAAAACAACAAGAGTTTATTTGGAGATAAGTCATAAGGAATTATTCTTCTACAGTTTGTGTGTGTGTGTGTGTATGTGTGTGTGTGTGTGTGTGTGTGTGTGTGTGTGTGTGTGTGTGTGTGTGTGTGTGTGTGTGGTGTGTGCTGGCACCAGGACTTGAACTCAGAGCCCGTGTTTACACTCAGCTTTTTCACTCATGGCTGGTGCTATCCCACTTCAGTCATGCCTCCCATCTGGCATTTTGCTGATTAAGTGGAGGTAAGAATCTTATAGTTTTTCCTCTGGGCTGTTTTCAACCTGCCATCTTCAGGTCTCAGTCTCTTGAATAGCTAGTGTTACAGGCATGAGCCACTGGCACCTGGCTCATCTACCTTTAACATTTCAAAAATAATAGAACGATTGATGTGTTTCTCCATGGTAATTTGAATAGTAACCTTAAACATTTAATAGAAGTTGCATATATCTACCACCAACTATGATTTCTAAATGACTGAATATGTCCTTCCTATCTACTAAGTATTGCACTGCTAGCTGAGGGAACAATGAAGAGAGAGGTAACCATGGCCACCTACCTTCATGATGATATGCCAGTCAACACCAAGTGAAGCATAAAAGAAATTGTAAGCAAGAAGCCTTTCCACCTTCATCCTTTCCAATCTTATGTATTTGTAACCATTTTTGAACTCTACTGGTATACTATCTGTCTATCTCAGAATGGTTTAGCTAGCTTAGCTTTTTATTATGTTTTACATGAGATTTTGCTACACGTTCTCCTTGCATTCTTTTATTTCCTCCTTCCCAAAGACTATTTTCCTACATTTATAAGTTCAGTTAAAATGTACTGACATTTCTTTTAGTGTTAAATAGGCCAAGGACTACAGGTTTATGTTGGCGACTTAAGTTCAAGACCAGGACTTGATCTTAGGGCTTTGTGCTTTCATTCAGCTTTTTTACTCATAACTGGCACTCTCCCACCTGAGCCATACTTCCAGACCAGCATTTTGCTTGCTAATTGGGATTATACTAAGCATATTCAATAAATTATGGAGAATGTACTTACAATTTTGATTTTTCTAACCAAGTCTTCAGAATTTTTTTCTATTTGCTTAATGGAAATTTTGGTATAGCTCCAATATTTGATAAAGCATTTTTAAGGAAACCTACTGTTATTTATTTATTTGTTTATTTGTTGTTGGTGGTGGTGGTGGTCGTAGGGCTTGAATTCAGAGAGGGCCTGGTATTGTACCTGAGCTCTTTGTGTTAAAGGCTAGCACTCTACCATTTTGAGCTACAGCTCTGCTTTCAGTTCTTGAATGGCAAATTGGAGATAAAAGTCTCACAGAGACTTTTCTACCTAGGTTGGCTTCGAACTATGATCCTCAGATCTCAGTACAACCAGTTGTATATCCCTTATCTGAAATGCTTGGGACCAGAGTGTTTCAGAGTTTTCTCTAATTTTAAAGTATTTGCATGCACATAATTAGATATTTGGGGGAGAAGATCCAAGTCTGAACACAAAACTTATTTAAGATTAACTAGGAGATTCAAAGGAATCTCATTCAAATGAGTGAATAATGCATCAGTGACAATGATTGAATGCTAGCAAAGCTTTAGATTTAATTTTGTCAGTATATTAACCTACCTGTGAGGCAAAGCACAATTTTTCTTTTTCTGGCAGTGTTAGGAAAACTCAAGACCTCTTGTGAGGAAGGTTTCTTAGTACTTGAGCCATGCCTCTTCCAGTGCTTATTTTTGCTTTATTTTTTTCTTTAATTTTTTTGCGTTAATATTTTCCCTAGGGCAAAACTATAATCAGACCATAGTCTTACTTATGGCCTTGTGTGTACTTGGGATGTCAGGCATTATAACTCCATATACAGCTCTTTTGTTGTGGGATTTTGCTAACTTTTTTTTCAGAGCTGGCCTTGAACCTCAGTCCTCTAAATCTCTGCCTCCTATGCAGCTGCAATTATTAAGTATGAGCCACCACGGTTCACACTTTTAGTTTCACTCAGTTTTTTTGAAGCATATCATTCCCTTTCAAGAATTGCAAAGGGAATGGTAGGTATGATGTTTTGGTTCATCTTTTCCAACATTTTGGCACATAAATATGAGAAAGTAAGTCTTCTAATTTCCTTTTAATTTAACCATCTATGTCTAAGGGTTTACCACATATCTTTTATCATAAAATACTATAAAATTCTGAAAGAATAGCTTAGTATAGGATTTTTAAATTTAGCAAAGTTTTCACCAACAATTCAAAAACATCATTGCAAACCAAAACACCCGAAATAATCCTGATGTGTTTCCCTTAGAAACAGATAAAGCAAAGGAAATGTTAAAGTACCATGGTATAACATTGAGAATAAAACAAAATGGAATTGTGAAAACAGAACTGGGTCAATCTTTGACAGTGCACAAACTGCTTGAATCTACGACTACTACTATCCACTACTTCAGAAAATTCTCAAAAAATACAAGAATATAGAAGCATACCGTCATGGTTAAGCAGAAATACTGTCATGCCATCCAGCTGAGCGCTCCCAAGAGAATAAAAGGGAAAGGGGAGTGGCATCTTAGTGCTTTTAAGAAAAGCTTCTATGTAGCCAAAAGGGTCTTGGAGATCCAGATCACACTGCTTAAATTCTGTATGAGAGAATTTTACCTTGATCTGGGGCAAAGTTTGACAACATCTCAGAATCAGACGAGATGCACACCCTCCATGCCCTGGTACACACATTACCCAAGATGGATTGTGAGGTACTCAGGAAGTACTCTTCTGCCTACTAACATTTCTCTAGAGGGAGGACTTGGGATAATGAGACTCGTGGTTGGAAGCAGATCTACGAAACTGCTTTCCAAAAATAACATTTTTCTCCTTCATGCTCTGGATAGGAGCTGTTCATCCATGCCTGCTAGAGAATACATGGTATGTAGACAGCAGGTGCTATTGGTTCAGGCCAAATACTTCAGGCAGGTGCTCATTTATCCAGCACCTATAAGCCTGGGTCTGCCTGGTGTGGATTAGTTGAATGTCTCCAAATAGTCTTATAATCTTGAAACAATGAAAATTTAATAATAAATTAGCTAAACCAAGCATGCTGGAAGACAATACATAAGACTAAAATACCAACATATCTAAAAACATAAGTAACTGAAATAGAAATCTCTGGGATAAAAATTAAATAAAATATAGAAACGATTAAATGACTACCAGTACAACTTGCCAACACCCTTCACAGGGAACATTTCAGATTTCTTTCAAGTTCAACTTAGATACTTTTCATAGCTATTTTCTGCTTAATTAATAGATTTAAATAAATTATTGTGCGCAGTGGCTGCTCATACTTGTAACCCTTGTTACTCAAGAGATTGAGATCTGAGGGGTGTGATTCATAGACAGCCTAGGCAGAAATGCCCACGAGACTCCATCAACAACAATCAGCATCCTGATATCTTCACAGGATGAATGTAAGTCCCTCTGTAGCCAACAATGTTGCTGCTCCTCTCTATCTGACTCACCCTTACATGTATCCTTCTGCCCTCATCAAGAAGTGGTCCTTGGTTTCCTTAGAAACTACTTGGAAAGCCCTGAAAGTGCCTACGAATGTACATTGTTCCAAGGTAACCAGTGAGTGAAGATGCCAGCTTAGAAAATCCCAGCATGCTTGCCTTCTGGGGCAAGCCTAAGGTATAGCTTAAGCTCCAATACTACTCTACAAGATCATGCACTTTGTTTTTGGTATAAATCTCATCTCAGGATCTACTTCTTGGAAATTTCTAGAGACATTGTTCTTCCCTCATTGAGCTTCTGTGGCACTCATATCCTCTATCAGAGATCTCCCCATGCAACCGTCTATTTGGATGTTCTCTGCTCCTCACCCATTTGCCAATTAGTATTACCTACGAGAGTATCTTATTTATAGTCATCTTGAGAGAATTGTTCCTATCTGGTATAATACATCTTTAAACCTATTCCCTTTTCAAGTTTTGATTATTCTTCATCCACGTCAGCTTTACGAATCATCTTGTCAAGTTTAAAAGAAAAGCACAAGTAATTTACTCTTTGTGTGTGACTCAACTTGGAAAGAATTGATATGTATAATAAGTCTTCTAATATATAACCATGAACACATCCTTATTTGTATGAGTCTTCTTGAATGACATTTGAAAAATATTTAATTCCCTCTTAGAGGTCTTATTACCTTGTTAGATACGTTCCTAGCTGTGCCATGTTTTTTAGGTTATTGTAAAACTACTTTGTTTCACTTACTGTGTTTTACTTCTCGACAGGAATATGTTAGGGTTATATTAACTACCATAGTGGATTTGAAGATTTGCAAGGGTGGGGCTTTCTATGTCCACAATCATGTGATTTGTTAATCATTTTTCAATCATCCCATCCCAGGAGGCTCTCACAATTTAGTTCTACAGCTTTTCCCTTCTCATTGACAAATGTCCCAGCTGCTAAATCATCTTTGCATACTGAATTCATCTCTCTGGATTCTCATCTGCAGATTTGGACCTTACAATTTATTACTCTCTTGGTAGCTCAATTGTCTTAAAAATTTTAGAAGATATTTACCCAACTTTGAAAATGGTTCTCAGTATAAGGGTCGATTCAAGCAACCTTACCAGAATTCCACTTTCATTTTCAAGGACTTAAATTTCACAAATGCAATCAACCGTCTAGTGCAGACAGATCTATATATTGCAGAGTTCTAACATCTGTCAAAACATTGTGGACAAGCATTGAAGTTTGTGGGGAAAATGAGAAAATCTAGTCTGGACATACTGTGAGGGAAGAGCCAACAGGATTTGCAGATGGTTGGAGAAAAAACCAGGGGTTAGAGAAAAGTCAACGACGATGGCAAAGCTTGAGCAAGTAGAAACAGCAATGTCTTGACTTGGATGGACAAAATTAAGCTGGTTTTAGGAGAAATAAATTTACTGAGATGAGGGTGATTTGAGTGGTAGAGACCCAGCTGCAAAGCATGAGGCCTTAAGTTTAGACCTCACTACCACCATAAATAAAAGGCCATGAATGAGGGGTACAGACCTGTAATCTTAGCACTTCAAGAGCCTGAGAGCTGGAGGACCTTGGAGCAGGCTCTGTGTTCAAGTCCCAGTACCTAGGGGACAAAAAGGAGTTTAGTTTTAAATATTTTAACTTTAATAAATCTATTAGGCAGACAGAGATATTTAGTAGGAAGATGGCTATATGGGCCCATAGCTCAGTAAAGAGGTTGAGTCTAGAATTACAATTTAAAAGTTGTCAACCTATAAATTACAGAAACCCGTGGGCCTAAATGAAATCCCCTACACAGAAAAGGAGCCCTAGGATTGATTCTTAGAGCACATCAACAGTAATAATTCAGGGTAGGACAGAGAAGCCAGTTAGGAGAAATGGAAGACTGACTGGGACTTAGAAACCAAGGGAAGAAAAGTCAACTACACCAGTCTCAAGCAAATAGCTATGCAGAAGTCTAATATACTGTACATTTGGGAGGAGACTG
Source organism: Dipodomys spectabilis (assembly GCF_019054845.1). Classification (NCBI taxonomy): domain Eukaryota; kingdom Metazoa; phylum Chordata; class Mammalia; order Rodentia; family Heteromyidae; genus Dipodomys; species Dipodomys spectabilis. The sequence goes on from NW_024871254.1 coordinate 156,100, forward strand.
ACATCCCTAAACTTCATTATTTCAGCATGAAGCTACAGTGTACATAGCAGTGAGTCTTAGAGTTATATTTTAAGATTTTCAGTTAAATTGGATAATCAGAAAAGAAAAAGAATTCTAGCTCCTGCACTTTCATGGTCCTTTGTTTTGTTTTTACTCACTGTGACAATTTATCTTTGCTGAGAAAGATGATAGAGTAGGAGGTATTTCTGACAGATGTTCCATGTCAAAGATTTATGCTCTGCTATGTGCAGAGTCCCATAGACCAAGCCTCTCAGACCAAACATGAGGATCACTAGAAATATTCCCTCTAGGCTGTTAGTTATTGATTTTCCAACAGCTTTTGGAAAACTTTCCATAGCACAAGGATTTAGTGACTGGTGTTATCTGAAACTGAACAATTTGTCCTCTGTCCTTCCATATTTTAGAGCACTTTTTATCTATAGAAGGAATTTTAGTGAGCATGTGCATTGAAACGTAAATTTTCAGAAATAACCAAGTATAAAGTGGGATATCAAGCTATCTATTGGGAAGACTTTTTTTATTCTTCCAGATAACACTTGTTTGTTGTCTTTAGAAACAATCCCAGCTTAGGCTGGGATTGAGGAATTTAGTAATATAAACTTTTATCTTTGTGCAAGTAGATGTGCTGTCGCGAACCCCACAGTTTGGTGCTATCTTGAAAAATCACAGGCAACAGCACGGCCAGACAAACAGAGAGATCAAGAGAACTTTCAGGATCAAGTGGCTTCACTTTAGCCAGCTGATGAAATTTTTCAGGGACTTTGCACCATTGTGTGTATGCATACTAAATAAGGAAGGAAGCTGGGAATCCAGAAGGAGAAAGAGTGATAGCCATCAGATGAGTGTGGGTCCCAACATCCAAGTGAAGGCTATATGACAAGAAGGGAGGGACAAGAAGCCAAAGCAAACACAAAATAAAGATACTCCACAAGATGAAGGTGACTGAAGACGCAAAGCCCTTGTGAAAAATAGGCAGACTGATGATTAAGGCTCAATGCATTTCACTAAGATTTTTACAGCACTGTCCAAGTGTTTCAACACCTGCTTCACAGGAGGGAAAAATCTTCTTGTAAACAACAGTGAGTCATAGCCTCAGGCCTGCAAGAAAGGTGCTCTGGGGTATGTGCACATTTTCTCCAGGTTTCCTTTGATGGACAGTGGCTGAAAATAGAGCCTAACCTTCTTTGCCCCAGAAATGTTTACTGAAAAAAGGGAAAATTCTAGAGGACTGGTATTATACACCTAAGCACATAAATAAATCCATCCCATATGTATTTATGTAGGTGGAACACACGATAATTACATTTCCAAATGGTTTTTGAAACCCCCACAAATGTGTACTTAAAAAGTCATAGCAGCGAATGGAGACTGGATGGCTCATTAGTTGGGAGATAAAGAGGCATTCCCTTTGGATCACCTGGTCCACGAAGGATGAGGCCAGAAGCAATGGGATTGAACAGCAGGGGGAGAGTGGGGGAAGGCATCCTTTGTCAATATGTAAGCACACAAACCCCATATTACAACCTTAAGGATCATTATTCATTTACTCACACTTTCAGCCAATGTTTATGAAGTGTCTGTGATGTCACCAGTATATTTATATGATGAGAGCTGGAGATACTGAGAGGAATAAGACATTGCTTGGCTCCAAAGATCCCATCATATAGTGGAGAGAGAGAGAGAGAGAGAGAGAGAGAAGGAGGGACGGAGGGATGGAGGGGGAGGGAGGGAGGGAGGGAAGGAGAGAGGGAGGGAGGGAGGGAGGGAGGGAGGGAGGGAGAGAAAGAGAGCATGCACACAAGGTGACTAAACTATAAGAAAACATCACAAGGACTATACTGAAGACTTTTAAGAAATCATGGAAACTCAGAGGAGACAGTATCATACTTACATGCTGCATGAGCTCACTCATGGGAAATTTGAGAAAAGTTGATGTGTAGGATTTAATGTAGAATGATGGTTAGCAGAAGTTGGAGACAGGTGAAGGAGGGGAGGCGATGAGGCCATGTTGATCAATGGGTGCTAAGTTAAGTTATTTAGGAGCAAGGAATCCTGCTGGGTTTCACAGTAGGCAATCTATAGCTAACAATAATGATTTTGAATGTTTCCACCACGAGACATGGCACAGTTGAAGAGGGATATTTGTTTAATCTGATTTAAACTTTATGCAATGTGTACATGTATGAAAACATTACCCGGTACCCTATGAACATGAACAATATTCATCATTTTATGTATCTTTCATGTTAGAAAAAAAAGCAAATCCTACTGATTGAGTAAGTGACTTGGTCAAGACCACAGCTTAACTGAAACCATGCTAAATGGCCGAAATTCTTTAATCAAATTAATAACACAGTCAAAAGAATAATCCTTGGTAGTTTTCAAAATCGTGACAATCTTATTGTGCTAAGAGCCTGTGTTGCAATCCTGTGTGATTTGTTAAAAATATTTTCCCTTACTTTCAGAGCTTTTTCTAATTTAAACATGGTAAGTCTAACAAATTCCTCTTAAAAAGTAAAACTTTTCAGTTAAGCGAAGATCTTAATGTCTAGTAGAAGTTCATGTCCTCCATCAAGACTGGCCCGAGGTACATTCTTTACTTCCATCTGATACATGTGTGAGGCTTCTTTTGGAGTCTTTATAGGATTTCCTAGGAATTCAAGCTACAAAACCCATTTGGAAGACATTAAAACATTTGATGTATCCATTCATCCCAGAATTACAACATGATTGTCTACTATATTGTTTTCCAAAGATCCTTAAAACAGTAGGTAATGCAAATATATGTAACATAAATTAACAATAATACTAACAAAAAGATAATACAAATTTCTTTCAGAGGATTTAAAGCATTTAGGGTATTTACAAGACAAGACCGGGAGGGAGATTTTCTTATTCTTTTTTCTTTTCCCTCCCTCCTTCCTTCTTTCCTCCCTTCATCCCTCCTCCCTCCCTCCCTTCCTTCCTTGTTGCCTCCTTTCCTTTCTTCCTTCTTTTCTTCTCCCCCTTCTGTCTACTTTATATTTTTAAATAGTAGTATATAGTTCTACTGCTTCTTTAAAAATAATAATAAAATTTAAAAAGCACTTATAATTGCTATGAACTTTTGGTAAATATGTCTTCTCCATCACATAACGTATATACAGTACTAGATTTGATGGACATATATTTCAAATTAAATTCTATTTTAAAACCTTTTTTTTTTTTTTGCTCAAAAGAAACACTATTTTAGATGCTGCTTTTAAGTATGTATCATGGTTCAGATTCAAAATGAATATGGAACTGAGGTATTTTAAAGGCTATGAAAGCTTTATTAAATCATATTTTGTTATTTTACAGTGTGGTCTTCCCGAAAACACCTGAGACTTAGGTGGACTTCGCGTTGAACACACTCAGTTCAGAAGAAATCATAGGTCACTCAGAGCTGGCCAAAGTATCTCAGCTTGAGACACTCTTCTCATAGCCTAACGGACACTTTCTATTTCTCTGGCTTTCTCTTCTACAGTGCATCTATAGAAAAGAGAATCAACTCGTTCGTCATTTCTGGACAACATGCTTGGTGCCTCTTTTCATTTATTGATTTTTGCTTTAAAATGTTTATTATTATAAAGGTGATAGAGGAGTTACGGTTACAAAAGTCAGGTAAAGACTACATTGATTTTTGGACAATGTTTCCACGTTCTCTCTTTCCACGTTCTCTCCCAGCTTTTCCATCCCAGCCTCACCCACAAGTTGTATAGTTCATTTTCACCGTAGCATCTAGTGAGTTGCCACTGCTGCATTTGTTCACCCTTTGTCCCTTTATTTCTGCACCCCTCATTTTCCTCCCAAAGTCAGATAAACCAACAATACAATAAGAAAAGAAAACAAAAAAGTTATGAAGAAAAACAGCCTTTTCCCATTTCCTGGAGTTCATTTTGATGAATGTTATTTTATATGATCAGATGCACATAGGCATTGTGCCTTTGCGTTCTTCTCCTAAGGAATCCTCCTTTTGTCTCACTGCCTGTGACTGCCTAGGGTCCCATATAATTTATCATGTGCCAGTGTATTTGAGTTCTAGATTCTTCTTGTGAGATATGTGCCATTGGTCTCTCTGAACTTGGTTTACTTCACTTAACATGATTTGTTCTAGGTCCGTCCATTTCCCTGCAAATGACATAATGTCATTATTTCTAATGGCTGTGTAAAATTCCATTCATTCTGTGTAGGTTCTGAATTATTTTAATCCACTCATCTATTGTAGGGTATCTAGGCTGCTTATTATTTGTTTGAATGGCATTTAGATACAGTGTCTATTGATAGGAGAATCTTTCACTGCATTCAAATCATTGTGTCCAAGAAAAAAATAGAGAGAAAATGAAAAGTCACCTTAGAATGTGATTTAGACAAACAATAAGAAGCAGGACCATTATCCTTCTTTAAAGAAAAATCACATTACAATGTCGGAGTGGGGGGGGAAGGGGGGGTATGATTGGGTGGGGGGGATGGGGGAGGCTGGGAAGGGAGGTGAAGGGTAAACAAAGGAGGAGGCTGCAATACTTGGTAAGAAATGTACGCATTATCCTGCCCATGTAATTGTAACCCCTCTGTACAGTATGTTCTCAAATAAAATAAAATAAAATTTAAAAAAAAAAGAAAAATCACAAATGTGTTTAATACGCTTCTATTAGCACAGCATAGTCTCAGATTTCAAATATACTTTCTAGTTCTTATGGGGCAATTGCTAAACTCTCAATGAATTTGCCCTCCAGAATAATCTTTTTAAGTGTTTTTAGTCCAGTGCATCCTCAGAAAACATCAACAGATTCCAAACCCCACTAATCCCATGGAAAATTGCTCAGGGCAAAACCATTGTTGGAACCTCTCAAGACAGCAAAATTTACTTATGGTGGGCCAGAGCCACTCCCTAGTATTTACCTTAGAGTAGCAGAGAGTCTCTCCAGGTCTCTCTAAGTCTCTTTAAGAGGCAGAGACTTATGCATTTGTCCAAGATTCCCAAATTACCACTTCAAAATTTACAGAAACCTTCTTACATTCATTCCATGTACTGATTGGGAAGGTGGCTCAGTGGTAGAGTGCTTGCCTTGCATGCATGAGGCCTTGGGTTTGATTCCTCAGCACCATATAAACAGAAAAAGCCTGAAGTGGCACTGTGGCTCAAATGGTAGAGTGCTAGCCTTGAGCTGAAGAGCTGAGGGACAATAACCAGTATGTTTATTGACTTGTATATATTGAATAACGAATGCATCCTTGGAATGAAACCAATGTGATCATGGTGTATGGTGGGGGTTTTTTGTTTTGTTTTTTGGGGGGGGGGGTTGTCGGTCATGGGGCTTGAACTCTGGGCCTGGGTGCTGTCCCTCAGCTCTCCAGCTCAAGGCAAGCGCTCTACCACTTAAGCCACAGCGCCACTTCTGTGTATGGCGTTTTTTTGTTTTTTTTTTTTAATTGTGAAAATACTGTACAGAGGGGTTACAATTACATGGGCAAGATAATGAGTACATTTCTTATCAAGCATTGTTGCCTCCTCCTTTGTTTCCCCTTCCAATCCCTTCCCATCCACCCTGTGTATGGTGTTTTTGATGTACTACTTAATTTTATTTGCTAACATTTTGTTAAGAATTCCTGCATCTATATTTATAAGAGATATTGGTCCAGAACTCTCTTTTTATCCTGTGACCTTACCAGACTTTGGAAACAGGATAAGCTATGGTCAGAGAAGGATCCTAGAAAGGTTCTGGTATTCTTCCTCAACAGTCCTGTCATCAGTGAAGCCACTAAGACCTGGATTTTCCTTTGTTTTTAGACTTTTTATTATTTATTTAATCTCATTACTTGCTATTTGTCTAGGCAGGTGTTTTATATCTTCTTCCTTCAATTTTGGTAGTACATATGCAACTAGAAAATTTTAAATTTGTTACATAGTGACTTTTCTTCATCTCCTCATATCCATCTTTCTTTCTTTCTTTTTCTATCTATCTTTCTTTCTTTTTCTTTTCTTCTTCCTTCCTTTCTTTCCTTCTTTTCTTCTTCCTTCCTTTCTTTCTTTCTTTTTCTTTTCTTCTTCCTTCCTTTCTTTCCTTCTTTTCTCCTTCCTTCCTTCCTTCCTTCCTTCCTTCCTTTTCTTTCTTTCTTTCTTTCTTTCTTTCTTTCTTTCTTTCTTTCTTTCTTTCTTTCTTTCTTTCTTTCTTTCTTTCTTTCTTTCTCTCTTTCTTTCTTTCTTCTATATTGTATGGGAGGAGGAGGGGTCACTGGGATTCTGTATATAGGCAAGTGCTCTCTCACTAAACTATTACCCCTCACCCCAGCCCCCACACCTGCCATTTAGAATTCTACTTGCCCTTTTCCCTCTAATGCTTGATATCAAATGAAAGGCCTTGTACATGTTAGGCAAGGATTTTTTCACTGAGCTACATCCAATGCACTCCTTATAATTTTTGTCTTACTATCTGTTTTGTCACATGTAACTATCATTACTCCTAGATGCTCAATTCAGGATTCCATTTGCTTAGAATATCATTTCCATCCTTTCATTTTCATTATGTGCATCTTTACTGGCGAGGTGAGTTTCTTGTAGGCAGCATACTGCTGTGCTTTTTTTCTGTGCGTGTCAATACTGGGGCTTGAACTTAAGGGCTGGGCACTGTCCCTTAGCTTTTTTGCCCAAGACTGACACTCTACCACTAGAGTCACAGCCAAGTGTTAGGGCCACATCTGCCCTCTTGCTGGTTAACTGGAGATAAGTATCTCATAGACTTTCTGTCAGGGCTGGCTTAGCAACAGGCTGCTCAGATCTCAGCTTTCTGTCAGTTTATCTCTCTTCCATTTGTTTAATAAAAAATAAATACCTTAACTGTCTTCTTCTTCCTTGTCAATTTGTTTTATCACATTTATTATTTTATTTTCTGATTAGAAAACTTAGAAACAAAAGAAGAATAGATAACAATAAAATGTTCTCTTTACTTCAGTACATTGTTTCTCTCTCCGTAGTGAAGAAATCTGTGGAATCTGACCTGGAGCTCCTCAGAAGGAAAACACATGCATTTGGGTTTGTTTTTCAGTTGCAGGAAGTATTATCTATTACAAGCCCTCATAAACAATAGCACTGTTACTTGTAAGTTTTTATAAGTCATAGTTTCCTAATTTGCATCAGCATTTATGGGATGAATATCTACCTGAAGCTTCATTATAGTTAAATTTGCTTGCTAAAATACACATGATATTGCCTCATAGCACAAGAATGATCTGAAGTAACCACATTTAGAACCTTGGCAGAATTCACAAAAACAGAATCACATAATATTTGGAGATAGAATCATTCAACTGAACTGGTTCATTTTCTGGAGAACGAAAATGGAGAATAAGGTTGTGTAGTTGGTGAGCTAGATATGAAATGTATTGATGGCTACAAAACCAATACTAGTCCACGTAAGATACTAAAAGGCATGACCTTTTCGGCTAAAGAATGACTTAAATTACAAGATTTGATAGAAATCTAACTTGCATTTTTAATTTTCTTTTCATTTGATTTTGCTTTAAAAGAAAAATCTTAACTGAATAATTAAGCAAGCGCTGTACACACACAGAAGTTATAGTGGAAAGTATATCTTTCACATCACTCACAACTGAGAAGGAGAGCCTTTTGGTGAAAAATGTTTCTTTCAATGATTTGTCTCACATGAAATTGAATTCCCTTCAGTAAATTCCCATATTCATTGGCGTATAGTTTTCCTTTCTGGTACCATATAAGTTGGTTAGTCAGAGAATTTTTCTCTATATAAATATTCTTGAACTGTTTTGAAAAGCATTGGCTGTAACTAAGAAGTTTATAGAGTGTGAGCAAATACTACTTTTAAAAGATTTAGAACTGACTGAAGTGTAGCACACACGGGGTTGGGTTCCCATTGGTCTAACCTCTTTGAACAATTAATAGACACTTGAACAAAATGAGTACCAGGAATCTAAAACATGTCTGAGGAAGGCAGGAATTAAGGAGAGGTGCAAACAAATGGACAGAAGAATGGTGGATGACCAGTCATAATACTCAATGTATGTATTTGAAAATAGAACTAGAAAACTGGAGAGGATCGGTTGAATTGGGATGGATGGGGGTAGATAATGACAGGGGTGTGACTGGTCAGGAGTCATTATGCTCATAAATTGACATGCTGAATTAAAACACTGTTGTAAAACTATTTAAAGGTAATTTTAAAAAGTAAATTTAAAAAGAAAAGATTTAGAAGATATGACTTGCCTATCTGCCTCTAAATCCTTTCTTCCAAGTATCTTAAATATTTTAAAGCATTCAGTGGTGGTATAAGAATTCATAACTATCCTCATCAAATGAGACTTGTTTTAAAAAGTGTTCACCTGTGAATCTTTTTCTTGGTGTCAGTACTGGAGTTGAACTCTGGACCATAACACTGTCCTTTGGCTTTTTCACTCAGGGCTGGTGCTCTACCACTGGAGCCATAGCTCCTCTTCCACATATGGGGTCTTTGCACAGCCATTCATTTTAAAGTCTGTTGCTAAACTGGCAGTCCATCTATCCACCTGTGGACACACAAGTTTAGGTAGATATTTCAGAGACCATTAATAAGAGAGAAAGTGAGGGAGGTATGTGGTGTCATATTTCTACAAATCCAGCTCTGTGGAAGGTGGAGACAGGAGGACCTGGCAGAAAAGAAAAGAAAAAAACTAAGTTAGGGGTGGTTCCATGTCTATAATCCCAGATACATGCTATATGGCAGAAAGAAGTAGCAAGATCAAAGACTAAGGTTGTCCCTAGGCTATAAATAAGAAAAAGTATAAAGGATTAGGGGATGGACTCAATTGGTCAAGTGCCAAGCTTCCGTCAAACCCTAAAACTGAGTAGACAGAGAGGGTAGACAGATACTGATGATAGATAGATAGATAGATAGATAGATAGATAGATAGATAGATAAACGAAAGATAATAGGGAAATGAGTACTAATCTATTTAACTAACTTTGTTCATGGTAACTTTATTTGGGGATGCTTTGAAGAGCCATTTTGTATACCTTCTGTATCTATAGCCAATGAGAGAAGTAAGGAGTTTCTGAAGTTGGAAGAAGGTTTAGGGTGGTTACATTTTACACAAATGGATAATGTGCATGTCACACTTTCTAATCCTGAATTGGCTGAGACATGCCATGGCGAATTTTAGAGAAATATAATGTTTCAGTTATTGGAAATAATCCAGTGATCTACTAACACAGTGTCCTGTTTCACTGTTGAATAAGTCAATGTACAACCTAGAATTAAGAGACTCATTAATTATATAGTTATGAACTTGAGAGTAAAAAAAGGCAAAATGGGTATCTTGGAGTAATTCATGGTTTTGAGGGATTAACAGGCCATTTGAGGTAATTAACCACAGGAAACGGAAAGCTCACTTAGGTTTTTTGGCAAGAAAATCACAGGGCCTATGACAAAGGTGGTGACTTGTGTTGGCCACTTCTCATGCATATTCTCAGCTTATCATTTTTTAAGTCTTTAAAAGCAAAAAGGAAGTAATTACAGATCCTCATTCACATTAGCAGTATGAGGAAATTCCTCGCATCAGTCAGCAACAGTTCCTATGCAGACAGAAACCAGGAACTTGCTGTCTTCTACTGACTTGTCACCTTGTCCCACAGGTAAGACTACTATAAGGAAGGAAAATGATTCTGGCTTTCTAACCAAGAGGCCAATTCTAACACTTAATTTTAAAGATTGTAAGTATGTCAGGAACCAGTGACTCATGCCTGTAACCATAGCTACTCAGGAGGCTGAGATCTGAGGATCAAGAGGTTGAGATCTGAAGACTGGGGTTTGAAGCCAGCCAAGGTAGGAAAGTCTATGAGACTGTTATCTCTAGTTAATCACAGAAAAGGCTGGAAGTGAGCTGTGGCTCAAGTGGTAGACTGCTAGCCTTGAGCATAAGGAGCTCAGGAACAGTGCCCAGGCCCAGAGTTCAAACCCCAAGACCCGGAAAAAAACTCACAAAAACAATAACAACAACAACAAAACCCATAGTAATGGGTAAATGGTTCAATGGCCTGAGAGGCAGTAGTCCTGGAAAAATCTATACTCTTCATAGAACAGAAATTTTTTTTTAGGCATCTTTTAGTTTCTATGGCAATCCATGTAAAGGATTACTTTTAAGCCAAGACAATGTCTTTTATAAAATGTTATACTCATCAATTGTATAACAAACCCTGTAATCAGTCAAATAAATCTTTACAGTGGTAACTTTTAAAAGATTATAGTCCCAAATATTGGCCCACAATTCAAAAATAATGTCTAGTTTCATATCTCTGAAAAAAATGTGTCAAGGCATGAGCAACATGTTATTCAGCTAACAATCCACACTATGTAGTATTATGAGAAAAATATGATTGAAGATGAATCCTATAAAATAGTTGCGGTACAAACTCAAAAAACAGACCAATTCACCACTAATGCAGAAACTACTGCTCCGAAACACATCTGTACTAAAAAGCACCAGCCATTTTCTACTAGGCAGTAGATGTTCATTTGAAACAAATGCTTTATTCGAAATTTTTTTTCAAAGAATGAATGTCAAAAACCAATGATCTCAAGTCAAATATCTGCTTTTTTTTAGATAGTTGCATAGTAGTTATGCCTTATTTTTGCCAGGGGAAATGGGAACCAGGGCCCTACCACTTTGCATTGAGGTGGTCCTAGGGAAGTTTTTGAGGTGCTCAACTGTACTGTACTACACAGTCTATCTCTGGAATCTAGCCAGATATTTGAACACAGAGAGAAATTAGCTTGACCTCCTCCTCTACCATGAAGAAACCTGTATCAGAAAACATCCACTATGTTTTCAAGCAAAAACTGATTAAACCCAAGGTTTAAATTGTCAGGTGGCTTCTAACATTCCAGAATTTCCTAACCTTGAGTCTCACCACCACAGAAGCTGCCCCAGTGGGATTTAGAGAAGGCAGGAATGTTGAAGGGTAAGTCCATAGGGACACATGTCTGGAAATACCAGGATCTCCTCGGAGACACTCATCACCTGGGATAGTACAAATGCCTGGTTCCCCAGATTTATGTTACAGAATGTTCTCCTGAGCCTACAAAGTCAGAGCAGCACTGTGGCATTCCTCCTACAGAAGACTCCCAAATTCACAAGGAAAATTTGTATTACGTGATCTTTGGAGTGGGAGAAATAGAGTGAAACCCTATGCTGATCAAAAGTGAGAATACTGCATCCTAACAGGATTTGGGTTCAAAATAGAAAATGATATTTGAGTGTGTGAAATGAAGTTTTTAACCTAACAACATAACAATGATTCCATATTTGAGAAGCATTGATTAGCTGCTTTAGACTCTTATTTCTGCATTTGAGTTCGTCTACCAATTTGGTGCAAGAAAATTCCCTTATAAGGCCCTGTCATGTGCATAGAATAATTGCAGATCTATTAAATAGAAAGAGTAATACTGACCATTAAAATAGTAATTGTATTTGCAAGAGTTAAAACATGGTTGGAAAATTCCATAATGCTCCTGTCTCTATTAATGGATCCTGGTACTTAAAAAATGGCTCAGAATCAAGTTGGATCACTTTGTGAATTAGGAGGATACTGGAGGTGGTAGAGTAAGAAAAGTCCCTTTTAAAAATCAGCAATGGAAAGGCATTAACAAATAAGGGTATGAGCCAGCCACCTTAATCAGTGTTATCCATGAGAAGATGTCTAGACTTGCAAACATTGCTGGTAGATCATGTAATATTCTCAACTTTGAAACATATCACCTCTGTTTTCTGACCAAGGATGTCACCATTTGGTTTATAGCCAGCAATGGGAAGTTATTCACATGTAGTAATTCCCAAGGACCTCTCAATTTTATTCCATAGGCTCTAATGGTAACAACAACAAATATAATGCTTGTGTCTCTGTTGAAGAAACACATATTAAGTTTTTCCTTTCTATCGGAAACAACTAAGAAAAAGACAAAATATGTAAAACAATGAGTTTTACAACACAAGGCCTTTGGCAAGGAGGGAGAATTGTTGAGTGGCAGGCAACAAACTGAGTTCTTCTATTACTCCAGATTAATGATCAGAAGGAGTTAACAAAAACAGGAAGACTGGAGGAGCAAGGGTTCAAAAAAGACAGATTTGCATAACAGGGTTCAAAAAAGACAGATTTGCATAACAGAACACTGCAAATGAGAGAGAGCACAGAAAACTCTGGAAATCTATAGATTATACCTGTCAGGTTTACATATTACATGCAGTGTGGATATTTCCAATGTTAGAGAAAGAATCACCTATAAGGATTATAACAAATAGTTCCTAGCACTTCAGTAGGACTTGGAATGGTATCTTTTCTCATGGCCATACTGAACAACCCTCAATCTTCAAAAATTATGGAGATAGCCTCAATTCACCACTATTGACAAAATTAAATATTGAAAGCAAGTACTAATAGAAAAATATTTCCGAAAGACTTAATTGTGACCCAGATCATATAGCTCCATCATATTTAGAGAGAGAACTGTTCAGCTTCTCATGGAATAAAGCTGAAGATGTCTATCATCCAATAAAAAGTCACCAAGCATATAAATAATATAACCTAGAGTGAAAAGAAAACTCAATTGTTAGAGATGACTCAGAGCCCACACAAATAGAGACATTGAAATAGTTATTAAAAGTGTATTGCACATGTTCAGGAATTTTTTTTGGAGGGGAGCCTGTACTCTGGGCCTGGATGCTGTCTCTCAACTCTTCAGCTCAAGGCTAGCGCTCAACCACTTGAGCCACAGCACCACTTCTGGCTTTTTTCTGTTTATGTGGTACTGAGGAATCGAACCCAACGCCTCATGCTTGCAAGGCAAGCACTCTACCACTGAGCCACCTTCCCAGCTCTCAGGAATTTTTGTGTGCAATTAGCAGGACTTTAATTCAGGACTTCATGCCTCCAGTTCAGCATTTTACTGGTTAATTGGACATGAAGTCTTTCAGACTCTTCTGCCTAATCTGGCTTTAAACTATGATCTTCCAGGTCTCAGTCTCCTGAGTAGCTAGGATTACAGGTGAAATCCACTGGCTCATATTCAAAAATTTAAAGGAAGATTTTTTTTTTGTCAGTTGTGGGGCTTGCACTCTGGTCCTGGGCACTGTCCCTCAGCTCTTCAACTCAAGGCTAGCCCTCTACCACTTGAGCCACAGTGAGACTTGTGGCCTTTTCTGTTTAAGTGGTGTTGAGGAATTGAACTCAGGGCTTCATGCATGCTAGGAAGGCACTCTACCACTATGCCACATTTCCAGCCACATGAAAAAATTTTTAAAGAATATGTTTCATGAAATGAGGACCAAGTAAGTACTTGAGGAAATAATGGCTGAACATTTCCAATATTGCTTGGTTAAAAACTATAAACTCACAAATCCAAGCAGTTCCACATATCCTCCCAGAGTAAATCTTCATCAAAAAAGAAATAATCAAATTGCTCAAATCGTTTTAAAGAAAAAAAAATCCTAGGAGAAACCACAAAGGAAAGACATGTACAGATAAAGATATGTTCAATGGTAGACTTCATATCAGAAAGAGCTGCAAGGAGAAGCCAGTGGAGTAACAGCATTTAAATAAATGAAACTATATTTGGGGTAAATATTTGTCAAAGGTCCACATGTTAAAGAACTGGTCACTGGATTGTGCTATTGGAAAGTAGTAGAACAATTAAGGCTCAGGGTCTACCGGGAGGTCACTGGGGACACAAACTTGAAATGGAAATGCATTGTGGGACTTCAGTCTATTTCTTCCCCCTTTGGGGTCATGAAGTAAATGGTTTGCTGCCTCACCACAGCTCCAAAAGCAATAAGGCCAATTGACTATGGATAGAAACCTCCAAATACTGAACACTAAAATAAACTCATAAAAAAGAAGAGGACTACCTTAGGTATATGTTAATAGAAATCTGACTGACATAACTAAGAAGAGAAGCGAACCAAAACAGTCATTCTAGAATTCTAGGCCCAGTGGAACTATGGTTCAGAAAGAAAACAACTGAAGATGTTTCAGATATAAAGCACAGTGAAGGCTATCCTTCAGGCAGAAGGCCACGATTCTTTGTGAATATGATGAAAAGGAGGGAAAACAATTGAAGTTGAAATACGTGGCTGGATAAAAATTTAATGTTTTATTAGTCTTATGTCGCTCATTTCACATCACTGTTCTTTTTATCAAAAACAATGAAATGTAGAATAAAATTTTAACACATAAAATCAAAATAGTAATCAACAGCAATACTAACACATAGATCAGTTTGGGAGAAGTGGTAATATACTATTGTGCATAGTAACACTATTATTATACTATATCAAAAGTGATACTATATCACTTTAAGTGAGACCACATTAACTAAAAGGAAACACTCTAATCCCTAAAGCAGCTACTAGATTAATAAAAGAAAGGAATTATAGTGAATAAGCTAAAGATAAAAAGAAGATAAAGTCATAAAAAAATCCAAAAGAAGCAAAAGAGGAAAAGGAGAATAAAGACCATCAAAAGAAACAGAAGGGCTGGGAAGGTGGCTCAGTGGTAGAGCGCTTGCCTTGCATGCATGAGGCCCTGGGTTCGATTCCTCAGCACCACATAAGCAAAAAGAAAAAAGCTGGAAGTGGCACTGTGGCTCAAGTGGTAGAGCACTAGCCTTGAGCTGAAGAGCTGAGGGACAGCGCCCAGGCCCAGAGTTCAGGCCCCACGACCGGACCCCCCCCCCAAAAAAACAGAAAACACCACTACATCTTGATTTGGCGATGTTTTTATGGGTGGAACACAATGAACACTTACCAAAGTGAATTTTATTAAAATGTACACACACACACATATATATGTATATATACATGTATATATATACACGTGTATCTGTATATCTATATATAGATATACATTCAGTTTGGGAGGGAAAAGAACTAACTTACAAGGCATTTCTATCACAAACATAGCTTTATATATCATGTAGGAAGAAAATAACTATGGGTTGAATTGTGTCTTTTCCTAAATGCATTTGTTGAAATTCTGGTATCCCACAATGTGACCTGACTTGAAGATAAGGTATATACAGAGGCAATACTAAAATTCTGTCATTATCACTAGGCCTCATGAAAAGGGAAACTTTAACTGTATGCACTATTTATTCCTCACTCTTCTGGAAACCAGGGAGTTCAAGATCCATGTGCCAGTAATACAGCTGCATTCAGAGTTGTCCTCCCTAGGCTTACTTATGGCTACCATCTTGCTGTGGGCTCATGTGATCTATTTGTGCACATGCAGGAGAGAAAGAGCAAGCTCTCTGGTGTCTCTTTTTAGAAAGGCATTAATACTATCAACCCAGAGCCCCATCCTCATGACTTTATCAAATTCTAATGACCTCCCTCAAACCTCTGTTCCAAATCCTACCACAGTGGAGGTTAGAGTGCTTGAAACTCGGTCTACAACAGGCACATGGACAGGGAATACGTCATATGAACATGAAGACATTCATAATCGCAGGAGAAGGCTGAGAATAGATCCTTTCTCACAGCCTTAAGTGGGAGCCAAACATAACAACATCTAGATTTTGAACTTGCATTCTTCAGAATAAAGAAAGAGACAACCAAATTTTGATGTGTGAGTTACCCAGTTTAGGTACTTTGTTGCAGAAATCATAAAAAAAAATAGAAAAATACAATTGATAAGAAAAGTTAAACCAATCAACAGAATCATCAGGAATCTAGGGATATTGTTCAGTGTACAACCTGCTCAATGCTTAATATAAGCAAACAAAAGATGTTTTGACACAGCCACGTACAAAGTTACCAGAACTCTTGGCCTTTTCTGAAATGAGAAGTACCCTAGTATTCAAAACTGATAGAGCAGATCAACTCAGAAAAACGTTCTTCTTTTCTTTATTCCTTAAAGGAAGATGATTTGAGTCTGTATTCTTTTATTCACACACATAGCTGTGGTACTTATATAGATATTTAAATAAAACAAAAGTTCAAAGATCTATAGAAATCTTTCACACCTTTTTAAAAAAATCCCCCTAAGGGGCTAGGAAGTTGGCTCAGTGGTAGAGCGCTTGCCTTGCATGCTCGAGGCCCTGGGTTCCATTCCTCAACACCACATAAGCAAAAAGAAAAAAGCCAGAAGTGGCGCTGTGGCTCAAGTGGTAGAATGCTAGCCTTGAGCTGAAGAGCTGAGGGACAGTGCCCAGGCCCAGAGTTCAGGCCCCACGACCGGACCCAAAAAAAAAAAAATCCCCCTAAGTATAAAATTGAAAAGTCAACTCTTCTAAATCCAAGGCAAAAGAATGTTATACTTTAAATTAATTTAAGGTATTAAATAGTTATTGTCAATAACATGAAGTTTATCAACTCCCTGAAACTACATGAGATTCAGTAGCTGATTACATTTTTTAGAGAAAGGAATTTCCAAAAAGTTACCTCTAGTAAGTTCCAGTCTCACTAGTATTGTCCAGATAAGAGTCCAAATATTGATTGCTAGAAACTTATTCCAGTATGGTATTGTACATTTCAGTCCAGCTCTTGGTAAAGAAACAATGTTTTTGTTTACATTTTAATTATTTCTGTTTTTTATAAGAAAATGTATGTTTCTCACGAATAAATTTTAAATTAGAGGCCTTTGAATTAGAATTACATCATAGGAGAAAGAGATTTGGAAAAATTCATTCCAAATAATTGCAGTTTGGAAAGAAATGAAGGGGAAAAGAAAAGAAGGAAGAAGGAGAAAGGGAAGCAGAAAGGAGGGAAAGGATGGGGGGAGAAGAGAGGAGAGGACCTAGAATAAGTTCTTTGCATTCTTGCAGTATCTGACATATAGTAGCCACTGTCTAATTTTGAAGTCTATATGAAGGTAGAGTATTTCATTTCAAACAAAATAAGGTAAATTAGAACAAAGAGGTTTTTTCCTTTAATAATAGCTGATTCTTATTTTGTATTGAATACAAACTTTCCAAATGCATTGTATCATTTCATTTGGAACAAATAATGCATGATAACATTTACAACATACCTTTTGAAATAAGTTTTCCTAGGCCAAATCTGCAGAAAAAGAAACCATCACAAAGAGACTGTACAGTTAATCAGATCACCTAGCTAGGAAGTAGCAAAGTTAAGCTCAGACTCAGGTTTCTAATTCCACATCCTGTGCCTTGCTTTCTTTCCCTTCAGTCCATACGGAAGCCTATCTCTCACACCACATCTTTCAGAGTAGTTTGTCAACTGGGTTTATGTTACAATAAAATATAACTTTCCCACATGATCCCTTGATCTTGAACTGTTGTAATTGATCAAGGCCTATTTGTTGCCAGAGTATAAATGGAGGCAAACAATATACTTTGATCTCATTGCACAGGATTTGTTTCTAAGCTTTCACCCCAAGGCATATTCTTGCTAAATATCATTCAATATTAAAGTGACAGGAAAATATTTTATTCCATTTATTTCCTTACTCAGCTACAATGGCCCATAAGAGGCAATTGAGCTATAGTTGAATATATACTTAAAATGTTATCATCAGGAAATTCTTAGATCTGATGCTATCATTTCTGTAATTACGAAAGAAAGATCCATTGCACAGGCAGTTAACACAATCTGGGAGTAATTGCCATACTATTTCAGAATAGTTTCATGATATGGTTATTCTTGTCATACAAACTCAAAATTATGCACTAAACATAATATAACTTATAATGAAAATTTTAATGTGGCTTAAAGTAGCTACCAAACCCAAGTGGTGCTCTGTGGTTGTACAAAGTAATTACATAATTATTTAAGCCTTAAAGACTTAGAAATTACAAACTACTTATGAAAATCATTACCATGAGACACTACATGGAACTTAAAATAGTTACTAACCCAGTTTAGGTGATGACATCGTTGTGCCAAATGGCAAGCCCATCATTATATTCCTCTGAGATAGTATCAAATGTATTTCTACAAATTTTTCTTATTTGTTGTTATTCAGACAGTCCTAGTCTCTAGCAGTTGGAAGAAAATATTCAAACCAATTATCTCCTCAGATTGTGGGCTTCTTCTCCAGCAACAGCACAATTAGTTATTGGGCTGCTTCTTAAACCAGAAATTCCATAAATGAATAATGTCAGTGAATTAGTGAGGATCCATTGGTTGCATGTTGTATAGGGACCCAACTTACACTAGCTTAAAGGAAAGAAGAAATTTACAAGCGCAAGCAGCTAAAAAGCCCAGGGTTACCAACTAGCGTTGAACCTAGTTTAATTTTGGTGTTAAAATGATGCTGTAAGTCCTACACCATCTTTACAAAAATATAACTGCATGTGTTACGAAAGAAGAAACTGGGCTCTGTTCTCAAATAGACCCTCCCCTGATACTGGCACCATCTAGCTTCATCATTCCATCAGAGAGAATCCCTCTTTCCTAGGAATTTAAGGGAGACTTGGAATGTTCTGATTAGGACATTCTGTATCATATGCCTATTTGTGAACCAATCATTACAGACAGATGTTTTCACGGCCTAAATCTGGATCTCATGAACATCCCTAGAGCCAGTAGGGTTAGGTCATTCCCGAAGGAATACTGTGGTATTGTTCATGAAAAAAGAAATATGTTCATTAGTGTTCCTTTAATACAGATACTTGTTTCCCTTTACAGTGGAGAACCTTTGAGAGGTGAATTCTGGGAAAGGAAAAATAAAATAAATTCAGTAAACACATTGGCCCATCTTGGATGATGACATTGATGCCATCATTATATTTACCATGAACACAACCAGAAGGATTACTATGTCCACTTACTCCCGACACAATTTTCTTTAGCTTCAGCCCACATAGCGTTGATTCACCAGTACTGATCTTTCGAGAGTACTTATATTTTTCTTGTTTTTTGAAAAAATAACAATAACCAAGCATGACTCAGGGTCTCTGCGGACACCCTTTACCCTTCACAGAACACAAAGTCCCGCTGTTCTTACTGACCACCTTAGAAGCTAACGGGGATAAGGAGCATCTCACACTCACACAGAGAAAGAGTGAATTGCACGGTGCTAGAGCAGCTTGCCACTCCAATCTTCAGGTATAGCAGGCATCTGTTACTCCTCCTACTTGCCCAGCATCTAACCTTCATTTCCAATGGGCAATTATCCACCTTGTGGGTTTTAGTGGGAGGCACATAGAAGCTAAAAATATTCTATACTTGCTTTTCCAGTCCCCATTGCTAGTAGGTGGCCTGTAATCTGTGCCAATCTCCACTAATCAAAAATGCACCCATTCTGGTCTTTGAATAGGTAATCACAGATGCAAGGAAATAAGGGTTGAGAGGAATCTTCTCTGACACTCAAAGCATCACGCTCTGAGGGTAAGAGAGCGCCAACGCAGCAGCTGTGCCCAGCTTCTGGGGTCAGTGGTCCCACAGCTTTGGTGCATGTGTAGGGCTCAGGGTCGGCAGATCTTAGTACATGCCTCCGCCCTCCTCCCCCCGCCCCCCCCCCCCCATACCCATCTTGTTTCATCCTTTTGGTATTGTGTCTGGCTGCAACACTTCAGGTTTGAACTTTCAACACTCCCCAAGTATCCATGCATCTTGTATTAGATCTCTCTTTTTCTTAAATAATCCAGAATTAGTATGTGGCTGTGTCCAAAAACACAGCCTGGTATAAAAGCTCTCCTCATTTCCACCCTTGGAGCTGGAGATACTGTCTAGAAAGATTTTACAGTGCAGACAGGAGGATGGATCACCATGTTGTGTCTGTCACATAATCTATTATTTCTCTTAAGATACACATAACTGCTTTCATTCATAGTCTCCTTAACTATAAAATGGAAGTTATGGCACCTACTTCTGAAGAGTACAGCAAGGCAGAGCCCTTAGCGTATCTCTGGAATACTGTGGAAACATTCCAATGTGAGCTTTCAACATTTATTTAAGAATTCTTAAGTAGTATTCTGACTTGGTGTCTGAGTTATGGAGACACTTTCACGGAGGGATAAAGAATCTACTTTAAAATTTTCAAGTTTTCTAATCCTTTTAAATAAGTTCATTAGCAATAGTGACCTGGATAAAAGTTCAGGGAAAGCTCACTTTGGTGGGAAGGCAACACAGTGGGTATTTCTAAAGTATCTTCCAGTGGGAGGAGGGGATTCTCTGCTGACTTACCTCACAGTTGATCTCTATAAAGTGTAAACTAGCCTAGGAAAGGAAAAACTCTAGGTTGTGATTTCCATGACTTCTTCATGTTCCCAAAGGGTCTGGTGAGATAAAGTTCTGGAACAGAAGATGGCTTTGAAGCCAGGGAGAGGGGAGTCATGCAACTGGGTAGAGGTCCTGTCTGGGAAGGGACTTTCCAGCCCTACCTCTGGCCTCCTAAAACTGGGTGATTGACTCCTGTTTTGCTCTGGAATTTTACTGCCAAACCAAAAACGTATGTGCTTATTTTCCTTGTGGACTATAATTATAGTAGAAAACGGTCCCCCCAACTCCTGCTGGCACGTACCTCTGATACTCACGCGACTGTATCAGAAATTGGAGATGACAGCCATGGTAGAAGGATTGAGAAAGAAGAGAAAGAAGGGGTAAAAAAAAAAAACCCATGTTACTAAGTTAATAACCAGAAGAAGATCTAAATAAGGGTAGCTCCTTTACAATCCCACATACTATTTCTTAAACAGAGTCATTCTGTGGTTTGTAATCAAGTGTCTGAATTCTGAATTTATAGGCCCCAGGATGGCAAGTGTGGTTATATGGTATTTAGCAATTTTGTGTGGTGTTGGGCTAAATATGGAAAAGTCAGGAAAGTTTTTCAGTGCTTTTACTTTGAGCTTACTGTGAAAGTTGGGTTGGGTGACAGCTTAAAAAAAAAAAGAAAAAGAAAAAGAAAACCACCATCCTGGTAAAAGGTAATCAGGTTTATCTGCTTTGGGGCTTCAGTGTTGTCTGAAAAACATTTCCTTAGATTATGTCTAAATTTACTTCTTCCTTTTTTTGTTCATGAAATTGCTTTCATGTCTCAAAATCTTGAAATATCTGATACATGGAAATAGATTTGTTTTCAATATGGGGGGGGGGGGGGGAAATGTCTAGAAAGTTACAATGTTCCAAGGAAAGGCTTGGGTTAGGGTTGGATTGGTCAGAGATGAGATCCCCTTTTGATTCCTGGAGATTTAAATCTAGTATGAAGGTTCCCTAGACAGAGCCTTGGGCTTTTTCAAAAGCATTTCCCAATGTGTTTGGGGGTAAGGACTCATGGTGTAAAGAACTTGGAGCTTGGCAGTTTAGGGTTCCAATAAATTCTAACAAAATAGGAAATGACAATATGATTAACTTTATGTATCTTGTTCCCTAAGGTAGCTATTCTGAAGGGAAATGTTTAAATGTACAAGTTGTAGCGTTTTAAAAATAAATTTTATTTGCTTATGGTTAAATTGACTAGGAACTATTACAGATGTTATATACTGTAAAGTTACATCTTTTGAAGAAAGAATTTGGACACATTCTTAAATGAATATTTTCCAAGATAGCTCTTCATGTCTAGTTCACGTATTCACAATTCGATTCAACATACCTATGACAAAGCAGGATTGGAGATGTGGCTCAAGGGACAAAGGGTAGCCTAGCAAGCCTGAGGCTGAGGCCTTGAGTTCAAACCCAAGTACTACCATCAAAAAGAAGAGAGAAGGAAGGAAGGAAGGAAGGAAGGAAGGAAGGAAATCCATGCTGTGATGTAAAGTAGATACCTTCCCTTCCCCTACTTACAGCAAAGTTCCTGATCTTTATATTTTGTTTGTCACTTGTCCTGAGTTTGGTGGGAACTTGGAAGTTCTTCCACAGGAAATTTCTTGCCTCTGATTGTCATCTTCTCTATGTCTTGTCCCTTTGGTTCCAGAGAAACCTTCTTCTAGCTGGCTCTTCTCCCTCTTGTCCATTTCTGGGATTTCAGATTCTTGAGGAGCTCATTCTCAAAAGAAGGGTTCTGCATATGCTTTCTCTGTCCATCTGTCTGTCTATCTGTCTGTCTTTCTGTCTGTCTGTGTCTGTCAATCACCCTCTTGGTCACTATTATATTTCTAGTTACCCTGTGCTACTTCCTTTGCTGGTCCGTCAGTTCTGGCCTCCCCTTTGCTTCCTCCATCCCCCCTCTGCTCATTGCCCTTGAGCATAACACACATCAGAGTTACAGATATTCAATCAGTGGGTTGAATATGCCACATTTTGTGCCATGGTGCTCTAAGTGATTTGAGTAAGGTGTGTGCAAATGTTTTAGAAAACAAAAGAGGGGAGAGAATGAGGCAGATTTCATAGAGAAGCCAGGACCTGACAGCTGAATAAGAACTCTACAAAAAAAAAAAAAAAAAAGAAGTGAAAGGCATTACAGACAGAAGGAGTGAAAAAAATCAGTCTTAAAGGCATTGAAATCCAAGAACATTGAAGGTGTGGTAGAAAATAGCTAGAGGGGAGAGTGAGAGGAGAAAGGGAAGTTGGAGAAAAACTACAAAGAGATTAACAGGCTCCATAGGTAGAAGGGCAGATATGTACATAGAAATAGATATATGTGGACAGAGATAGATAAATAGAGGAAGGTAGGCATAGATGATATAGATAAATGAGAGATGATAGATGGATCGATTCATGTTTATATTGTTGCTGGCACAGGAATATTAAATATAGCAATAACATAACAGACTGGTTTAGCATTGTGGGGCAAATCCAAAAGAAAAGGAACTAGAGATAGAGTTATTATTCCAGAGGTATTTGAGAGATCCTAGCTAGCATGAATGATGGCTTCAAATAGGAGCCATGGAGATACCTTAGAGGAAGTGTAAAGCACGAGATGTTCATTAAAACTGTGAAAATGGAAAAATAAAATTCAAAGATGATACTGAGACATTTTTAATTTCTGTGCTTTACTGTGTGCTCTACAGACTATCAGACAGACCTTTACCCTATTTTGGCCAGCATCCCTGTTGAGTTATCAACCCTTACGTGTAACTCACCACCCTAGGACAAAACACCCAGTACATGCACAATTGACTAGATGAGTTTCAAGAAGCTCATCGCTTTCTTAGGAAAGCTGGGCATCTGGAATAGGTTACAGGGAGGTTATGGAATTTTCTTCCCTGGAGGTCTTTTACAATGAGCTTGATACCCATCTGTCTGTGATGGCTTAGGTGTGGTCCTTTCTGAAGCCTGGGAGGTGACCTATTGAGTTCTTGTGATCTTTTCCAGGCCTACAATTCTACGCTTCTACATCATTTTATGGCGGAACCCCAAGGTATATTATTCACTTGATAAAGTAAATAATGAGATGAAACTGGAATGTTTTATACACTGTCATAGAATGCATTCTGGAAACTCTTAAAATTAAGCAATGAGTCTTCTGAATAAATTATGAATAATGCTATAGGTCAATATTTCCCAAAGTGTGTTTGATGGAATTAGTGCTGTAATGGTTTGACTTCCCCAAATGGGAAATAGTGGAAATTCAAAATATTGTTAGTACACAAAAGCCTGGAGAGAAGTTTTAAAAATTTTTACCTAGAGCTTCTCAAAACCTTTCCAAACGACATATCTATAGTAATAAATATATGACTACTAATCTATGTCTATCTGTCCTTCATACATATTCTATCTATCTATCTATCTATCATATGCCTTTCAATTTCTTGTGAAAAGTTTCATAAAACATATTTTTGGTAACTATTGTCCTTACTTCAAATAATAAGAAAATATAGGGTGGGTTTGAACACTGGTAAATACTTGAGCTTGTCCAAGGATGAGTTCTGGTTAATTTTGTAACTGAATTATTTCAAAATTATAACTTGCTCCTTTGTAGAGATAATGACCTCTATGTCTCATAGTTGTTACAAGTTTTATAATACAAAATGTGTAAAGCACCTGGCACAAGGCCTGGTCCCTTATGACTGCTTCATAAATATTATCTTCCTACCTTCTGCTTCTCTGTTATGTTTGGGGATCGAATGCATTTTACAAATAAATTAAATAGTTTAGGTGCACAAATGCTTAGGCAATCAGAACCTTTGGCCTCTTCTAAGAAATACTATCCTGTGTTAAATTAAAATGCAGAAGGTTAAGTGGTTGTTCTTCCATAATCACAACCACATGGAAATAACCATATGTGCACATGAGGGCCACTATTCAAAAATAAGACTATTTGGAATATGTGGTGGGAACACGGGGGAGCTTGTTCTTTTTTGAACACCAATAGGCTATTTATGAACACAGGTTTAGGTTCACAGCAAAGCTGAGTGGAAGACACAGAGAGCTGCTACATTCTTCCCCACTTCCTGACTCCTGACCTGAGGGGTACAACCTGTCTTATAACCCACACTAAAACATCATTGTCATCCAAAGGCCATAGCTTACATTATGTTCACGCATGGTGTTGTACATCCTGTGGGTCTGGACGAGTAGATATAATGACATGTGTCTATCATCACGGTCTCTAACAGAATGGATTCACAGCCTTAAAAATCCCCTGAGAGGTCAAATGACTTTCCCATCAACAGATTGGCAGTCTGTTTCTTTTGAGTTCTACATCTGGAGATCCAAATAATAGTGGATCCAAACAATAGGTGCTGAACACCTATGGGCTTTTGTCCTAAATAATGCAGCATGACAACTACTCCTATGCCACTGCATTGTATTAGGTATTGTAAACAATCTACAGATCAATTTAAAGTATATAAAGGAATGTGCATAGGTTGTATGCAAACACCACACATTTTATGGAAGGAAATAGAGTGCCCCTGGATTTGAAAAGCCGTGTGAAATTCTGGAACCAGTTCCCCACATGTATCAAGGACTGACTGACTGAAAAAGTTAGCTTCTTTGTGCTCAGCATGATACAAATCAGTCATTTTCAAATTTGAATCCCACCATTAATGATGAAATTTTCACTGAAAATGTCTTGATTGCCCGTGGAGAGGTGGCATCCCAGTATCTCAAGTATGAGAAGTCACCGAGGGAAAGTTCTTTGGTCCTCTCCCTTAAGTCCTCACTTCACTGTAATACTGACCTAGACTCCTAGCTCTGGGCTTTCAGTATACGGAAGAAGAGAATAGAAGAAGCTTATGTGATCCTCTCCTGACCCCACTCTCAGTTCTTCTTGGAAAAAAAAAAAACTTGACTGACCTAAATTGAGAGAAATAGTATTGAGTTGTCTTGAAACATTTACATGACTTTTGACTTTTGATTTACTAACAAAAACAAAATGAACTTGGAGCTTATTGCAATAAACAACAAAGACTTCACCAAGACAGATATCATATTGTACCTCAAGACACATCAACAAAACACGAGCCTATATTTATATTCTATGTAAATAGAATTGTGAAATAAAATTTTACGTTGGGCATTTTTTGAATTTGAATTTTCAAATATGGGGCTTTAAAAATGTTGGGTTTGGGGCTGGGAAGGTGGCTCAGTGGTAGAGCGCTAGCCTTGAGCTGAAGAGCTGAGGGACAGCATCCAGGCCCAGAGTTCAGGCCCCACAACCGACAAAAAAAAAAAAAGTTGGGTTTGAGATATAATTTGCATATAGTAAAATATACCAGTTTTAATGGCTCATAGTTTTGGATAAATGTAACCACTGTAATTGAGATAGGGTGTTTCTATCATTCTATCATTGTTGTAGTTTTGCCTTTTTTGTAAGTTCATATAATATAGTACGAATTATTTTGTGTGAGGCTTCTCAGCCTGCTTCCTCATCTATGTTACTGCATGTGTATCAGCATGTGTATTCTTTCTTCTTCTTCTTTTTTTATTGTGAAAATACTGTACAGAGGGGTTACAATTACATGGGCAAGATAATGAGTACATTTCTTATCAAGCATTGTAGCCTCCTCCTTTGTTTCCCCTTCCCATCCCTTCCCATCCTCCCCCCACCCCTCAGCATGTGTATTCTTATACTGCACTTCTGGAACTCTTTTTAATTGCTAAGTAGACTTGCTTCGGATAAACATATTATCATTTTTAATTCATCTACTAGTGGACAGCAGATATTCTTTCATGGGCTATTTATAGAAGAATGCTTAGAATATCACGTATAAGTCTTCATGGAAATATGTGTTTTAATTTCTCTTGTGTAAATGCTGAAAAGTTCAATTGCCATGTGATAAGTCTATGTTTAGCTTCAGATATAACTATGGAACTGTCTTACAGAGTAGCTATAACATGTTTCATTCTCACTAGTAAGTGTAAGGGTTCCAGTTGCTCCAGAACAATGGCACTGTTGGCTTTTTAATATCAGCCACAATACTGGGTATATAGTAGATTCTCATAGTTCTAATTTTATATTCCCTGGACTGTAGATGATAGAACATCACCCTAGAAAGCACCAGACCCTGAGTTTAAATACCATAATTAAGAGAAAGAGGGCAGGAAGGAGACAAAGAAAGAAAGAGACAGAGAAAGAGAGGGAAAGGAAAGAAAGAAAGATGAGAGGGAGAGGGAGAGGGAGAAGGAGAGAGAGACAGAGACAGAGACAGAGACAGAGCACACTTCCAAGGCTGATCTCTGATTATCAGGGTGGCCTCAACTCAACTGTTGTCATAGATCTCGAAGGTACTACAGCCGAGAGCTGACACCTAAGTACACTCACAGATGTAGGCTTGTTGGTGAATGAAATTAGAGTGAAGTTGCTGTGTAGCTTTCGCACTGTTCTAGCATGTGAAGGTGCCATTGTGGAAGGCCTGAGAAGGCTAGCTTAGATTATAACTACGAATCCAAACCATTCCTCCTCACACTCCTCAGGACAAACTTTGTCTTCCAGGTTGAACCTAAATCTGCTGCTAGTGCTTTGAATTAGTATTCTTCTTGTATTACTGTGTCCCAATTTCCTGACCAATAAAATGGGCATTACAGCACATCCTCTTAGGGCAGATGGAAATTGAAATAACACGGAAGGAAAAGTAAGATACCATCTGCCTCTTTTTTAAGGCAAGATAGTTTATAGAAAAATATGTGTCTTTATCAGTTTGCATGGGCTTCCCTTCCAGACTCCACTCCAATAGATTTCCAAACAAATATTGAGTTATTAGCAAGTTTTTCCCAAAGTGGGAAAGATTAGAATTATCTTGGTTGATGAGAGCAGCAATTTCCATGACTTTTTTTTCTTTTGATTCAGGTATTTGGACCCACCATTAAGTTAATTCTTCTACTATACTGCTGGAACTCAGTGGGAATAGATACTAGTGGCCCACACTGTAGCCACACCCCTAGACCCCCTGCTATCAAAGATCAGAATTTGCCTCATATATTCATAAATTGCTTTGTCAAATGGCAACTCCCCTGTACAACTACTTAAAAATAATAAAAATCATTTTTCTAATTGCCGTATAGGATCACGGTTCAAAGCCAGACCAGGCAGGAAAGTCCGTAAAGACTCTTATCTCCAATAAACTACCAAGGAAAAGCTGGAAACAGAGCTGTGGCTCCAAGTGGTTGAGTGCTAGCCTTGAGCACAGAGAGCTCAGGGACAGAGCCCAGGCCCTGAGTTCAAGCCCCAGGACCAGTAAAGAAAAAAAAATCCCCCCTAAATCATTGCCTTCCTTAGTAAGCGTTTCATCAACTTTTCTCTTTCTACTGTCCCATATTCTAAATTAAAACCTGCTAGCACAGATTTTGGAAGAAAAGCAAACACAGAATATACTAGAATACTGTGAACATGCTAGCACAGAATATACTAGCATGCTAGCACAGAATATACTAGCACACTGTGATGGAACCTCCAAACAATAAACATTAGAACTTTGTTAGAAATGAACTTTCAGACATAGGTCATATGTTTTCTCTTGTATGGGGATGTCAAACATAAAATAGAAACATATATGAAAACGTAAACTGACTAAACTGTGGTACACACAGGAGTGTATATCCTTTTACAAAATTAACAGTTTAATGAAGTGAATATCATGAAACTGAAACATGTCATAATGGGGGGGAGGGGGAGAGACTAATGAAAGCAAGCTGGATGAATAAAAGAGAAAGAGCGGGTGGTCGTAAGACTCAATGCATATATGTGAAATTGGAGCTAGGAAATTAGATAATAATGGTAGGGGAAGAGGTAGCTGGGATGAAATGATAGAAGAGGTGACTGATCAAGATGCAGTGTCCATACACACAAATGGGTACGGTAAGTTGAAACCCCCTTGGCACAACCATGTGAAGATGATAACAAAATGGACTTTGATCATGAGAAATGAAGTTACTGAATCTGAAGCTGGGCACTGGCGATTCATGCCTATAATCCTAGCTATTCTGAAAGCTGAGGATCACGGTTCAAAGCCAGCCTGGACAGGTAAAACTGTGAGACTCTTATCTCCAATTAACCACCAGAAAAAGCCAGAAGTAGTGCTGTGTCTTAAAGGAGTTCAGGAACCAGTGCCCAGGCCCAGAGTTCAAGCCCCAAGACTGGCCAAAAAAAAAAGGTGCGATCTGTATGCCACTGTCTTGAACAAAGATTTGAACAAAAACAGGATAAACTTGGATTAAAGGAAGCTCCAATCCCAACTAATCTTAGATTCCTGGACAGTGGTTTGAGAAACTCCGGACTGTTTCTCTCACCTATGATCTTGCATACTTAGCAGGGTTTGTGGTTATAGGAATGGTAACCACTTCATAATATTCTGGAAGAAATGACTAAATAAGGAAATACATGTGAACAGGGAGCACACCAGAGAGATACACAAGCACTCCTGGGTAATCCTATGCTACTTTTGTTGATCTCCAATGGTCCAGTCACTAAGAAGGGCCTGAGCACCCTGGCTCCACCTTAATTCAGTGTATCTCTGCTCTCTGTTGCTTATCCAAATTTTCGACATCTCCAGGAAATATGACTAAGGATTTGTCTAGGAAAGCGGCTGCCCCTGACTGCTCTTTTCACCAGGATTGTTCCTGAGACTATAGATTGGAGATCATTTCATTTTATGGAAATGAAAAGCAACTGAAAGGTGGTCCAGCCTCAAGGAAGTGCCTCATTCACACTGTTCAAAGAACTAGGACAGTCAAAGAACACAAAGAGAAAGATAAAAACACATTAGAACCAAGAGTCAACAAAACAAGAGTATACAAAATGTTTGTAAGTAATTTCTCTATTAGTGAGATGATAAGTTATTTCTTTTACATTTACATCTTTACCTTCCCTTACATGAGATCTTTGAGGTAAAGTATTCTCTACATTCCTCTTGCTGCTTAAATGAATGCTATTTGAGAAGGAAAGACCAAATGTTTTACTTGATTTTACCCTGATGCATCTGGGAATAATGTTGGCATTATTATGTCATGCTCTATTATCATAATAAATTATTGAAAGTGGTAAGAAGACAGGCAAAAGAAGAGATTAATAGAGATGAAGTAATTGAAAATGTCTCCATAAAAATCTTAATCTTCAAACACAAACACACGTGGGAGACTCAGCGTGCCTGTTGAATGAATGACTGAATGGTTTAAACATATACATGTATATATATATATATATATATATATATACATGTATATGTATATATATATATATGAAGAATCTAGAATTTTAAAAAATCTGCAGAGAAAGCTATACTATGAGCATTGCATATTGATGTATTTGACAGACATTAGGCAAAGTAGAGCTGAAGTTGAGTAGTATGAAATAACAGTAAGGATCAAAAGGATGGACAAAATTCCACATTTAGAAAACCCAGAACAGAGCTGAGATTTGATGCCCCAGAAAATGAGTCTTTTCATTCCACCAGTGATCTGTGTGAGTGCCTAAGAAAGATGAATAGCTTAACAATTGGCTTAGGTGGGAGACTGAATACACCTAGCCCAGCAAGGATCCCATACCAGCCAACCAGGTGTGAAGAGATGGCTGGGGAGGGGAGTGATAGAAAGAGAGGGATGACCCACTGGATAAGAGGCATTTCAAAGGAATACTCAGGAGGATTTAATAAACACTTTTCAGTAGATCAAAATCTCCAGGCTTACTGAGGCTGCAGCAGAAGAGATAAGAAAATGACTAACACTTGTAGAAGGAGTAAAAGATAGAAGGCCTAGGAAATAGAAGCCAGGCTTGAAAGTCAATGCCCCATGACCTTGCCCAAGGCACTTGTTAATTCAATCCGTAAAATCATGGGGTTGCTTTGGTCTGGTGGAAACTTATTTGCCTTTTACAGGCTGCCATTATACAAGAAGTTTAAGATCCGAAGAAAGTACCTTCTTGCCAACAAGCATTTTTTCTGGAAGTTTTTGGACCCTGTCACTTCTCAAGGCAAATTCTGAATTCACCCAACTGTCCTCACCTCCTTTTGCCTCCTCTGGTAGTAAGGACACATTTAGGCAAGAACCCAGGAACACTTTAACCTACTGAAGATCTGAGTCCATGAAGAGATTCAGCAGGTGACAAACGGTCTCAGATTTATTCATGTTTTTCTTTTGAACTACACATTTAAAATGCTCAGTATGGGACTAGGGATGTGGCTCAGTGGTAGAATGCTTGTCTAGAATGCACAAGACCCTGAGTTCCAATCCCAGCACTAAAGAAGAAAACAAATCTGGCATAATATCATGTGTAGAAAAGGTAATCACTCTTTAGCATATATACACAAGAAAGCAAAACAGGGTTAGATTAAAGTAGAAAGTGGGATTGCATTATTTTGCAGTGCTGGGGATTAAACCCAGAGCTGTGCAGTTACTAGCCAAGCACTCTCCCTGAGCCCCATCCCCAGCCTTCACACAGTAAAACTGCAAAAGCATCATTAATTCTGCATTTCGTTACATTTTCTTCCTCCTCTTCCTCCTCTCCTCCTCCTCCTCTCCTCCACCTCCCCTCCTCCTCCTCTCCCTCCTCCTCCTCCTCCTCTTCCTCCTCCTCTCCTTTCTCCGCCCCCTCCTCCCCCTCCTCATCTCCCCCTTCTTTCTTCCTTCTTCTTCTTCTTCTTCTTCTTCTTCTTCTTCTTCTTCTTCTTCTTCTTCTTCTTCTTCTTCTTCTTCTTCTTCTTCTTCCTCTTCTTCCTGTCCTCCTCCTTCTCCTCCTCCTCCTTCTTCTCTTTCTTCTTCTCCTTCTTCTTCTGCTTCTTTTTGCAAATCTCTCTCAGGCAGGGATTTTGCCTCTCAGAGCCCTGCCACTGCTCCAAGTATTTTTATATCCACTTGAGGGGAAAAAGAAGAATGTCTCTGATGAGGTCCACTAATTATATATACCCACACCCATACAGAGTACTTTCCACATGGCCATTATAAATAATTTCTTATACCTTTCTGTATCTTTGAGATATTTATCTATGTATCGTGTTTAAGTCTTTGGCTATTTCCTTCTCCATATAAAAGTAGACTTACTCCTCCCTCCTCAGAGGAGGAAAGAGTCAAATCCATGGTGGGGAGATTTTAACAGGAAGAAAGGATAGGTATGGGGCTCACACTGCAGTCCTAGCTACCAGCAGATCATGATGTCAGGCTTGTAGGGCAAAATTACTGATATCTCATTTCTGTAAATAAATTGGGTAGTGTGGTAAATGCCTATAAAAATCAGCTACACCGGAGAATTGTAGTTCAAAGCTGGCTCAAACCAAACAAACAACCAAACATACCAAAAAATCACAGGACCTTATCTGAAAAATAACTCAAGAGAACAGGCTAGACCAATTGCTTAAATGATAGATGGGCCGCCTAGCAAGTGTAAGGCCTTCAATGCAAATCCTACTACCCCTAAGAAAAAGATAAGAGGAAAGGAAAGGAAAGAGGAGACTGCTGCATATTTAGCCATTAAAGTGACAGGTAATTTTCATTCACTGCTCAATGGAATCTTGGAAAGCTGTTGGGTATCCAAAATTCCATTGCAGAGGAGAAGAACTGGCTTTTCACATTTCCACACTAGTGCACGGACTTCCTCCCGTTACAATGCCAAGAACAAGAATGTGAGTGAGTGGCCCACAAACACTCACACGCCTGTGCCCTGTTGGCCCACAGAAAGGGGGATTAGTAATGCACCATTAACCCCACAATGAAGACACACAAGTTGAGGGGTTTCTGTCATCCTAAACCCAGTTTATAAACCTGGCCTTATCACAGGGAGTGTAGTTATCTTCTTGTGTTGTAAGTAGGTTCCCAATATGCAACTGCAGCCGATGAAATTAAATATGATCATGGAAAATATACTTTCCACGTCCAGCATGTGACAAAGACAACAGTTAAGCCGCTGTTACAGGAACAGTACCTTCTTCATCTCTGATGAATCTGGAAGACCTATTCATAGGTATAAGAATCTAGGAAATGTAAATCTAGGGAATGCTTACTTTCCCAATTTATTTAAACCGAATTTTTGGATGAAGTCAAGCAATGAAGCTTTTCCTGGTTTGCAATGGATTGATGGCAAAGGCAACTTAATTACAACTTCCCTCCCACTGCTAACTGCACTACAGGTTCTTGAGCTTTCCTGTTTGTTTCTATTTATATGTAAACTTCCAGGGCACTAATTCAACTAAAGACACTAACTAACCTTGACTTTCTCAAAGTTTCCCTTAAGGGTTAATAATACGTTTCTGTCCCTCTCTCCATATTTTCCAAAGGAAGGTCATGTTTGTTATGCTAAATTGCTAATGAAATAATGGAACAAATAGGGAAGCTGTGTAGACTGGTTCCCCTCCCTTCCCCGCTCCCCCTAAAAAATCCACCATTCCTTGCCATTGAAATGGATCTTAAATATCAGTGGACAACAATCTGTTCAGTATACACCATCTAAATTTCTTAACGATCCAAGAAACTTCAAAGCAATATGGGACCTAGCACTATTCATGGTCTCCTGTCATCAGAAAGATGATGTTTTAGCACTGAGTGGCCCCCTGATTTGAGTTTCTCAAGATGTTTGGCCTCTGAGCATTAACTTTTGTCCTTACTGGTCCTACTGCAATACAGATTCAACCCGGCCTTTAGAGTATCAGGTTGGTTTCCACAGACTTTTCTATTTTCTGTGACACTGGGCTCTCTGACGTATCGATCCTGGCCTTCTCTGACCAACTATTACTATTATTCCTTTTCTCTTTCTTATAAGTTACTTCTCTACTTCTCTGTCAAGACCTACCACCAAGACATTGACTTAAGATGCTGTTGTATGATGCCAGTCTCCTGGTTTGTATTTCTCTGAATGTCAAAGGAAACCCAACACATGTCCTTATATTCTCAGATTCCTTCTAAACCTATCCAAGATACTTGTTCTTTGAAAGGAATGAAGAAAATCAGGCAATAGTTTAGGCATAATACTTGGGTTTGGAAAAAGAGTTGTCCAAAACAGAAGAAGATAGTCTTATTCATTCACTTATTTATTTAGCATTTATTTGAAAATTTTGTTTGGCTAAATCCAAATCCTCTGTTGATTATGTGACTCCAGCAAGGTGTGGTTTATGCTCTTAAATATTGCCAGTCTAGGAAAGAGTGAGCATTTGGCAGGGGGGTATGCTAGGGACTTAATAATGTGAGTAGATTATCTGGACAGAATGGGTAAGTTTGCATGAGAATTTAGAAATGTTGTCTTAGAAATGTTAATGTTTCAGTTAAGTCTTGAAAGCATGGGATGTCAGGGAGAGGGGAAGCAGATGAATGAATAACAGAAAGTGGGCAAATAGAATCATAATATTCATTGTACATATGTGAAAATGGAAGCAGATAACTTGAGGGGAAGGATCTGGTTCGGAGAGATGGGGGATAAAATGGAAGGGATGGCATTGATAAAGATGCGTTGTACTCATAAACTGGCTTATTAAATTGAAAGCACTTTGGAAAGCAAATTAAAAGATAATAAAAATTAAAATAAAGTCTTAAAAAGCAGATAAGCTACATCATAGAACATGATAAAGAGCAGTTTTCATATTGAGGACAGTGGGAATTAAACATGGAAACATGAAAGCACATTGGAGTGTTATAAGGACAATATGAGTTAGTATAGTTGGAGCAAATATTATGAGCTTAAGGATAGTCAGAAGCAAAAAGGGTAAGATGGTCTTGATGATTTCTTCATCATGAAACTAAGAGATACAGCTTTACCCTGCATGAACGCAAGAACTTGTTTGAGTCTTTGAATCAAAGGAGATATACATATATTTAATTGTAGAAAAAGCATCATTAATATCTATCCAAAGGTCAGGTTAGGAGGTAGAAAGGCTTATATAGAAAGGGGGGAAAAATATGAATTAAGGGAACAGCAATGAGAAAAGAGGAAAGGACTATGAGACATACTTAGTACACAGAGTTGAGAAAATGTAATTACTTTTTGGTGTTGGAGATGATGGAAAGGGAAAATTTGGAGCTGATTATAGCTTTCGTTGGTGGAGAGTGGTGTCATTTTCTGAGAAGTAGAGTGATTTAATCTGGCATGTTGTTTCATTCTGTTTTACACATACTAAATTTAAAGTGATTTGAAATATCCAGATGGAGTTATTCAATAAGCAATGGAACAGGTGAGGATCCCAGGTCAAGATCTGGGCTAGATCTGGAAGTCATAGCATTCAGATTGTATTAACGTCTCTGGAAGTTCTTTGCATGTTTGAATATGTCCAAATATTACAACCAACAAATTGGCTGGGACTGAGATTCTAGATGGAAACTATTTGATTCATGTTGTAGTACACAAGCATATGAGTGTGGTATCTGATTTCTATTTCTGTCTTATGCCTTTATAGGTAACTTGATTTTTCTGCTATTTCTGGGAGAGCCTTAAAAACAGGAAAGAAAAGGACAAAGATGGAAACTTGGTAATACTAGCCTTCTCAGAGGTAAGAGGTCAATGGAATTTTACACAACAGTAGAGGCGAGTAAAATGAATAAAAGAACCAAAGAACCAGGAGAGTATCAACATTCTTGAAGATTAAGGGATAGAAATTTTTCTAGAAACTAATGACTTAGAAAACTCAAGTAAAAGCAGCCCAGAATAAATAGATTGGTTTAAACAATCTATGGGGTACAAGCGACTTTCACCGATGAATATTTGGTGGAAAATTGACTGAACTTAAACTAAGTACACACCTCTGCTTCTTTCCACTCTACTGAGATGACTGGGGGAATTACAAGGGGAATGAACTCCATGCCAGTTCTAAGAATAAGGAGGAGAGGTCATCATTGTAGCAAATACTAAAGAAGTTTCTGGAAAGCAGAAACTAAACAGGCTTTTTACTTTGTGAATAAATGTGCTAGTTAGAGCCACTTAGTAGGGAATGACTTTTTACATGGCTGGAGGATTGAAACCTGGACTCAGTTGTGGCTCATAATGAAACAATACTAAAATGCTAATAGCACTTTGGAATCTGTAGATGAAGAAATCCAAGGGTGAAGACTTAACTATAGACTACTCCTCATTCCCTTTCAGCCTCTAAGGTTTATGAGACACTCTTTCCACCCAACACTGAGCAGTGTTTGAGGAGTGTTACCGTAGCTGTTCCCTGGAAGCTGCAAAGGCCCAAGGGAGATACCAAATGAATTCTTGATTTCAGCAGATGTCAAGAACTCTATGATGGAGCTGGGCACTGGTGGTTCATGCCAGCAATCCTAACTACTCAGGAAGGTGAGAGCTGAGGATCACAGTTTGAAGCCAGCCAGGCTTCAAAGTCCATGAGACTTAAAACTCCAATAAATTACTCAGGAAAAAAGGCAGAAGTGGCCCTGTGGCTCAAGTGGTAGAGCACTAGCCTTGAGCACAAAGAGGCTCAGGAACCATGCCAGGGCCTGAGTTCAAGCACTAGGACTGGCCAAAAAAGCAAAACAAAACAAAACAACTATGGTCTGAGGTGTACTCTACTCACCAGTTAACAGATTAACAAGTTTGCTTTTTAAAATTTCTTGGCAGGACATATGAGATTCCTAAGTGAGAGACACAGAGGATATTTTTACATTCCCCACAGCATGAGGATTAACGTTAAGCATCAGTAAATAGCCATTCACTACTTAAGGATGGTCAATGATGGGCCAGTTGTATAACAATGATCTCATAGATTAGAATGTAATTGAAAGATTCCTACCACTTAGTAACAGCATAGCTATCACATCATCATAGCACAACACATTCATAATTCACATGTTCGTGGTGATCCTGGTATAAATCCACTCTAGTGCCAGTCATATGGAAAGTACTTATTGGGGTATAACCCTTTAATCACTGCTTCTCAGGAGACTGAAATTATGATGATCATAGTTAAAAAGTGAGAGATACTCTCCCATCTCAATCAATAAGCAAGGTGTATGCCTGTAGTCTTGGCAATGTAGGAGACAGTAGGCAGAAGGATTATGGTCTGACATAGGGAGAACCAATGGCTGGGGATATGGCTCAAGGGTAGCGTTCCTGCTTAGCAAATATGAGGCCTTAGAAATGAAAAAATGTATATCATATATGACTGTGCATAATATATATGTATATATGTTAACAAATGACTGTGTATTTATGTACTTACTATATTTGAGTTCATTGTACTATGTAAATGATGTATATAGGACAATATATGTAAAAATACTATGCATATAACAAATGACTACTTTTCACATTCAGGTATTTACTATGCATAGATTTACTATACTATTTGCTTTATTCTGCACTCCAGTTACTTACATTAAAACAAGTCAACTATAAAAACAGCCTCACAGCTGGGTGCCATGATTCATGCCTGTAATCCTAGCTACTTTGGAGGCTAAGATCAGAGAATTGTGGTTTGAAACCAGACTGAGCAGAAAAGTCCATGGGACTCTTATCTCCAATTAACCACCAAAAGTCAAAAATGGAGCTGTGGCTCAAATGGTAAAGTGTTAGCTTTGAGCATAAAAGTTCAAAGACAGTGCTCAGGCCCAGAGTCCCAACCCCAGGACCAGCCAAAAAAAAAAAAAAAAGAAGAAGACAAAAAAGCCCTAAAGCATAAAAACAGCCTCAGATCCTTCAGAAGAGGTTCCAGAAGCAGACAGCATTTTCAGAGGGGATGACAGCTCTAAGCTTGCCACTGGCCCTGCAGATCTTCCAATGAGAAGGTTTTTTTCCCGTATAGTGAGACAAGCTGTTTAGGTAGGTAACAGTGACATTTGGAATCCTGACCCAATGGAGGCCTTGTAGAATCAAGAAAAAAGATATTTTAATTGTGTAGTGTGTTTTAAGTAGTTATTCCAAAAATCAAATATCATAAAAATTTAAATTTGTGAATGAATAAAGTTATATTAAACCGAGGTTTATTTTATTCTCAAGGAACAGTCCTTTATAAAATTTAGTATAGGTTAAGGATGCAGGGCTCATGAAGTGTGCAGCAATCCACAGTATACTGTCCTTGATCTTCACATTCACCCTCTCACTCACCTACCACAGCAAGTGCCAGTCCTGCAATCTCCACTCATGATAAGTGCCCTAGCACCCTAGTGAACCAGTTTTTATCTCTTATGCCGCACTTTACTATATTCTTCTATGTTTAGATACACAAATACTATTGTGTTACAATTGCTTACAGTATTCCTATAGTAACGTGCTATGTGTACAAGTTTGTAGCCAAGGAGTCATAGGTTGTGCCACATAGCCAAGGTATAGAGGGCTATAGCATCTGTGGGCAAGCATACTCTATGGTGTTTACACAGTGACAGAATTGCCTGGTAACACATTTCTTAAAATATACGGTATTGCCATTGATAAGCAACACATGCTGTACAGTGGTTTCCTTTTCCCCCAAGTTCTTTAGAAGTGACACAGATGGGCCCAAGTGGGTATCTGCACATACAGAGGGTTGATTACAGCAGAGGAATGTTGAGCTGAAAGAACCTGAATCTTTGATAATAAATGATAAGCATGCCTGCCCTTTGATCTGAAGAGAGATTCTATCTTATCTTCTGAAGCTATTTGCTATGAAAACAGAAAAGATAATATGGAACAGAGGGTTGTCTGTGACTCATTCAACAAGATGTTCAATAAAGCCTAAGACCCCAAAGAATTACCACCCAACAATGTCCCTATCTATAATTTCTAGACTGTTTTTAGCTGCTGGTAAAATTTCCCATCAGCATTCTTTTTTTTTTTTTTTTTTTCTGGTCATGGGGCTTGAACTCTGGACTCGGCGCTGTCCCTCAGCTCTTCAGCTCAAGGTGAGCACTCTACCGCTTGAGCCACAGCACCACTTTTGGTTTTCTAGTGGTTTATTGGAGATAAGAGTCTCATGGACTTTCCTGCTGGGGCTGGCTTTGAACCGTGATCCTCAGATCGCAGCCTCCTGACTAGCTAGGATTATAGGCGTGAGCCACCGGCACCCAGCTACCATCAGCATTCTTATTTGTTGACTTCTCTGATTATCCTGGATGATACAGGCTGGGACCAAATCTATTCAATTTATAATTCAGTGTGTCTCATATAGCACATTGCTCCAAATTGCAAGGTGAGACCAATATGTAGTATGAATCTCAATCATCACCACCCTAAATCCTAGCCACAACCAGCTGAAAACAGAACTTTCATAAACCAAAAAGGCTAGAAAGCCAGGTAACTCGCTCCCCAGGTAACTGCTGACTTTTCCACTAGACTTCAGGGATCCACATAGAGCCAGAAATATTAGCAGTTGCACAGAATTTGTCTTGGCCACAAGCAGAAAATCAAGGGTAATTATACCACTGGAACAACACAGACCTGTGAGCTGAAATTTCTCTGAACACTTCTACAAGCTGTGTTAGAGATCACTTTAGCTGACATTCAAGGGCCGATTTTGTATTAACATTTCTAACCAGATTACTCCAATATCCACAAAGTGTGGATTAATAGTGACTCTGCTACTCCCTTGGAGAGCTTTCTGCTTAACCATGGGAGGTCTCATTGAGAAGAGATCTTTATAATTAAAGGCTGCATGACCTGCTGACTGGGTATCCTTAAATACTTCAAAATCTCTGATCCCTATGATAGATGTAACTCAGTGTGTTTAGGGTGGGGAACATAGAAGATCCCTCTATGTCCACATAAATAGTTACAATTGCCTGCAATCTGAGTGCTTTTGCAAAAGGACCCAAAGGATTTCCTTCAACATGTCCTCCGAGTCAGCTTAGGGCTCCTAGTTTTGTGCTGAAAATTGAACCCCAGTTCTGATTTTACAGGGAATAAGGGATTTAAGTCAACCTGTGTTGTATGTTCATAGCAGCTGGGCAGTACCCAGTCACCCCACAGAATGATGAGTAATGTCCATGTGAACACAGGTGAAAAAGACATCCAGAGATGTGGATAGGAGCTCTGTCTGGGAAGTCAGGAGTCAGGACCATCTCCTGCTGTCCCCATCTCCTGCTGACACAGTGAGCAAACAGTGGTCAGCTCAGCTGATGAGAGATGGCCAACTCAATACTCAACTGAATCTCACTAAATGTAGAGTTCTTGCCAGCTTGGCAGAGGCTCCTGGAGGGACTCTTCCAACGGGTATCATTTGTGTCCATCCCTCTCCTGTGCTACACATACCTGTTTCTTTTTTTTTTCTTAGAGTTTGTTTTATTGTTATTACAAAGGTGATGGTACAGAGGAGTTGCAGTTACATAAGTAACTATTTTTTTATTTTTATTTTTTTAAAAATGTTATTTATTGTGAAAATACTTGTACAGAGGGGTTATAATCACATGGGCAAGGTAATGAGCACATTTCTTATCAAGCATTGTTGCCTCCTCCTTTGTTTTTCCCCTATCATCTCTTCCCTCCCACCTCCACAATTACATTCCCCACCTCCCCCCCTGCCTAAATTGTAAAGTTGGTTTTTCAACATAGTGTCTTGTACATCTTGTACATTGTTACAATGGGTCAACCTGTATCACTATTTAAATATTTTGTTTTTTTCCCTTCTCCTCCCCAAATTATACCAACATCAAATACAGTGAAAACAGGGTTATTACATGGAGGAGGAACATTCAAACCAACAAAAAAATCACATGGTACCTTATAAATACATTAGAAACAATAGCAAGAAAGAAAAAACACTTGTGTCCCTATCTTGGGGTTCATTTCACTTAACATCATATTATCTGGTCATATGTACATAGCTTTTGACCTTTTCTACTTGTCCCAGACATCTACTAATTATGCAAATGAGGGAAACCATGGGACCTATGTTTCTTTGGGTCTGGCTTACTTCACTTAATATAATTATTTCCAAGTCTTTCCATTTCCTAACAAATGGGGCGATATCATTCTTTCCATTATATATATATATAAAGAGAAACTTCTCTGAAGAGGAAAGAAGAATGGCCAATAAACACATG
The DNA here is from genome assembly GCF_019054845.1 of Dipodomys spectabilis. Lineage (NCBI taxonomy): Eukaryota > Metazoa > Chordata > Mammalia > Rodentia > Heteromyidae > Dipodomys > Dipodomys spectabilis. The sequence goes on from NW_024871254.1 coordinate 196,345, forward strand.
AAGAAATGCTCAACCTCTCTAGCCATAAAAGAAATGCAAATCAAAACAACATTGAGATTCCACTTCACCCCCTTTAGAATGGCTATAGTCAAAAACTCTATAACAACAGATGTTGGAGGGGATGTGGCCAGAAGGGAACACTACCACATTGTTGGTGGGAGTGTAAACTTGTTCAACTACTTTGGAAAGCAATTGACCCAGGGGCCTTCCAAGGAGGAGGAGAATTTCCAGTCATCCGGGGCAAGGGAAAGAAGTCCCTAGCAGCCATCCCCTCAGACTGGCAGGTTCTCCCTCATGCTCAGACCCCCTGAGCCATGGCCTGAGTCTAAGATCTAACTGGGGCCACTTGCAGGTGGTCAGTGGTAGTGTCATAATTGACAAATCAAGTTACAAAAGCAGAACTAGCAGTTTGGGTTTTTTTTGAAATCTTTAAAATGAAGTAAGACAAGGTCTAGGGGTATTCCAGGAGTGGACTTGTGGACTCACTTTGTCCCATATTTTTCCTGTAAAGTAAATTCAGTTACAAACATGGCAAGCAAAAGCAAAAGCACAATGAGACACAGACAGACACGATTATACACAGAATAAAGAGGGATCCCAAAACTAAAAGTTACTTTTTCTCTCAACCTATTTTCTCCACAAGCAAGCCCCCATCCAACTAGGACTGCTAGGACTGGTGGAATTGAGGGGTCTGGGCATCCCTGGACCTTTTCAGCCATAGGAGAGGCTGCTGCATCCAGCCTCACCCTACTTTTGGCCTCATTCTGGTGCCTTCATTACCTAGGTCGACTGTGCTTACCTCGTGCTTTTCTCAGACCTTTTCCCTGCCGGGGATTTCAATCCCCCTCAGATTGGAGCGCCTAAGAGGTCTATCCCGGAGAAGCCCCCATTAAGTGTAGCAGGAAAACCCCTACTCAGGCAGGCAAGCCCACCTAGCTGTCCGGAGTGACAGAGCCCACCGCAACAAAGCTGTTAACAAAGAAGCCACTTTATTGAGAAGGTTCCTACACTGACCAGTCAGGGCCTCAGCACAGGCTCAGGAGCTGATACTGAGAGCCCAAGTGGCCCCTATTCTTTGGTTTTTAAAGGCAAAATCCATGAAGTCGAGCCTGGTCACACGCAGGTGACCAATAGGATCCTAACACACACACAGGATTGTATAGTCATACCAGACCACACACAGGTGGCCAATGAGGTTACAGTTTGTCTGTAATGGCTGTTTAAACCAGCCTATCACCTTGGTTTAAAGTGGCACGCAAATTTAGTGGGTAAGGCGAGGTCTACCTTTTGGTGGGCAAAAGGCAGAGTTTACCTTAAGCAAGTGGTGTTGTCAGTTGGAGCCAGATTACAACCTATCTGTTTTATGGGTCAGTCTTCAACTCAACAATCAAGGGGGTTAGGTTATGAAGGGGAGGGGGACCAGATGCATTTTTTTTTTCGTTGCAGGAACTAGGCCCATCAAGTCTAAAATCCCTAAAACAAAGGCAAAGCTCAAAATGGAATCACTTGGCCCCCATCTCTGAGTCCACTTCAATGTCCAGAATTTTCTACTGAGATAGATTCTCATACACTTTTTGCCAAGGCTGACCTCAAGCTGCAGGGATTAGAACAATTATATTGATAAATCTAATTGGATACTGACTCTTTCAATTAACAGCCAAGAAACTAATGAAGAAAAATTATAATCATTTAAAAATGCATTACAAATTAAAAATGCACATAGGAGAAACAAAAATAATGGAATAGATAGTACAAATGGAAAACAAATAGTAAATAGTAAAGTCAAATATAAGTACTTGTACTAAAAGTAAATAACCCAGCTGGGCACCAGTGGTTCATGTCTATAATCCTAGCAACTCAGGAAGCTGAGATTTAAGGATTTCAGTTCAAAGACAGCCTAGGTAGGAATCTCTGTGTGATTCTTATGTCCTATTAACCACTAAAATGCTGCTCAAGTGGTAGAGTGCTAGCTCTGAGCACAAAAGCTCAAGGACAGTGCCAAGGCCCTGAATTCAAGCCTTATGGCTGGTTTAAAAAAGTAAATAACTCAATAATCCAATTAAAGGGCTGGGAAGGTGGCTCAGTGGTAGAGGGCTTGCCTTGCATGCCTGAGGCCTTGGGTTCAAGATTCCTCAGCACCACATAAGCAAAAAGAAAAAAGCTCAAGTGGTAGAGCACTAGCCTTGAGCTGAAGAGCTAAGGGACAGCGCCCAGGCCCAGAGTTCAGGCCCCACGACCGGACCCAAAAACAAAACAACAACAACAACAACAAAAAATCCAATTAAAGGATAAAGATGTTAAGACTATTTAAAACTCAAATATGTTTAACAATGAAAAGGCATATCTGTACCAGGCTCCAGTGGCTACTGTCTATAATCATGGGATCTAGAGGATTGAAGTTCTGAGCAAGAAAGTTTGCTAGATTCCATCTCCAAAACAGCAAGCAAAAAGTAGGATTGGAGGCTTGGCTCAAGTGGTAGAATACCAGTCTAGTCAGTCTGAAGCCCTGAGTTGAAAATCTAGTACTGAAAAAAAATATCTGAAATATAAAAGTAAATGAATGAAAAGAACAGGTAAAATATTAACTTTAAACAAAAGAAAACTTCTGTAGCTAAAAGGCGTACAAGATAGATTTGTCTGAGAAACATAAATATAGACTGTGTATAAAAGAATTGACTCACAAGGTAGATAAAATAGTTCAATTTTTTTGTGTCGATGCTGGAGGGGATGTGGCCAGAAGGGAATCCTACTGCATTGTTGGTGGGAGTGTAAACTTGTTCAACCACTTTGGAAAGTATTATGGAGGTTCCTCAAAAGACCCACATAGAGCTCCCCTATGACCCAGAATCCCACTTTTGGGCATTTATCCAAATGATCACAAACAAGACCACACTAAAGCTACCAGCACAACTATGTTTATTGCAGCCTTATTTACCATAGCTAAGATATGGAACCAACCCAGATGCCCCTCAGTAGATGAATGGATCAAGAAAATGTGGTATATATACACAATAGAATTCTATGCCTCCATCAGAAAGAATGACATTGCCCCATTTGTTAGGAAATGAAAAGACTTGGAAAAAATTATATTAAGTGAAGTAAGTCAGGTGCAAAGAAACATAGGTCCCATGCTTTCCCTTATTTGCAATAGCTAGTATATATTTGAGACAAGCAGAAAAGGCCAGATAAGATGATGTTAAGCGAAATGAACCCCAAGATAAGGACACAAGTGGTTTTTTCTTTCTTTCTATTGTTTCTAATGTATTTATAAGGTACCACATGATTTTTTTGTTGCTTTGTATGTCCTTCTCCCATACTATAACCTCTGTTTTCACTGTATTTGATGTTGGTATAATTTGGGGAGTGGAGGGGAAAAAACAAATTGTTTAAATAGGGATACAGGTCGACCCATTGCAACAATGAGATGTACAAGACGTTATGTTGAAAAACAAACTTTACAATTTAGGTGGTTGGGGGGGGATATAGTTGTGGAGGTGGGAGGGAAGGGATGGTAAGGAAAAAACAAAGGAGAAGGCAACAATGCTTGATAAGAAATGTACTCACTACCTTGCTCCTGTGATTGTAACCCCTCTGTATAGTATTTTCACAATAAAAAACTTATTTTAAAGAAATTTTTTGTGTATCTAAAAGCACGGCTTCAGAAGTAAAGTTAAATAAGTCCAAAATTTAAATAGACACGTTAGCAATCAGAGTAGTTACTTAATATTCATCTTTCAGTAAACCACCAGAACAGAATAAAAGTCACTGAAGACTGAGAAGAACTGAAGAATTTTACATAATTAACATTATATATAAATATACAACATATAATTTATATTATATGATATACATAATTTTATATACTTTATTACATATGTAATTTTCTCCAAGAACAAGAAATTTTTTTTTTACCAAAGTTGAACATTTTGTACCATGAAACAAAATGTATAACACATTTTGAAAGATCAAAAATAACTGAGCATAGTCTTTGAAACTTTGACTATACTGAAATTAAACTATAAACTATAAATCAGGGCCAGGCACAGTGGCTTATACCTATAATCCTAGCTACAGAGAGTTCAGTTTTATAACCAGATATCTATTTCTGTGTAATTATTTTCCATATTCTATGATATGTGTTTATTTTCAAAATAATTGTCCCTTTTCTCTTTAGAGTATATTGGCTTGTAGTTAGCCTGGCAATTCATATGTTGTCAAAATGTACACCAGATTGTAGCAGAACAGAAGGAAAGGAAAGGATCTACACCTTCAGATTTACTACTAGACACAGCAGCTGAGGTACCATGGTGAGAGGTAGCTGAGCGTCAGTAGCCTGAGCACTGGAGTTCTTACTGTTGAGCTAAGGTTTCTAATCTTGTGAAATACCAAGTAATTCTCTACCATGGGCTCATGGGGCAGCTCCAGGATACAAGATGCAAATGGCAATTTGTGCTAATACAGTCATCAGTGCAATAAAGGGCATTTCAAATAAGAGCTACAAGTGGTACATGTAGCAATAAGAAAATGGATCACAGAGGGAGCTCCCACAGGTCTCTGAGGCTCACACCCAGAGGCCACATGTCTGAGAAAGTCCTCCTGAACAAAGCCTAGCTCAGTGTTATTCCTGGATCAGAGCCTACTAAATATGTTAGGTTTTAATCGTGATTGAGATTACACATCAACAGATAATTGAGAGGACAAATGGATTAACATCATACTATAAGTATGAGCCCAAGAATATGTTGGGAAACAGCTGCTAGGGAAAGTACTGGAACAGAGCCATGATAACAGACTAACATATTCTAGCCCCTGTAGGACAGAGACTTGGCTGTGTGATGAACTTAATAAAAGTGTTATGTTTTCTGACACTGCTTCTCTAACAAGCTCAAGTTCCCCCAAAAGCAGAGAAGCAAGTGGGTCCTCTAAGTGAGGACCGACTAAATCAAAAAGGAAATCCAAGTCTAGGAAGGACAGGCCGATTATCAACTCAGAGACATGTGGTTCTCCACATGCTGCCTAAGTTTCATTATTTTCTTGGCTCAGTTCATACAGCAACACTGCTGATCACCTGTCACAAGCAGAAGATTTTTAGTGTGTGTGTGTGTATATGTGTGTGTGTGTGGGGGGGGGGGTGTTTAATCTCAGCAAGAAAAGAGTTTCATGTACTTGGAGAATTCTCATCTTCTTATAAAATGCTATGAAACAAGAAGCTAAAGTAGCATTTTGACGTATATCTTATTTAATCTTAAAAACAAGCCCTTGGAGCTCCAGGGAAGGATCAAATATGGTGGACATGCAACATTCAAGATTGATACAGAAAGTAAGTGGCAAAAATTGTTAAGAGGCTGGGCAGCAGTAACTCATGCCTGTAATCCTAGCTACTCGGGTTGAGATCCGAGGATTGGAGTTCCAAACCAGCCCAGGCAGGAAAGTCCATGAGATTCTTATCTCCAATTAATCACAGAAAAAGCCAGAAGTGGTGCTGTGGCTCAAGTGGTAGAGCACTAGCCTGGAGCAAAAGGAACCCACGGATAGTGCCCAGGACCAGAGTTCAAGCTCCAGGACCAGAAAAAAAAAAATATTTTCAAGAATAAGATGCATCTCTCTAGTTGCCAGCCTTTACTTAGCAATAGCCTGTGTGTGTGTGTGTGTGTGTGTGTGTGTGTGTGTGTGTGTGTGTGTGTGTGTGTGTGTGTAACATTTTGGACCAGTTCTCTCCCTAGGAAATACTACATTATCTAGTCTTCTATTTAATCAACAAACACTTAAATTCAGTACAATCTCCTAACTAGGATTGAGGAGGGTATGTGGACACTATAGTTAGACATTGCTCCACTCTGGATGGCATTTTAATCTGATCTGATATAGGAACAACAACAACAAATCCATTAACTGGGTAGCTTATAAACAACCAATATTTCTTATAGGACTAGAGGCTGGAAAAGCCATCCTAAAGGTACTAACATGGCTAGGTGTAGAGGAACAATACCAGTAACCCCAGCTATTGAGGAAGAAGAAGTAGGATCGTGATCCCACATGAGCTTAGGCAAACGCCCAAGACCCTCTCTGAAAATCAAACAGAAAGCAAAAGGGCTGACTTTGTGGATCCTGCCTAGTAAGAGTGAAGCCCAGAGCTTAAACCTAAGAACCACTAAACACAAAAAGTGGCTAGTAGCCTCAGCCTCTCTCCTTTCTCCTCTCCCTCTCTCTTTCTTCTCTAGCCTCCTCCTCCCTCTCTGCTTAATCACTAGTATCCTCTTTCCCTCTCCTCCCACAGTGGGAAGGGCAGACAAGCTTCCTCTCACCAGGGCACGGACCCCCTTTTCTGAGGGCTTCCTCCTCACCATCTTACCCCCTCCCTAGATCCTCTCCTCTCAGGATCATCGTCCACGGGATGAGGCTTCAGTATATACAAAGTTGAGGGGGGACACTGCCATAGAAAATGGAAACAAAGATATTTGGCAAATTGTCTACTGATAAAGCTAAAGGATTATAAAGCCCTCCCTGACAATGACTAGATTAGAAATGGGCATGTGACCAAATAGAGATTGTTCTGGAGGCTTCCGTGGAAGTGCTTTCTTACTCTTTAGAGGGAGCAACAAGAAAGCAGACACTCCCCTGCCGATCGCTACTGGCAGCCATCCAGAGTCCCATGAGGAGCTGCCTTAGAATGAAGCTGACACGGTGGACAGCAGTGTGGAAGATAAAAAGGCACCAGCTCCTCAATGATACCACTGAACTCCTGGATCCACTACAACCCAAACCCACTTCTACTTCATGTTTTCCTCCCTTATGCAAGCTTAAGGAAGCCTTTAATTTAGAAGCTACTTTGACGATTTTCCTGTGGCTGAAATCTCAAATTCTAATACCAAAGCATCCCACAAAAACTATGCTTGCATGCCCAGAGAGCCTTCATACCTAGCTCCACATCCTCCTTTCTAGCCTTCATTCCCCCTAGTCAGGATTTGTTACCCTTAGTCCCAACAGCCCAGGGCACAGACACTTCATTTTCAACCCCAGGCTCTTCTCAGCCACCTGCTTCTCCAACCAATCAATAGCTGTGGTCCAAGCCACCAGAGAGTCCTGTTTATGACAAGTTCATGTTCATTGTTAAGTTCTTTTGTGGCCCAAAGTTCTTTGGGAAATAGAGGAGTTGTATGCTTTTAAATTTTTGTCGCTGGTATTTCTCTTCATCTTCTCCTCATATTTTGTTCTTAGGGAAACACACACACACACACACACACACACACACACACACACACACACACACAGAAAGCATCCCTATCCTCTCCATTCCCACACAGTGATTTTCATAGTCCCTGGGCTTTCCCGTGGCCTGTGCACAAAGCCCTAATCCTTAAGCTGCCCTGTGTCCAGGTGTCTCTATCTGATAGTCTCCCAACACCAACTTGAAAGAGGCTGCAGGTGTCCAGAGCTGAGCTTGCTGGAGGACAAAGGGACCAGTGTGATTGAAACCTCCTGCTGAGAGAGGGGTGCCAGTGTTATTCTGAAGCTCCACATGTGCTCAGGGTCTAGGAAGTGGGGGCAAACGTGGAAACACAGGGAAGAGTAGACTCATGGAAATTCTACCAAAACCATTCAGGGACAGAGTTGGGGTAGAAGCCAGGTGGCTTCACTGTAGGAGAGAAGGAACGTTGGTTTTGAAGTTAGATTGATTGATATCACTGGTCACCTCCCAAACTAACCACCTTTTGTTAACTTTGACAGCATCTTAGTTTCATCCTGGAGAATGGAACCAATGACTACTACTTTTTGGATTTTTTAGTTTTGGAGGAAGGATGTGGATTTATAAATAAATAATAATTACATTGATTCGTGGCGTACAATGTGTTTTGACATGTGTATACCTTACATAAGAATTAAATCAAGCGAATTAACATAGCCTACTTACCATATTTTGTTGTTGTGAGGGTAACACAACAATATTATTGGGAAAGGCTATACTTTTAGCAATTTTGAAATAAATACACAGTATATTGTTACTCACCGTGATCACGGTACTGTTTTGAAGATAACAGAGACAAAACTTGAATGCCTCCATTCATTCATTTATGGTACTTTTGGGATCAGGTGACCACTTCTTCATTGTGTGCAAGAGGAAATGAGATCTTGGCATTAGGAAACTCTGAGAGATTTGAAGGAAACAGTACAGATGAGGAAGATTTGGCTCTGTAAACCAGGTGCCTGGACACCTCACTCATCTTCTCTGTGTTTAGATACTTTTACTGCAGGTAAGAGTGTTGGATCAAATCACCTCTAAGGATCCTCTTCTCAAAATGCTCTCAGTGTTTGAGGAGGAGAGGGGGACACCACTGCCATTTCAGGAAAGGACCAAGGTAGGGATGATCTCAGTTGTGCATAGCTCCTTTCTTGGCTCCTCTGAGTACCCTCTGCAGGTTCTCTGTCCTTGGATCTTGGCCCAGAGCCCACTAATTCCTTGCACTCTCTCTCTATTTCACACTCGTGGTAGTGTCTTGACGAATCCTTTAAATGGCTCAAACATCGCGCCTAATTATGCTTTTCCGTAATTCTTTAAGGTCTGAATGTTCATATAATGATTTCTTCTCTTTTGTTCTGGCAGTTCCAAAGTAAGGACTGCATTGCTTTAAGACTTTTTGCCTTGGAATCTAAATGTCCAAATTTAATCAATCCAAGAACTACCCTTTTACTTCTGCCCTGTAACATTCTGTAATGTCTCTTTTTGGCCATCTTCACAGTCATGGCTCCTTTGTATTTACGCCCAATTAAATGCAAATGTCCTTCTCAGATTCACCTTGAGCAGTTAAATGGTTTCTTGACAACCATTTTGTGGACTCTTTCTTATTCAAAAAGGCTTATTTCTCACTGGCCTTCCAGCTAGAGGTCCTGTTTTTCTATTTTTTTTCCAAGAGACTCTAAAACCAGACTTACTTTCCTACAGAACCACATGCTTGGTAGCTAAGTAAGCATGGGGCTCTAGGCTGTGTCTGTTGAGAAATTCCCAGCGAGATGGGTAAGAATTGCTGATTTTGGGCCTCAGGCATGGTGCCGGAAAGAAGTTTTAATGCCTGAATGTTTAATACTTCAAAGATAGGCTATTGTGGTTGTTCTTAAACCTGTGTACTATACAGAAAGCAATCTGACATCCCACTGACTAGAACCCAGAAGGTAATTCAAAGGCATTTCAACTGAGGCCAACAACTACACTGAAGATTTGATATTCTCCAGAAACTATCACCCCAAACAGATGAGTAGTGAAACTCCAGTTCCACACTCATCATCTGTCACATATTAGTGGCATATGTAAGTGTTAGGATAACAGAAGAGTTAAGTAATAGAATAATCAAGAATTAAGGATTAAAATTAGACTAGGTATCCAGAATTCAGATATCTAGGTTTTCCTGGCATTTCATAGCTTTCAAAAAAATTTCTCAGCCCTCAAATTAAAAGGTAGATATGATCTTATTATTGTATTCTAACTTGAAGGAAATAGAGATCTCCAGTGAAGAGGAGGGAATTCCTATGTTGGTCAAATAACAGTACAGTATGGCATCCATGATCTTCTCTCAAGAGAGAGCTATATGATAGGAAGATGGCATATTCAACTTGAGATCCTCTTTCACAGAATATTTAATCCAACACATATTTACTAAAGAAAAATCTGTATGAGCAAAGCACTAAAGAGTTCACCAACATGTTTAAGACATTATTTCTCTCCTCTGGGACCTACAGTGTTAAAAGTCACTGAGACAGACAAATACATTTAAAAACATTGAAAAGCATTGTGGGAAGAAATTAATGGCCCCAGGAACACCAGCAAAATCTTATGGAGGAAATGGCCTTTGAGCTGAGCCCGGATGACAAGCAACACTCCAACTGTTAAAGGTAATATTACAGTGTTTCATGTGAGGACAGCTGAGCCCCAGTTAGAGAATGTAGACACAGATAAGAGGCAGAATGTAGCCCGCACAGTGAGGAATTACAGGAACATAGTTTTAGTAGAGATGTGAAGGCCTGGTGGTAGAGGACAATGAACATGCATCTGAGACATTGGCATTCTTTCTCCACTGGTCTCAAGGGAATCAGTCACCCCATTCACCGTCTTTGTGTGAGTAACCCAGCAAATGCCATATCTGGTTGCCCATGAGAAAAATAACACCAAAGTACATCACCACCTATTGCAAACCATCCAGCTCAGCTTGGACACCATTGTGTTTTCTTTGTCCATGGCTGATTCCATCAGTTGTGTTTCTTCCAAGTAGGAGTCATGCAGGCTCCTCATGCTTTCCCTCAGCCACTCTGAGGATTCGTGAGCTACTATGTTAAATCCTACTATCCAAAATGTGTCCTTTACATTTGATGAAAAGCCTTCCACCCATTTATTTTTTTTCTATATGCTACAGTAAGACTCAGACAATACAAACTTTATTTCCCTAGCAAGATCAGTGGACTGCTCTAAAGGCACACACCAGAGGTAGTAAGGGTTTATGGATAATAGGCTAGGTCTGGGCTGTTCAGAGGATTTTTACAATGCTCCAGGCAAGAGGTAACAAGAACCTGAATTAAAGCACTAGGACTTAAAAGAACAGGCAGATATGGGGAGGCGTTGGGGAGACAGGATCAAAAGGGTTTAGCAACTGATTGAAGGTACAGGAGGGCAAGACAGAATGCTGATGTGGTTGTGTAAGGCTGTGAGGCTGGCCCACTGCATATCACTCCCCCAAGAAGGGACATGGCAGAAGAGCAGCACCTTTGGGATGACTTACTTTGAAAAATAGCAAGAGCGTATTTGGTTTCTGCTTGCTGGGTTATAACTAGGGTGACCACATTACATTAACATCCAAACTAGGACACCACTGAGAAAGAAAGGGGATGCTTGCATAATTGCATCAGTACAACAGGTCGAAAGCAGGATTATTCCAAGTACATCCAGATGTTTGGTCTCCCCATCTGTAATGACTTTCAGTGTCTATTCATTTGGGGGTTAGTGTTAATGAAGCCAGATCACAGTTCAATGAATCTGAGATCCCAGAGTTACAGGATAGCCTAGAAAGCCCTATCGTGCAGTTTCAGTAATTGCAGAATGTCTGCTCCACTTGATCTCCTATGCCCAGCCTCATCTACAACAGTTCCCAGGACAGGGGACTCACTCTGATATTCATAAATCCATCCTATTTGGGACAGTGTTCTTCATTATAGTGTAAACTAAAATGGGCTTCTCTGTAAACTCCACTCATTGAAATCAATAATATTTCTAACAATAATTCTATCACAAATATTACAATAGTTAGGACAATTGAGCACCAATAAAGAACTGACCTTTCCATGAAGACTCCAACAAGTCGATTTTCACCATAAGGTTAGCTTGGATAGCTCTAGCTTCAACCTAATGATAATATGAAGAAAAACCCCATGAGTCTCTCATCTTCCATGCATACATTTCTTTTGTATAGGCCTGTCATTCTTATAGTGGAAGACAGGGGTCAAAGGACAAAGCCAAACACATATGTAAGTTTCTTTTTGCATCATTTGTTAATATTAAGCAAGCCATGTGGTTAGGTCAATGCCACAGAGAGGAAGGTATGCAAGGAGAGAGAAGGCCCAGCACTGCTACTAGAAAGAACAGAATTACTCCTGAGAAGTAACTCACTGTACTGCTGCACAGTCCAAACCAATGGCATTCAATTCAAAAATCCATTTGAATTTCCTAAGAAGCAAACTCTACTTCTAGTGGAGAGGAAGTTATGATGGAGTAAGCCTAAGGTTCAGAATCATCAGAATGGAGCCACTTCAGAGGAAGGCGAGTCTATTGGAGGAGCCAAGTGATAAGAGTTAATCCTCGATTCAATTAATATTCAAGCTGTCTGCTGAGTGTGACTCAGTTACATGAGCCAATGTGTCCCCAGTTTTGTTAAACTGACTGTGAGTTGGGCTTTCTGCTGCTGGGAAACAGGCTAAGAGCAATCACAAGTGGGCAAAATGATCTCCAAATCTGAGCTATAGCCCATAATTATTAAGCTTTAATTACCCTTAGAGCTTATACACCATATTCTTCTAATCTAGCCATTGTTGATGAAGCCCTTCCAAGTTGGAGTAATGACATATATGACACTAGACTATTTCACTTTGTTCCACTTTTTAAATGATTTCTAATCATCAATAGCCCTAACTGATTTTAATTATATTTTATCATATTAATTTTTTTAACCTTACTTGACTTCTAATAGTTCTCCATATATGGAAGGGAAAGCAACTGACTTAAAAAACTAAAACAAGAATCAGAGTTAGTATTATGATTGCATTGCATTCCTAGCCTGTTGAGCAAGAAACTGTGTGATCATAAGAGCCAGTGAAAGCTAGGTGCCAGTGATTCACATCTGTAAACCTAGCTGCTCAGGAAGCTAAAAGCTGGAAGATCGTGGCTCAAGGATAGCCTGAACAGAAAAGTTCACTAAACTCCATCTCCAAAATAGCTAGCAAAAACTTAGGGCTAGAGACAAGGCTCAATTGATAGTACAAGCTTGAAGCCCCGGGTTCAGAACCCAGTGCTACCATATATACAGAAAAATGCTCTGATTTCAGCACGAGTAGTTTTGTCCAGGCATATCACATGAGTCTCTTTGAGTATGAGTTTCTCCATCTATATAAAGAGGGTAATTTCTGTCTCATATGATTTGCAAGATAATGAATGTGAATAAAATATCTCTATTATTTTATTCATAACATGATCATTTCTAAAATGTAACACATTCCTTGAGAAACTATTTGGTTTGGGACACTTGGACTTTTAAAATAATACTGTGTTCTAATTAAGTAGCTTGTTCATAATGTTACAGTCCTAACACTGCATAAGAGAGCATCAAGTGCTCTCTTAAGGGGAAGAAAACCTTTCCTACAGGATCTTCACCGAACCTTTCTTTTGATTTATTGGCCCAATGTGGCTCACCTATCCAACTCTTAAGGAAGTATTGAGGAGAATGAGAAAGCTAAGATAGGTTCAGAGCAGACCTGCCCATGTGTGCCCAATGCTGAGTACACGAGAGAGCAGACTTGCACTGAGATCAGGGAGTAACAGAGACTGGTATACCAGGTAATCAAACTCTACTGCCTGCTACCTGGTCACCTAATGAAATCCCCCTTTAATTTCCAAGGCAAGACAGGCAGTGTCTGCCTTATCACCAGAACCCAGATACAAGTTCTGAAACCCAGTGGAAACTCAGAAAGCACTCTTGGAATTGATGAGCAGATTTTAAAATCCCTTTCAGCTCTAAGACTATAAACATGTCTCAATGGTAAACTGACCAACCTTTCTTCCCAGCCAGGTTGAGATGTAGCAGGGAGGAAGAAACACCCCCTGATGTGTAAAACTCCTGTTAGCCTTCTGTGAGTCTTTGATTTGTAGAATGATTTCATTTCCCTGCCCCTTGACGTTATTATCTAAAACCTTTAGAACTAATTAGAAGTGGGAGGATCAAAGATGATATATTTTAAATTTGCTTCCCGCCTCACCCACTTAAAGTAAAGAATCCTGTATAGCCCATTAAGCTGGAGGTACTTGCTGACAGGAAGGAAACCATCTGGTGAACAACTTCTGTTAATTATGTTGGAACATACTAACGAGAATAAAGAACAGCCCTTAATGACCTTCCCCTTGGTGGCAGAATCCACTGTGGAGTAGACAGTCATGGCTTGGAGCCAAAAGCTAATGGTTAGTATTGGCACTGAACACTCGGGCTCACAGGACTTAATAATCTCCTCTCACTGGAGAAAGTATTTTAGGCATTCACAGCATCAGTCCCCTACCACCTGCACATAACTGAGCTCCAACATGCACTCAATTTAGTGCATTATTTGGAATGCCTCTGTAAATGGGAATCTGGGTGTTAGCGTCTCTGTCTCTTTCTTTGCTTTTAGACACATCAATAACAATCAGACAAAGTTTTGTATTTTGTTGTCACCAATAAAGATATTTAAATGTTTCTTGGCACAACATTTAATGCAATTATTGCATATCCCAGAGGGATAAAGAAACACCAAAATAATTACCCTCATTATGCCCTGGATGAGTTAATCATTTATAATAATATTTCTAATTTTATGTTATGTGGAAAAATCCAGACAACTCTATGTCATCCATGCCAAATAAAAGCAGATATAAAGCAGTGGTATTTCTATCCTGTGTTAAAGTTGTCAAAACATCCATATTTCCTTTTGTTTCCTTTACTTCTTCACTACTGGTTTCGAGAAAGATTTTTTTTTTAAGTGGTTTACATCCTATGCTAAGATTAAGCAAAATTTAACGTGTAAAAAATCGGGAGAAAATATAGAAAGGCAACAGAAGGTGGGAAAGTGAATTCAAAGTAGGAGTGAGGTAAGTATATAAATATGTACATCATGAAACCCTATGTCTGTCCTGGGGGTGGGAAACAAACTCTAGTCTAAGTTTCCTAGGAGCCCACTCAGAAGAGACAAACACATGAGAACCACTCATATGCTCAGGAGGAAGATTTTAAAGTAGCTCAAGCATCTCAATTCCAAGTACTTTAAGCTGATTCTCATCTAGTACATTCATAATGTGGACACAGAAAAGAAAAGAAAGTAGAGAGAGGGAAGGAGGGAGAAATGAAGAAAGGAAGGAAGGAAGAAGGAAGAGAGGAAGGGAGGAAGGAAGAGAGGAAGGGAGGGAGAAAAGGAGACAGGGAGGGAGGAAGGAAGGAAGGAAGGATGGAAGGAAGGGTGGAAGGGAGGGAGGAAAGGAGGAAGGGAGGGAGGGAGAAAAGGAGACAGGGAGGGAGGAAGGGAGGCAGGCAGGCATATACTAGAAACTGCTGCTTCTATGGGTGGGAAATGGTATCTATACAGATACCTTTTGTAAACATTTTGTAACTACAAACTGTAGTTTGCAGTTGGTAGTTTTATAGTTATAGTTCTATAGTTTGTGTAGTTATATAGTTAGAGTTTGTAGTTCTAGTCGTAATTTCAATCGAGAATGTGTTACAGTTTAATCATCTTAGATATCAGCTAAGAAATTGCTTGATATATCATATCTGAATGTATCTTTAAGCCTTTTCCAATGTATATCACAAAGGAAATTTTATAAAGGGAGATATGTCCAAGAGTTTACACAGAAGTAAGCAAACACAAGCTGTTTGTGTCTAAATTGTCCCATCTGTGTTCTCTTGGACAATCCTCAATCCTCTTAGCAGCCACATGGATCAAGCAATTGGCTATGTGTCTCTGTACACAGGATGTCTCCTATTTGCATGTGAAGTCCTTCTCTGCTTAAAATATAAATGCAGTTTTGCATTATTTATTTAATCTGTCTTTGCATACTAATGTCATACAAATACTGAAAATAAATATTCAGTCATGGTCAATATACCTCAAAATATCTTAATGTTCCATCAATTTCAGTGATTAAAAAAAAGAAAGAAAGAAACCTTAACTTCCACTTTCTTTGAAGCTTGCATGCTTCCCCTCCTCCCACTGCGATCTGAACCACCCACCACTATCTTTGAAGTGGGCTCATCTGGTAACAGGCTCCCTGAAAGCTGTAGCACACACCTACCACTCATAGTTTAGATGTTGTCCATGTGACACGTTTAATCAGTCCCTTGGTCTCTCAGACATGCAGCTGGTGGTGAATTCTTTTTTGCTAGTGTAATACTGTTAAGTGTCTTGAGTTAAAGTTAAAGCTGCTGTTATATTTTCATCTTGCTCTTCAAGGAGACAGCTCTCTGGAAGTAGCATATATATACATTTTTCGACAACAGTGCCAAAGAGATATTTTATACTCCACCAAATCTTTTGTGTTTGGAAAGAGTGGGCCAACTGAACAGACGAGTCGGTAAATAATCCAAATTGTTGGATCTGGGCAATAGCTGGTCGCCTAGGATTATGGGCAAAAGTTAAAATATGACCCCGTTTGGCAGTTTTTATGCTACAGATGCTGCATTTAAGATGACAACATTGAAAATGCCGAGAAACATGTGGGATTTATAGAAATTTTCTCCCTGTCCAGATTGCCTGGCCTCTATCTACCAGTCACAAAGTCACTGCTGACACGCATCATTTGCCAGTCCTTCAGCAAAACAAACAATCCTTAGGAGAGTTTCTCCCCTCCCCCAGCTAAGGAGCCAAGTAGTAATGGACTTGGAATGTCACCCTGCAATCAAAAGACCAGGGAGCTGCAGATACCGCCAACTTTTTATAGAGAAGTCGAAAAAGGAAGGGGAAACCGAGAATATGAATTAGAAAATGATGTTGCTGCAACAAAAATGAACATTTGGCCATGCCAAGGACATACCCTGCGGGTGATGCTAGGTGGGGTTGGGAAGTTCATAGTAGAATAGTTACCTGGTTCCGAAAAGGAAAAGGAGAGCTGCAGGGATCAGAGACATTCTAAAGATGAGCACTTTGCTGTAGTCATTTCCAACTCTTCTATAAACTCTTTGACTGGGCCAACAGCAAGAATCACCTCACAAATCTCGACTGCCATGTTATTAGGGGAGTGCCAATGGTTCACCTGTAATCCTACCAATTCAGGAGTGAGATCTGAGGATCCTTATTTGGAGCTAGCCTGGGCAGGAAAGTCCATGGAACCCTAATTTCCAAGTAGTCACCAAAAAGCCAGAAGTGGAGCTGTGGCCTAAAAAACTAAGGGACAGCCCTCCCCCCCCTCTCCCAGCTGTGGCTCATGCTTAAGTATTGGCACATCCACAATAAAAAGGGAGTTTGTATTTTAAGCCGCATTTTTTAATGGAAGCTAAAGAGCAGAAAGACATATGTGAAACTTGTGATTTCCAAGGAAGGAACGCCAAGTTGCTCAGGATAGGTTACACAAAATGGGGTGCTGGAGCAAGACAATGCTTGGGACAGACTCTTGATTCTGTTACCTCCTAGTTATGCTGTCCCTAGTTATGACAGCAAGTTTCTTATTTAATCTTCAGATTTCTCATCTGTCAAATGGGAATAGCATCCTTTTCACTGTAAAGGAAAATATTCAACTTAAGGAAAGCCTTCAGCAAAGTGTATATCACACAATAACTGTTAATACAAGGAGGTTGTATTCCTAATTAAAATTCAAGAGTTACAAAACTAATCTCATCTAAGGCCCTGGATTAGAAGTTTCCTATAGGATATAAACCTAAGTACAGAATAGACAGAGTACAGAATGTATTCTGATGCATAGAGAATATATTCTAACTAATAACTGTTCCATGTCTTCTTTGAAAAGATTAAGATACAGTAATTAAGGAATAGAACACCATAGCTTGAAATTCTCTTCAATGATGATGAAAGATTCATATCAGCAAATACAAAACTCTCCTTTAAAAACATTGGTTTTTTGTTGTTGTGGTTGTTTGTTTTTGGCCAGCTACTGCCAAAAAACAAACTCGTAATCTTACCTACTCAGGAAACCTGCTCAATGCCACCTTAGGCAGGAAAATCTATGAGTTATCTTTAATTAACCAGCAAAAGTTACAAGTAGAGCTATGGCTCAAGCAGCAGACCACACCACCCTTGAGGGACAAAGCCATGGGACAGCCCCTAGGCCTTGAGTTCAAGCCCTAGGCCTTGAGTTCAAGCATTCACACACAACACAATGCATACACATACACTATATATATACAATATATACACATATACATAATATATACATGTATTATATATAGTATATATAGTATATATTATATGTAATATATGTATATACTATATATACTATACGTAATATATATTACATATATATATATATATATATATATATATATATATATATACATAGCCACTTTTTTATGTTGGATAATTTCTAGATTCTTGGGTAACATGATAGTGAAAAGAAATGATTCCATTCCATACCATCATTTTAAAAGAATGGGTAAAGGCTTTTATCTTGATATAGCAATTATTGTGCTTGTCTTAGAGCTAGAAATTTGACTCCTGTATCTAGGACCTCACCTTCTTCTGGGCAGATTTCTTCATCTCCTTGTTAATCATCTTGCTCATCCATAAAACAGCCTAATAATCCTTACTTACCTCACCGGGGGTTGTGAGTCTTAATTAATGTTTAGAAGATTATGATCCTTAGATGAAAGGAGCTGTAAAGTATAATTATTTTTTTTATTACTGGATGATATGTTATGGAATGAGAATTTAAGATGCTAAGGCCATGATATACATCTGATGGACAATAAACAGGCGATAAAGTGATTCCCTTTAGAAACCATAGGAAGGATTTCATCAGAGTCTAATTTTAGAATATTTCCTTTTTATCCCCAGCTGCTTGAGTTAGCGAGTGATGAAGGAAGAGAATTAAAAGTTCCCCCTCTCATCACAACATTCTGTCTGTACCTGTCACTTTGTCATAAACACTCCTACTCCATTCAGAACTTATTCTCTTTACAGGGGAAGACCCTTTAAGGATAAGAAATCTAGGGTTAACAACAGGCGTGTCAATATTTCTCTGTGTTCACCTTTTCTTTTCTTTCCTTTTATTTTTTAGCTTTGAGGTCTTTTTTCTTCCTTCCATAATCCTTTTCATTAATAATTCAAAGAAACTACCACAAAATTCATTACTAAATGTTTAATGTTAGTACCCAAAGGTACACAAATTCATGTAGCAGTAATTGCTTTTGTGTGTGTGTGTCTGTTGTGGGGCTTGAACTCTGGGCCCGAGCACTGTCTCTCAGCTCTTTAGCTTAAGGCTGGCACTCTACCACTTGAGCCACAGCGCCACTTCCAGTTTTCTGATGGTTTATTGGAGATAAGCATCTCATGGACTTTCCTGACCAGGCTGCCTTTGAACCATGACCCTCAGATCTCAGCCTCCTGAGTAGCTCGGATTACAGGTGTGAGCCACCAGTGCCTGGCAGTAATTGCTTTTATTCTGCAACTGTTTTCATTTATTTTTTTCATTGGTTAAGAGAGTTTTAAGAAAAGACTCCTTCAGGGCCTGATGATGCCAGAGAAATAGTATAGACACCTGAAAACAGCAGAGAGCAAGCAAAAGGAATTCTAGCCTAAAAAGGATTTTAGGTTAATCATCTTATGGTTACTGGAGAGAGCACACATCTAATCACATACCTGGTCATCTTTTTTGGGGGGGATCCAGTCGTGGGGCCTGAACTCTGGGCCTGGGTGCTCTTCAGCTCAAGGCTAGCGCTCTACCACTTGAGCCACAGCGCCACTTCCGGCTTTTTTCTTTTTGCTTATGTGGTGCTGAGGAATCGAACCCAGAGCCTCATGCATGCAAGGCAAGCACTCTACCACTGAGCCACCTTCCCAGACCCTCATCTTTTTTTTTTTTTTTTTGGTCATGGGGCTTGAACTCTGGGCCTGGGTGCTGTCCCTGTGCTCTTCAGTTCAAGGCAAGTGCTCTACCACTTGAGCCACAGTGCCACTTCTGGTTTTCTAGTGGTTTATTGGAGATAAGAGTCTCACAGATTTTCCTGCGTGGGCTGGCTTTGAACTGTGATCCTCAGATCTCAGCCTCCTGAGTAGCTAGGATTACAGGCGTGAGCCACGGGCACCTGTCATCCCTGGTTAACTTAAAAACACCTTCTTGTAGCTCCTCACAGTTTGTGGACAAGTTCATGATTGGGGAGCTTTTTACAACTTCACCCTGGTCTTCATTATAGTTCTATTGTCTATTACCCTCTTGCTCCAAACTCTCAGCCCCAATTTTTTTTGTTGATGTCACTGTTGCTTTCCCAACCCCAGTCTGCTCCTTTAAGGCTCAACTCCAAGGTTCTCTCTCCCATTATCCCAGAAAGTTCTGGCATCTTTTGGGTTCCTACAGGATTCATAAATGTATGTAAATTAGTGATTGTTACATTTGTATGTAGAGATATGTTATATATACATACATTTACATATATAATTTAAATGTATATATGGAATATACCCATAGGCAATGTACATATATAACATTCTTTTATTATTTAATGCATTATTTATATTTGTATTATTTCTATCTTTATTACACCTATTTTTCACTTATACCTACATACTTTTACATATAAATACATATATATTTGTGTATTTACATATAAATATATACATGTTGATTTCACTTAAGTTATTGAGAAAACATTAATGACATGCATAAATTATTTAAATCTATTTATATGTCTATAAAAACATGCATTGTTGTAGTTTGGTTTGGACTATCTCCAGAGGCTCATGTGTTAAAGTCATGTCCTTCATTTTGGCGCTATTGGGAAGAGGCAGAAACTTTAGGAAGTAGAGCCTATAGGAGGTCTTTAGGTCATTGGCAGTATGAGATTGAAGGAGCTATTGGGACCCTGGACCATCTTTTGCCTTCTAGACTATATGAAGTGAGAAATTTTCTCTGCTGTCATTTGCATCTTTTATGAATGCTACTCTGGTAGCAGAGGATGCTGCCCATTGTTCTCACATTCTACTGTGCTGTCTCAGGGCCAGAGTAATAAAGACACAGTGCTATGGACTGAAACTTCTGCAAGTGTGAGCTGCAATCAGTTTGATCCTTTTGTAAGTTTTTTAACTCAGGTAGTTTTTCCACGGATATCCATTTGATCCACAAATGCATGTTTTCAAAGGTATAGATGTTTCAGAATTCTTTACTCAGTATATGATTCATGAATTTACATTACTTTATACTTAGTGTGTCACATTAAATATGTTATTTAAAATAAATATAATTCTGAAATTTTCTGCCTGCTTTAGTCAATAGGCCGTGAATTTTTCCAAGTCAAGGATTCAAAATGAAGGGGCGTGGGGGGAGGGTGGGATGGGAAGGGGAAACAAAGGAGGAGGCTACAATGCTTGATAAGAAATGTACTCATTATCTTGCCCATGTAATTGTAACCCCACTGTACAGTATTTTCACAATAAAAAAAAAGAATTCAAAATGAATTCAAACTCAGTTAAATGCAATATTAATATGGCTTTGATAGGAAATGTCTCCCTCAGGCCCATTACTTGAATGCTCAGTTTTAGGTGCTTTTGCGGGGGGTAGTTCTAGAAAGTTTCGAAGGTGTGACCTACCTGGAGGAAATAGTACCAGGAGGAAGAGTTTTTGCGTATCTTGTCCTTGGCTCCTTCCTCTTTCCTCCTCTCTTCTCCTGTCCTCTCCTCTCCTATCTTCTCCTCTTCTCTTCTCTTCTCTTTCCTTTCTTTCATCTTCTCCTCTCTCTATCTCTTCCTGTCTCTGTCTGTCTGTCTCTCTCTTTCTCCTTTCCTGTCTGCTATAAGATGAGGTGAGTCTTCCACCATGATCTTCTGCCCAAGAGGCCCATTGGCCATGGATTGAACTCTCTTCCACCTTTGAAGTTGTTTCTGTAAGGTATTTGGTCATAAAGGAGGCCAAAGTAACTAATATAAATATCTACCTTCACTGAGCCACCACACAACTTACTGTCCATACTTTTTTCTTTTTCTTTGTTTGTGCCAGTAATAAGGGCCTAGTTGCTATCCATCAGCTTTTCATGTTCAAAGCTTTTACCCTACCACTTAAGCCACGGCTTTACTCTGGCTTTTTGCTGGTTAGTTGTAGATAAGAATCTCATGGATTTGTCTGCTTCTAAGTAGCTAGGGTTACAGGTGTGAGCCACTGGCACCCAGCTGACAATTTTTTGTAATTGGCATCCATAAGCTATGGGGGAAGCATTTCACTGCTACATACATGTTTGCACTGTATTGTAATCAATTTTATCCCTGCTATCACAGGCTCTATGCCTGTCCCTCTGAAAAAATAGCATCCACAATGTTGCCTTGTTCAATTTTTATAATTGCATACAATCTATTTCAACAGTATTCAACCTTCATTTTCTCCACCAGCCTGACTCTCCCCACCCGCCCCGTCCCCTGCCACTAATTGGCATCTACCTACAGAGTGGATTTCTTTTCCTCCAGTGCTATATTGGTGATCAACTTTTGTTGACTTTCTTTTTTTAATTTAATTTTATTGTAAAGATGCTGTACAGAAGGGTTACATGAGTAAGGTTATGAGTACATTTTTTGTTGAGCATTGCTACCCCCTCCTTTGCTTTTCTCCTACTATCCCTTCCCGGCCTTCCATCCCCCACTCCTTCTCTCCCCCCAAAGTTGTAAAGTTCATTTCCAACATAGTGTCTTGTGGGTATTATTGTTGTAATGGGTCATTCTGTGTCCTTGTTTCAGCATTTTGTTATTCCCCTTCCCAAATTAGATAAATGTATATACAAGATGCAGGGGACCAAAATCAAATACAGTGACAACAGGGGATATACCATAGGGGGAAGAACATACAAAAGAAACCAAAAAACTCACATAGTACATCTAAAATAACAACAAAGAAAAACCTCTTGTGTCTATATCTTGGGGTTCATTTCACTTAGCATCATCTTATACATAGCTTTTGAGCTTTTCTACTGATCTGATAAGATTATCCTAGACATATACTAATTATTGCAAATAAGGGAAACCATGGGTGTTGACTATGCTGCTCTCATGTATATTTGCAATGTGTTATAGTTATTCACCCTGTCTCCATGATTTTCAACACATGAATAGTGTTTGTGAAGATAGGAGGAGGTTATTATAAAAGTGTCTGTTTTAAGTCAAATACTTACTAAATAAAACATTAAACTGTACATCTGACTTAAAATTTCAAGGTTTCTGGTTCTGTCTTAACTATGACTATGTTTTCTAGAACATTGTGGTTGCTTTGCCAATAACATGCATCAAGAATAAATGAACACCAACTCTTCCAGTTATACTCTCTTCCAGTTATACTCTCTTCCAGTTACAGAAGAAAATGGTGCTGTGGCCCAAAGTGGTAGAACACTAGCCTTGAGTGAAAAAGCTCAGGGATAGTCCCCAGGCCCTGAGCTTAAGCCCCATGACAGATTTAAAAAAAAAAAAAAGCTTACAGAAATCTTTGTCAAAGATAGCATCTTCTATATTACAATCATCATTATTATTTTTACATACCTTGACATTTTTATTTTGGCTGGTCATGGGTCTTGAACTCTGGGCCTGGGTGCTATCCTTGAGCACTTCATCTCAAGGCTAGTGCTCTACCACTTGAGCCAGAGCTCTACTTCTGGTTTTCTGAGTGGTTTATTAGAGATAAGAGTTTCTTGGACGTTCCTGCCCGAGCTGGCTTTGAACTGCAACCCTCAGATCTAAGCCTACTGAGTAGCTAGGATCACAGGGGTGAGCCACTGGTGCCCAGCTATACCTTGACATTTAGGAGAAAGTAATATATTTTTATTTTTTAATTTAATGTTATTGTCAAAGTGATGTACAGAGGAGTTACAGTTACATATGTAAGGCAGTGATTACATTTCTTGTCTTACTTGTTACCCCTTCCCTCATTTTTTTCCATCTTTCCCCCTCAAGCCCCCCAAGTTGTACAGATCATTTCCAACATATTGTCTTGTATCACTGTTACATAGGTTCCCCCTTTGTCCTTTGTCTCACCATTTTGTTGTTCCCCTTCCCTTCCCTAGTTCAGATAAATAATACCCATAGTACCAAAATTGAATACAGTGATACCAGGGGATAAACCATGGTGGGGGGGAACACAAAAGAAAAAGAAATTGTATAGTACATTGAGAACAACAACAAAGAAAAACCTCTTGTGTCCATGTCTTGGAGTTCATTTTACTTAGCATCATCTTATGTGGTCTTATGTACATATCTTATATGGTTTTATGTACATATCTTTGAGCTATTCTGCTCATCTGCTAAGATTATTCTAGATATATACTAATTATTACAAATAAGGGAGACCAAGGGACCTATGTTTCTTTGGGTCTGGCTTACTTCACTTAATATGATTTTTTCCAAGTCCTTCCATTTCCTTACAAATGGGGCAGTGTTGTTCTTTCTGATGGGATTATAGAATTCATTACATACACACACACACACACACACACACACACATAGAGAGAGAGAGAGAGATCACATTTTCTTGATCCCTTTATCTACTGAGGGTCATCTGGGTTGGTTCCATATCTTAGCTATGGTAAATAATGCTGCAATAAACATGGTTGTGCTGGTAGCTTTAGTACAGCCTTGTTTGTGGTCAGTTGGTAAATGTCCGGAAATGGGGTTGCTGGGTCATATGGGAGCTCTATGTTTAGCCTTTCAAGGAACCTCCACACTGCTTTCCAGAGTGGCTGAACAAGTTTACACTCCCACCAACAGTATAGTAGTATTCCCTTTTGGCTACATTTCCTCCAGCATCTGTTGTTAGATTTCTTGGCCATTCTAACTGGGGTGAGGTGGAATCTCAGTGTTGTTTTGATTTGCATTTCTTTTATGGCCAGAGATGTTGAACATTCCTTCATGTGGCTATTGGCCATTCTTATTCTTCAGAAAAGTCTCTCTTTAAGTTTTTAGCCTCCTTATTAATGGGGAGGTTGTTTCTTTGAGGATTTGTTTTTTGGAGGGGTTAATTTTGTAAGTTCTATTTTAGATATGAGGCCCTTGTCTGTTCACTAGCCCTAGCTAGTGAAGATCTTCTCCCAATCTGTGGGCTTTCTATTTATCTTGCTAGCTATATCCTTTGCCATGCAGAAGCTGTGCAGTTTAATGCAATCCCATTTGTCCAAACTTTCTTTGATCTGTTATGTAACAAGTTTTTAAATAAAACACAATTAGTTTATCCACAGCTATGCTAATTAATAACATTTTTGCTAATGTTTCTACCCCACCTCCAATAGCTAGCATAGCTAGCACCAAGTACATAGGTTTTTAACCTGCATATTTCTTTATTTTACCAGAATATGAGTATATGGTAGGAATTCAACAAACATTTGTACTTTTGTGTATTTCATGTGTACAGGGATTCAATGTTACTTTAATATGATATAAGATTCCCTTAATAGGTTTTGATTTTTTTAAAAACAAGAACCACAATGTTAAGCATGTCGTGGGTTCTTCTTTTGTAACCCTTCCATAAAAAAGCTAGTAGATTGAACACTTTTAAAGTAATTTTTTCTCTTTTAATTTTATTTCTTGTTTATGTAGTGCTGAGGAATCGAACCTAGGGTCTCATGCATGCTAGGTAAGCATTCTTCCTCTAAGCCACATTCCCAGCCCCTGAACACTTTTTTTTAAATGTATACTTGAATGATGTTTTTATGACATTTATAGGAGTCGATTGATTGAAATCAAAGGCATGGGCATCTTTATGGTTATTAGTGCAGATTTCCAGATTTTCTTTTTGATTCTCAAATTCTAAGATTCTGAGAAAACAATAGTCTCTTCTCATTGGAACGAAGACTAGAAACCAGCAGCCAACTACTGGTGCCACCACCGTCCTTGAAAATGGAAAGACAGACATTCCCACATTCTCTTCTTTCATGGATGATTACAGCAAAATGGAAACCTTGTGCTAGAAATTGGCTAAGAGCATCCAGTGGATGAAATATCATGTTACACAAATGACCAGAGACTAGCTGGATAAACAAGATAAACTCAGAGTTGCATTCTTTCCCAGAATCTCAGCCTAGAGCTTTGGAGCATGGATTCACAATTCTTCTTGTAGTCTATTTTTAAAATATCAAAGAGAAAGACCAGATGTCACAATGAATGAATCTCCTGGACTTTCAAATCTGGAGACACAGGTACAAATTCTCTCTGGTTGAAAGTAAATATGAGTGTTCTGGCTTCTGAGAGATCCCTGGTGCATATTTCATTCACCCCTAAATTTGACAATTTGACAAGATGATCCCAACATCTTCTTTGCAACATGACTTTGAGGCTTGAGAGCTCAGATGAGGTGAGGCAGGTGCTATCACTGAGTAGAGGGAAGACGCCACCTCACCTCCCAGTCCCCTCACCACACATACCTCTAGGGATTCTGCTCTATTGTGCAACATTTCTTCATCAACAAGGCATTGGATCACACAGCTGTTGTTGAAAAAGACAGGAAAGCAAGGAGGAGCCCTGGCCCCAAAGTGCAGCTGCAGAATCCATCAACATGGCCACAATTCTGTGGACCTAATGGAGATTCTACCCCCGACAAGTGTCCCTTTAGCAACACACATCTCCATTCCCTACTCAAGTGAATGTCTGAGATCCTATCTCTGAGACTACAGCAATACAATTAGCATTCATATACCCCATCACCATTTACTCTAGGAGAGTTCCTTCAAAGTTAGCTAGTGTACTCCTCCTTTGTGCACCTGTGGCATCCCTCTGCTCATCCCAGCATTCTTTCTCTATCTGTTGTAGCCCATACCAGTGTGTTTTCCCCACTGGACCCTGGACTCCATGGGAGCAGAGAATGCACCTGCCAAATTCACCAATGTGTCCCCTAGTGCCCAGTGGAATGTGTCTAAGCCCATCCTCTGATTTTTGCCTTTCTAGGCATCTCAGTAAGATCTTCTGACTCTCTTTCACAAACACTCTACAAACCCTCTTGTGTGAGGATGCTCTGGAGAGGTAACCATGTGTAATGGCAGTTTTCCTCTTGGGTTCTGGGATGAGGAAAGGGTGCCGTAGGCTCACTATCTGCCAGGTATCTCACTCTGGTAAGCTAGATTTCCACCAGAAACCCTTGTGCATCCTCACATAGGAAGAGTGACTGGTATGATGACAGCAAGTGAAAAATGATCTTTTGCTCACAAAGACACATCACAAACAGATCAACTCACATCAAACCTGTAACCCAGGATAATTAGACTTCAGGAAAAGATGGACTTAGAATTTTTTATTTTATTACAAATTCTACTTATACAATCTTATTTGATGTTTTTCTTTCACCCAAAGGTGGGTTTTCAAGTTGTTCAAGTAGAGTTTTAAAGAGGCAGGAGGAGGGAATTCTTTCCCACATCTCCCCCAGTAGCTTTCCCATGGGATCCCTACATGAAGACAGACTGGCTGGTCTAAAGAGGCAAATTGTCCACTTCTCAGCTCAGGCCCAATGCCCTGCTTTTATTGACGTTCAGCTGCATCAAACTATGAACATATGTTTCATAAAAATTTATGTCTTTTAAGGCCCAGTAAAGACATTTGAAACATTCTTTCCTCCCCATCCTCAAGAAAACTGGGAGTGAATTCCTCACCAAGAAAGCAGAGTCCAGGGAAAGAGGAGTCAAAGTGGGCAGCCAGCTAGGGAGGGAAGAGAAACCCAGAGAACAGATCAGTTCAGGCAGAGTGCACAGACCTATAAAGGCCAGCCTCCAGGCCTCCAACCTGAAGTTACAAGGAGATTCCAGAATACTTCATCCTCTATCTTTTTCCCTGAAGAAAAAAAAAAAAGAGATCTTTCTCTGAATATCTCTGCATCTCAATGTTTGGGACAAGGTTGGGCCACCTGTCTTCAATGTGGACATTAACATCTCCTGCAAGAATTGGGCTTTTATAAGGGAGCAGGTTTAAAACTGTCATCAAGAGAAAAGGCCAAATTGCTGTCATACTTGAGCCCATGGGCCAATGTGTTTGTAAGTGGTTTGGTATGCGGGTAAGACAGAGCCCTCTGGAGGAAATGCTATAGGACTCTTTTTAGTAGTGAAGTCTCCTGCTGCTCCTTCACTCAGCACCCAGCACCCAGCACCACGTGGGGAAAAGCAGGGAGACCCCCCACCCCAAGCACAGAGTAGAAGGGCTTGTCTTCTGTTTTCACCATATAGAAGGATAGCAGGAATTCCCCAGTGACAAAAGGCAGGACTCATCACCAAAGAAAACCCAGAACACATTGCATAGGTCTGTGTCCAAAGTCGAGGAATGTGGGCCAGGAAGAAGCTTGGATGAGAGAAGAGATAGAGAGGATTAAGCCAGACAGGGTTCCAACAAGAGTTTAACAGCAGCTCTTTACCAGGGAGTTGAGGAAAACATTAAAAAATAAAGAGTACAAATTCACAAATTAATTAACTGAAGTATAGCAGACTCTATGGAGATACTGTGATTGATTTTTTTTTTTTTAGAAAGACAAAGTCCAACAAAATAAGTAGCAGGAAATGGGTATTTGCAAGAGGGTGAGGTGAGAGCAAGAGAAAAGAAGTAAATGAACGAAGCGAGGAGAATGCAGTCAAGAATTCATTGTAAGCCAAGCGCTGGCGGCTCATGCCTGTAATCCTAGCTACTCAGGAGGCTACGATCTGAGGATTGCGGTTCGAAAGCAGCCTGGGCAACAAAGTTCATGAGACTCTTATATTAAGTTAACGATTCAGAAAAGGCCAGAAGTGGTGCTGTGTCTCAAGTGGTAGAGTCTAGTCTTGAGCAAAAGGAAAGCACCCAACCCCTGAGTTTGAGCCCCAGGACTAACACAAAAGCAAGAAAGCAAGCAAGCAAGCAAGAAAGAAAATAAAATGAAAAAGCAAATCATAGTGTAAACCACAAAACTAAGAAAAGTGAAAAAGGGTTGGGTCAAAGGGGGGATGAGAATGTTGAAGGGGATGAAATTAATCAAGATATTTTGTACTTAAAACTGCTTTGTTAAATGGCACTTCCTTTGAACAGCTATTTAAAGATAGTACTTTAAAAAAAAAACAAAAACATGACTGCAACTTCCATTACCTCCTCAGTTAAGTCTCCTTCACCCATTGTCAAACAAGGACAGAAGTTTCATCTGAAATCCAGCACCAGCTGACAATGTCGTTCATGCTGGTACAGAGAGAAGCAAACCTAGGTTCTAATCATGGGTTTTGCTACCTATTGTTGATGAGACTTTAGGCAAGATATTTAACCCAGGTGAACCTGAGTTGTCTGATGTGCAAAATGAAAATAACCCCTACGAGAAAGCTATCTAAAAGGCAGCCTGGAAGTCCGAGGAGCTGTGCATACGGAACCAGTCAACCATGAATCTTCTTAATTCCTGCTTTGTGTTCCCCTTTATCTCTAGTACTAGAAGCCGGGAACTACACATCACAGACTTGCTTTCTGCCAGCTTACAAACAACATGATCAAACTTAGGTTTGACAATGAAATTCATTGGTGGGACTTTTTTAAGTTGGAAGAGAGTAGGAAGTGTCTTTTCTTAAGTGGCGCTGCTGAGTGTGACCTTCATCACACGTGACCTGTGTTGCAGCTGGCCGGTCTCTACATTTAACCCCAGGCACTATCAGCAGGGCTATGGGCTAGCTATTATTTCCTTACATAAAGTGACACACCAGTGGAGTATATAACCCGAAAGCTAAGGCACTCTACTTCACTTTCTTAATTGCAGTTTTCCACAGGGTAATGAGCACTTGTATTCATTGTCTATGGCTGCATATAGCATGTTTTCACCACTTGAATGTCTCAAAACAGTTCTCATTTCTTATCTTATAATTCTAGAGGTCAGGTGAGCTCCACCAATTTCTATGCTCAGGATCTCAGGAGTCTGAAATCAAGGGGTCTCTCCTAGGAGGCTCTGAAAAGAATCTGCTTCTCAGATGACTCAGCTGGTTTGTAGAATTCACTTCCTTCTCTTTTTAGCTCTGAGATTTCCATGTCCTTGCTTGTTGTGAACCAAGGGCCTTTCTTGGCATCTTAAAACCATCTACACTCCTTCACAGGTGGCTTCCTCCATCTTCAAACTGGTGATCCTACATTGAGCCTCCTCACCAAATGGAAGCCAGCAGCCAGATCCCTCATGTCTAGTCCCCCTTACACTGTCACCCTGACTCGTTTTTTCTGCTCTGAGCCACAGAAAGCTCTCTGCTTTGATGGGTTCATGCCATCTGGCTTTCTTAAACAGCCAAATAATATCACACAGTCACATGAGTGCTATATTGGCACATTCACAAATTCTAGGTTCAGAAGACGCATCCTTGGAGCAACCATTTTGAAATTCTGCTTCCTGAAATTCTGCTCGAATTCTGGGGTCTTCTCATGTCCTTAACCTGAGACTTAGGAGGACTTCGCGTTGAACACACTCAGTTTCTGAAGAAATCATAGGTCATTCAGAGCTGGCCACAGTGTCTCAGCTTGAGACACTCTTCTCATAGCCTAACAGACACTTTCTATTTCCCTGGCTTTCTCTTCTACAGTGCATCTATAGAAAAGAGAATCAACTCGTTCGTCATTTCTGGACAACATGCTTGGTGCCTCTTTTCATTTATTGATTTTTGCTTTAAAATGTTCATTATTATAAAGGTGATAGAGGAGTTACAGTTACAAAAGTCTGGTAAAGACTACATTGATTTTTGGACCATGTCACCTCTTTCCGCGTTCTCTCCCAGCTTTTCCATCCCAGCCTCACCCACAAGTTGTATAGTTCATTTTCACCGTAGCATCTAGTGAGTTGCCACTGCTGCATTTGTTCACCCTTTGTCCCTTTATTTCTGCACCCCTCATTTTCCTCCCAAAGTCAGATAAACCAACAATACAATAAGAAAAGAAAACAAAAAAGTTATGAAGAAAAACAGCCTTTTCCCCATTTCCTGGAGTTCATTTTGATGAATGTTATTTTATATGATCAGATGCACATAGGCATTGTGCCTTTGTGTTCTTCTCCTAAGGAATTCTCCATTTGTCTCACTGCCTGTGACTGCCTAGGGTCCCATATAATTTATCATGTGCCAGTGTATTTGAGTTCTAGCTTCTTCATGTGAGGTATGTGCCATTGGTCTCTCTGAATTTGGTTTACTTCACTTAACATGATTTGCTCTAGGTCCATCTATTTCCCTGCAAATGACATAATGTTATTATTTCTAGTGGCTGTGTAAAATTCCATTCATTGTGTGTAGGTTCTGAATTATTTTAATCTACTCGTCTATTGCAGGGCATCTGGGCTGTTTATTATTTGTTTGAGTGGCATTCAGATACAGTGTCTATTGATAGGAGAATCTTTAGCTGCATTCAAATCATTGTGTCAGAAGGATTACTTTTTTTTCCTCAAACTCTGCTTGTAGGTAGTGATTTATAATAGCTTTACCTTGGAATCGTCTGGACATTTACTTAACAAACATCAATTCAAGGTACAATTATTTAGCGGATGTCATGTACCAGATGGTGTTACTCATGTGTACGTGTGTGTGTGTGTGTGTGTGTGTGTGTGTGTGTGTGTGTGTGTGTGTGTGTGTGTGTGCTGGTTCTAGGGCTTAAATTCAGGGTCCTGGTGCTGTCTCTGAGCTTTTTTGCTCAAAGATAGTGCTCTACTGCTTGAGACACAACTCAGATTTTCTTGCCCAGGCTGGCTTCAAATTATGATCTTCAGATCTCAGCCCCTGGAGTAGCTAGGATTATAGGAGTGAGCCACAGATACCTAGCTTGCCCTTGAGAGAATAAAAAAAAAAAAAAAAAGAGTAAGAAATCTTTCCTTGTGGTCCTGTGGGCAAAATACACACATGAATAGAACATTTGAATGCAACAGATCATCAAAGATAATAAGAGAGATTAGGTTCCAAGTGGAGAATCATTCATAGAATTGAGAAATATTGGTTAGATATTTAAGCTAGGCCAAGAATGGCATAGGCACCTGTGAACTAAAGGCCAATGAAGTAGGTTAATATCTTAGAGAATCCATGGCTGAAAGAGGATTCAGATATGCAACCGAAATAAAAAGCTATGTGAAAATAACGGCTGCCTTTTAAAAGTTCACAAGTCACTAAAATCTGTGCGCACATTATCCCACATAACTTTTACCTCTAGCCAAGATGTAGAAAACCAATTTTTTTTTCAAATTTGACTGTAAACAATGAAGGCACCTTTCTAGCCAATGGGACATCTGGACTTGCAGCCTAACTAGACTTAATTCTAACAGTCACACAGTAGTGGCTAACATAAGAACCAAATGGTTGTGCTCTGTCCAAGCCTCAACAGTTCCTTGCTGCCTACACCATTCTACCTCTGTTCCTACTGCCTTTCCCACACATGATCTGCCCTTGTCCCATGCTCCTTCTTGGAGAACAAAGATTTTTAATCTCCATGACCCCTACAATTGATGAGACCAAAATGCCTAGGGCATGTCCTTGGGACAGCCCTTAACCAGTGCCTTTTTCTGGATGTGAGAGCATTCCCAGTTCAACTTGAAGTGTGATTGGTCATTATTAAGTCTATCTGCAGATTGAGCACAAACTACTCTTTGTGATTGCATACATCCTTAGTTTGCCCTCTCTGCGCCCTCTGTCCCCCAACATTTTTTTTCTGTTTACTTTCCTTTGGGAGCCTCCTTATAATCATCTGCCCACAGATCTGGTGTCTGCCCAAAGATACCGCTGGTCTGACATTTATGCTACATTCTGATGGGAACCAAAGAAAGAGAGCATTAACTCTTATCCATTGGGCGTCATTGGCAAGATGTCCCAGAGAAAGTGGTATTTCTAGCACAAGAGATAAGCTGAGATCTGTAGTGGTAGGTGGGAAGAAAATACTTCAGTCAGAGGTAAGAAGGATGAGGGGAAGTCGGAGGAAGGAGAAACAATTTGAGTACCCAGGAGCAGAGGACAGAGGATGCGGGAGCCTGCCAGGAGTTGGAGCTCTAAGGCTAAGAGGCAAGCATAACAATATTAAGGGCGACAGATCATTATCGTATTTATATTTTTCATGTGGAAAGTTTTTACTAAGAAGTTACAAAGTAGAAAACAAGGTTATGTACCCAGGAAATTGCCATGAACACCGTGTGCCTATTTAACTTTCAATTTAACAAAGAATAAAATTTGTTTTCCCAGCTACACAACCTACATTGAAAATGCTCAACAGCCACATAGCACTAATGACCCCCATGCCAGCCTCTAGAAAGTTCAAAATATTGGCATCATTGCAGAAAGTTCTGTTGTATTGTGCTAATCTGTCCTGTGAGCAAATTGCCAAGTCTTACAATTGATTATTTATTTTACATGGCTACTTCCTTGTCTTTTTAAGAAGTCATGTTATTTGCCTTTCTTATTTTCTCTACAGAAGAACTGGAAGATTCTTTTACTAAGACAACCAAGACGGCTGCACAGCCATTTGCACTTGGCTGTCATGGTTGTTGGAATACCATGACTGAAGAAATCCCTTTGAAAATGCATGTGGGCTTTTCTGTATTGGATGTGAGTGATATGTTCACATCTGCCTGGAGGATCCAGGTAGTGGGGGCTTCTTACCTCTACCTGCTTACCTTGCTCATTCCGAATACACGTAGCGCAGAGCACATCTTCTAAAAGTAAAATAATATTTGTGAAAGAGGCACAAAGTGAATTCTTCACCTGGTAATGCTGTTACTTCCAGTGCCGCAAAAATAAAAGTTAGCCAAGCACTGGTAACATCAATCTCTGAACTCTGTCAGGGAATTAAAATCTTATGATAAGATTTACATAAGAACTAAGAAGAATTAGAATTTCCCTTAAGGAACCACCTTCTTCTACTTCTTGTTTTATTCTCCCACAAGAACCAATGAACAACTGAGTTCTTTCAAAGATACCCTACAATCATAAATATAGAAACTTCATCAGAAACATAGAACCTTAGAAGCCTCAGCACAAACATAGAAACTGATGTCTAATATTTGGGGTGTCAGACTGAGGGTTTTATACTCTCATTTAGCTTGAGTGCTTGTCGTGGTGCTCTACCATTTAAACCATGCCTCCGGCCCTGTTTTTTAGTTTATTTAGAGAGAGAATGCTCACAGACTTTTCTCTCCAGTCTGGCTTTGAACCATGATTCCCTGGATCTCTTCCTCCTGAGAAACTAGGATTACAGCTATGAGCCACCATTACCTGCTTGACATTAAATATTCTTTAACCAAAGTGTCATGCTAGAGGAAAAACTAAACCTAATACTAATGATGCAGTCTGCAGTACAGATCCTAATGACTATTCATTCAAGTGCCAAGGTTACCATGAAGAGGCCATTTAATCTTCAATTGGAAGACTGTACACCTTGTTACCTCATATGGTTCAGAATCTAAACACACATTGCTCGCTTTATAAAAGCTCGCCTCTGTCACCTAATAGTAAGAGGAGTTACACCTAACAGAATAAACAACTATTATGTTTAAAACAAAATTAAAACTTTGTGATTTTATTTTAGCAGTCTTGGTTTATAAAGAGCTTAAAAATACTACTAAACAAGTTCTTAAAGGTATGGGTCAGCTGCAGGATTCAAAAGCCACACAGGAAAGATATAATATTGCCAGGGCAGAGAGAATATTATTGCAATTGATGGGGTTTCTCTTTGTTTCCATTTTATTCTTCTCCCCCCCTCTATCTCCCCCTGTCTCTTTGTTTGGAGCATATTTACTTCTGTTGCGTTTGCACCTTCATTTGGACAACATTCCCTCTCTTTTGGCTCTAATTCTCCCAGTCTCGGGCAGCAACAATAGCTAAGTTCTCAGAGTTTTCCACTTGATTACAGACAGGCAGACTATGCTCTACATTATAGTCTGCGGTCCTGCCACTAGATGAAAGGAAGAGCATAAAAGCATCAGCAAAGCCAGGACTCTGCTTTTCCTGCTCTAACATGCCATCAAATACGGATGGGGGCACTGGACTGATGCAGGCATTCTGTTGTTCGTGTCCTCCAGGTTCAGCTGAGAATGTCTGAGATCAACAGGTGGGCTTGCTAATGGAACAGATTCATTCACTGTTTGTGTGTTTAATGAATCATTGAGTTACTGATCAGCAATGAGCAATGGAAGCTGTTCAAACAGAAAGGAAGCCCAGCCATGGGGTGGTGCCGGCCAACACACTCCTTTGAAGCAGGGATGGCCCCATGGGGAGGACAGGAGGCTTGGGGGTTACTCCCTACAGTTCCCAGAGAAATGGTAGCAAGAAGAAGGTGTTAGTTCTAATTGGATGATGAAAGCCAGCTCAGAGGACAGAGACCAAAGGGCCAAATGTAAGAAGGGGAGGAAGAGAAAACATCTGAAGCAAATGTAGAGGTAAAATGGGGCGACAGGTGTTTGCATTGAACCATAGAGTAACCCTCATCTCGCCCCAGCAGCGCCTCAGGAAGCCAGCAAAGTGGGAAAGGGGTGAAAGAAGTCAGAAGAAGCCGTGCAGAGGATTCTCAGGCTGGTTTTTCTTGCAGAGTTCACCGCACAGTGGAAACACTGTCATTTGGGGAGGCAAGGCTGACCCTTCCTTTTGGGATGCCTCCACATTACACAGCAGGTCTTTCCCATGGTAGAACTGACTTATGGCAGACTGGCACTGTATTTAACAGGCTGTGTTTCCTTCCCCTGCAAATAAGACTTTGCATTTGCCACCTTGATTAAAAGCCTGATTTGTCAACGGATTCTCAGATTATTGACTGATGATAATAATTTTTGTAATTGGAAATACAGAGAACAGCTTTCTGTTACTGATTCACTGACCATTTCTGTCAAGTTCTTGGCTTTCACCTGTTGGGTTACGATTTCCATCATCTTCTCAGAAAGCCTCTATATGATCTACCACACATGCTGTCTCTTGTCTTCAGCTTGGATTTTGATAACTTGGGCTGACTTTGAGGATCACAGAACTTCTGTCAAACCCAAGTCTCCTCAGTCTTCAGGGTGATCAGACAGAGACCCAAAACAGACAATATCCTCCATTTCCCTTCATATACTGTGTAAATATTAAATCTTTCCTACGCGTACCATGAAAAAAAATGAACAGCATTGAAGTATCCCAGTGGATTCTGAGGTGCCCTGAAGCCTTCCTATTCCTAGATTGAGGTGGTCACATCATTTTCAATCTCATGCACCCTAGACAAAGACAGAGGTGGGGCTATTCTCCCTCAGAGATAGTAAGAAAGAAGGAGGACATAGAAAAGAAAGCAAAGTCTATCAGAATCCATGGGTCAGTTAATGAAGAGAATCATGAGGAGGCCTAAGGAGGAGTAGCATGAAATCTGGGAAGGCCATTCTCTGGGAGAGAACGAAGGCCTAACTTGCCACTTGCCTTGGCCAATGGCAGATCTTTGAGCAATAAATCCTGAATCCGGAACAGTGATAATAAGCTTCTAGCTTGCCAGCATATCCCTTGCTATGGGTTTGTGCTTAATCAAGCCAGCCTAAATCCTTTTATAACTAAAGATCTCAGCTATTCCAAAATTAATCTCCTTCCATATGCCCTCTTCAATAAAGCCTTCCTTTCAACTCAGAGAAGGATGTGGAAGCTATTATTCCCATACGAAATGTCATTGCTATTTAAAAAAGAAGAAAGAAAATCCAAGATATATATACACACGTGTGTTCTGTGTGTTCATACTTCACAGTTCAGTTTTCTGACTGAATGTTTGTATGTACAGTGGAATGTGAACTAGACAGAGACACTGCCATATGGCCTGTAGTAGACTTCTGACCTAATCCCAGGAGGCTGCATTTGTGCTATGCGACACTGGACACCCAAATG
Organism: Dipodomys spectabilis; assembly: GCF_019054845.1. Taxonomy (NCBI): domain Eukaryota; kingdom Metazoa; phylum Chordata; class Mammalia; order Rodentia; family Heteromyidae; genus Dipodomys; species Dipodomys spectabilis. The sequence goes on from NW_024871254.1 coordinate 232,563, forward strand.
AAGTCCTCAGCATTGAGACATTGCAAAACTAGTCTTTGAAGATGTCGATCATCATGTTAAAAAGAGATGGGGAAGAATGGTGAGAGGTGTGGCATGGATCAAGATGCACTATACTCAAAAGCTAACATGTTGAAGCAAAACCCCTTTGTACACTACTTAAGTATAATTTTTAAAGGCCCTTAAAAAAAAAAGCCTCTCCAGCTGAGAAACAGTAGCATATGCCTGTAATCCTAGCTACTCCAGAGTCTGCGATCTGAGAAACATTGTTCAAAGCTAGCCTGGGCAGGAAAGTCTCCAATTGACTACTAAAAACCTGGAAGTGGAGCTTTGGCTAAAGTAGTAGAGCACTAGCCTTGAATAAAAAAGCTCAGGAACAGAGCCCAGGCCCTGAGTTCAAGCCCCTCTTTCTCTCTCTCTCTCTCTCCAAAACATATCTACATTATTATTATTAATTACTTAAGAGGAAGATATTCTTATCACCCTGATTTAATAGATGAAGAAGTTAAGGGACATAATATGTCAGTGGTGTAAATTCACTTAGTTAGCTAGAAGGCAAAGTAGGATTTAGACCTGGGACATCTAGTTCTACAATCCCTGTGTCACTACACTAGACACCACACTAGACTCCCTGATGCCTTAATATTTAACCTAACCTCATTCACGTTTTCCTCACACCATGCCCTCCCTGGTGCTCTGCCCTCCACTCACTGGAAAGAGACATAGCGGTAATTACCAGGTCTTATGGGTCAAACTAAGCCCTACCAGGTCTTGTGGTGAAAGCCAAGAAGTCCAGAATGTGACTTTAATTACGAAAGTCACGGTACCTCAACAGAGGCTCAGGGTAAAAAAGAAAAGTTTTCCTTTAAAAGTTTTCCTTTAAAGGTTGTGGGGCTTGAACTCTGGGCCTGGGCGCTGTCCCTCAGCTCTTCAGCTCAAGGCTAGCACTCTACTACTTGAGGTACAGCGCCACTTCCAGTTTTCTAGTGGTTTATTGGAGATATGAGTTTCATGGACTTTCCTGCCCAGGCTGACTTTGAACCACCATCAAATCTCAGCCTCATGAGTAGCTAGGATTACAGGCATGAGCCACCAGTGCCTGGCTAAAAGTTTAATTCTTAAGCAGAAGCAAATGTTCAAATCCCCTCTATAGAAAACAAAATAGCCATTTTACATGGTGGACTGCCTCCATGGTTTTGGGTTGTAGACTATGAATCTAAAAGATAGTATGGATGTGATGTTCTAAGGATGAATGATTTAAACGTTAAAAGCCAAATGGTTTTCAGTGTTCAGGAAGAATGTAGCGGAAATTGGCAAAGACCATGTGCCAGTACTATCTAAGCATAATATTACCCTGATTAGCTGGCTGATATACTGGAAAAAAAGAACTCACCTATCCAGACTTCCTTTTTTTTAAAAAAAATGGCAATACCCAGATTTGAACTCAGGGCTTCACGCTTGCTAGGCAAGGCTCTACCACTTGAGCCAAGCCTCCAGCCCTTTTTGCTTTATCTTTCAGTTAGGGTCTCTCATCTAGGACAGTGATCCTCTTACTCATGCCTCTCACATAGCTAGGCTGACAGGTATTTATTACTACATTTAGAATATTTTTGTCAGAATGAAGGGGTCTTACTTACTTTCAGCCTAGCCTGGCCTAAACTGCAATTTTCCTGATCCCCTCACCCCACAGCTAAATTATAGATGTGAGCTACCAAGCCCATCTATTTCCTCAGTTTGAAGTGAGAAAGGCAAGCTATATGACTTGTATCATCTAACCTGATTTTGAATTCACTATTTCCCTGATCCATACATCCCTGGAGACCCAGTACATGACAAACTTCCCACCCTTGTATCATTCCTGTGCTCCTGGCTGACCAGACTCCAGGTATAAGTATCTTCTTTCTGTTCCTTCTGGAATACAAGACTCCTTTCCAGCTTAGAGCCTCTTGTCTAGAGAGTCCCTCTGTTGTAATGTCAAGTCCCTGGATTATCATGGGATTAGCGCTCTTTTATTTTGTCACCAGTCCCCTCTTCAAAGAGCCTGTCTCCACCATCTTAAGCCAAATCCTCCCCACCACAGTATTTAACTCTCCACCAATCAGATTTGTTATCACCTGTTTCCTTATTTGTTCCTCTACCCTCACTAGCTATAAGCCCAAGAGAGTTATCTGTCTTCTTCATCCTTATGTCTCCAGTGCCTATGTGAGAACACAGCAACCACTCTGTGTGTGCTAAGGAACTACCTTCAAGGAATCCAAGATGCACAATGGAAGCAAAATGGAGCCCAGAATGGATGAGCATTGGAGTTCCTTTCCCAAGACTCACTTCAGGGAACAGAGGGGTTGCCTTGAATGCTATGGTTCCTCTTTCTGATCCATCAGTGATTTCAGAGTGACTATGCACAGACCCACAGAGAAAGGTTGGTGTACAGTCTTTCTCTTCTACCTCTTGGTAGGAGTCCAAAGGGATATTTTGTCTAGTTATAATATTGCATCATAAGCAGAAAATAGCCTTGGCCTCCCATAGGAACCAGCACTTCCCAACTCTGAGTGAAGGGAGGACCGCGCACAGGAGTCAGCTGGGCTGAGATAGGCTGAAAGCTGATCTCTTACAGGTGCCCTGTGACAGCAAGGTTTTCAAGAGCATCACCAACATTGGTTTAAACCTTAACCAATTGTGCTTGGCTGTTAGCTAAGGCTACTACCTGGTGCCAAGGTAACCCTTCTCTTGTAATATAACTGGGTACCACACCAGGTCTCAGTAGAGTTTCTGCTTTGGGTTTGGTCAGCCTGTGGGGCTTGAGGAAGCTGCGTGGAGTTTCTGGGCAGGGCAGCTACAGAAGCAGCTCCTCCCAGCTCAAAATAAAGAGATGATGCCTAACGCACAGCTGCCTTCCCCGGAGCCAAGGCCTGGTCCCCGCCCAGGTGAGTCACTGAGACTGAGGGAGAATGAGGAGAACCGAGACGGTGAAGTCAGGGGGCCTGTCACATTGTCACCATCTGAATTTCAGAAGGAGGGTTGAGGCCACCTGTGTGAGGCACCCTCTCAACACCTCCAGGGCCCAGGGATACAGAACTGGCTTGATTGTTGTTAATGGTTCATTGACTTTGACTTTTCCTTCTCCCTACCAGCCAGTTTCAGAACCTCCAGATGTGTGAAAAGATACCTTTGCTCTCGGTCAAATTCCTCTACTCATTCCCCACTGCCTCCTACATCAGACACCTGACATAATAACAACTCAGGACTAGTGATTTTCTATCCTATCATAAAGAGATTATAGGGTCAGACTTAAGCACTTCCTTGACTCATTTTTGGTCAAGAAGATCTTCCTTAAGCATTACTAACACATCTCTTGCTGCGATGTCAGCCATTTCTTCCTACTGAATCTACTAGGAAGTAGCAAAATAATGAACATCCCTATTCTTCCTGCTATTTGAAAACGATTACATCAACCCCTAGCTTCTACTCTTCACTCAATTTCATGCTCCTACTGTTGTAATTTTTCTGGTAATTCTTTTTTGAACTTTAATTCTTCGCAGAATTTTTACAGTGCACAATTCAGAACTGCTCTTTTCAGGCCTTTGGAAGATCTTAGAATAGCAAAAAGTTTCCTTGCAATTTTTCATGTTGGCTTGATGGCTTATACTCAGCTTGGGACTTGGGTGTCTTCTTGAAACATAGCCTTCGCCTCATTCTACCCCCCAAACAGCACCATCACATTGTCCTGGATGTACAAATCTTATCTCAACCTTTCCTTCTTTTGTTTCCAAAATTTATGTCACACTTACTTTTCAGTTAAAGTATCAGAAAACTCCACCAGCTAAGCAGAGATGCTGGAGAGTGCTGACAGAGATGAGGAACAACTTTGGTACCCACATCATTCAGATTCTGAATGATGATGATTCTGAGTTCCTGTGGTGAAGCAGAGAAACCCCACAGCAAGGCAGTGGAGTCTTCCCTTGGGAGTAACTGCTGGAAATCCAGACTCAGCTTCCTTCATCCTTTGTCTTGTTCTCACCTATAAGCAATATCTACATTAATCTGCATGGCTAGGTACCTTTTGCATCTCTCTCTGTCATATACCCTGGCCCAATTTTTTTGGAGCCATCATTAACTAAATATCACATTTCTGTGCTTGTATGGATCTGATCCCAACTTCATCCTCAAGTCAGACAAGTGTCATACCAATTTACTAAAGTTTGCTTACTGTTTTTCCTCTTGGAGGTTTTACGATAGATACTAGGCTATCTAGGCTGCCTGGAGTTGTCCCAGCTTAGATTTGCCATCTCCGCATAATTATTACAGAAGGCCCCATTGTACCCTCAGGGAATACTTCCCAGTCTTCCCAATGGATGTCTGCATCCTTGGATAAGACCTAGGCATCTGTCTTTTATTCTGTGCATCCATATCTATGATAAGTTAATTTATAAGTTAAACATAGTCAGGATTAACAAGAATAACTAATAATAGAACAATTATAACTCCTGAAATCAAATTTCCAGCATCACTACTCTTAAATTTGTGCAGGGAGGAAGGGGAGCATTGATATGTAAAATGGCAGTAACCTGAATATAAGATCTGTGGTATTGAGACAGTCCAGCTGATAACTGAGACTTATACAAAGTGACTGACAGGCAGGCTGTGTGTCAGGCAGGTTTTGTGTACAGTTTGGAGACACAGACAGTAGACAAAGATGATTCAGCTCCCTGATTGGACAAAGCAGCATAGCATAAGATTTCGTTCCAGTACTCAGAATAGCAGGTGCTCTACCTGTAAGGATCTTGTTCAGTGCTTGGCTCACAATATGCATTCAATATGGCTTCTAATCTGCAATTTACAGCTACACTATGGCTAATTATGCTGTAGTGATGTTGACTCTCTTTAAAATCCTCTTCTCCCTAGGCAATCATGATATAACCACACTGTGATGATCTTCCTTCTCCCATCCTGTTCTCTGGTTTCTTGAATTAATGTAGTCCATGTGACACTTCAGAACACTATTGCATGTATTGACTTCTTTTTTTTTTTTTTCAGACATTACTGTGAGGTAAGTAAAGAAAATTCAGCTACCTTCTCTAGAGAGGAAGTGATGGGCTCTGCTTCAACAAACATTCTGCTTTATGAAGAGCTGTCACAAGCATTACACACAGATAATTGTTCAAATGATTAATGGACAGTAAATCTTTATGAAGCTCTTTATGAAGAGCTGCCATAGATATCATACATAGATATCATTGTTCAACTAGATAATTAATAACAGAACACATTTTTTAAGAACTGGAAGAGTGGTTCAGGGTAGAGCACCTCCCTGGCAAGGGTGAAGACCTGAATTTAAGCCCCAGTAACACCAACGTAAATAAACAAGGTAATAGACTTGTATTTACTAAAACTATACTTCCGTGACAACAAATATATATAATACATACCTATACAGGAGGCTCAAAAGAAAAAGTCCATAGAAAACTCATAATATAGTAAGGACCTGAGCTACACTCATATTTGCTGGAATCAACAATAACCTTTGCACAGCCTTCTTGATTGTTCCTCCAATGGGGAAGGTATTCATTTGTGTAAGTACCGGGAAATCATAGCATGGCCTAGAAATCTGCTACACATCTTCTACACTCATTGAGAGATCTGACTCAAAACTAAAGGATGAGTTTGAGATAAATATACCATTAGAAAAAAACTTATTAAGAATCTTTGCACATAGGATTAAATCCTCAGATTCATAAACAAAACTGAGTGTGAAATCATTATAGGGACTATTAGAAAAGATCTGAAGATTGAATTTGAAAATAGAAAAGCTCCTAGGACACAAACCATGCTACTCAAACAGAAAGGACTTACTTTTTCAAAAAATTTGAAATATTTGAAAAGCATGTTCTGTGGCTAATACTTTTCATTTCCTGTACATATAATCACTAAGTGCTATTTTTACTGTAAATAGAACAGAACAATGTTTTCATTGTTGTTGTTTTGAGTTCCTTTGTTTTAAAGCATACCAACTTTCAAAATAATCACTCACATAACCAGGTGTTGATGGTTCATGCCTGTACTCCTAGCTACTTAGAAGGCTGAGATGTTCCTGATTTGAAGCTGGTACTGTCAGAAAAGTCTGAAAGACTCCAGCTAACCAGCTGGAGGTGTGATTCAAGAGATGGAGCACCAGCCAAGCAAAAAAGCCAACAAAATGTAAGGCCCTGACTTCACCTTGGCAGTATCAAAATAACCAATAAAAATAATCCACATGGCCCTAAATAGGTACATATCTAATAATTCTAGCAAATGAGTTGGAAAAAAAGCCCAACAGCAAACCGAATAATCATTACATCTAGAAGAAAACCTCCTTAATTCTGATACTTACACTTATGCTGCAATGTCCTGAGAAGAGAGCCCCTTAGTAATAGGGACATTCATCGGTTCTTGAACTTCTCTGATGGGCCTGGCTCTCCAGAAACTCTTCCCCATGAGCAAAAGAGAGAGCAAACAAGCCAGAGAATTTCTGTATTTGTGTGCCACTACTGAGGTGCTGGAACACTTGCTTGTTTTGTTTTGTTTGCTCAAGGCTGGTGCTCTACCACTTGAGCCACAGTTCCACTTGCAACTTTTTGGTGGTTAATTGGAGAGAAGAGTCTCTTGACTTTGTCTGCCTGGGATGGCTTTGAACTGGGATCCTCAGATCTCAGCCTCTTGAGTAGCTAGGATTATAGGCATGAGCCACTCGCACCAGCCACAGAAACAAGCCCTCCCTCCATGTACAGAGTCACTTGGAAATTGCCAGCACCTATAGGCTTAAAAAATCCCCTCATCAGGGACCATGCCTAATTCCTTGTTCTATAAGGCATCCTGACACTTTTCTCTACAAGATTCATCATCATCATCATCATCATCATCATCATCATCATCATCATCATCATCATCATCATCATCATCGTTGTCATCATTGTCATTACATTATTTTTATTTATACTAGCTCAGCATAGTGATATAGTAACAAATATTTGACCCTCTGGGTGTTTTCCTGCTCTGACTTGTCTCCTGTTTCTCCCATAAAGGGCCCATCATTTCTGAGAAAAGCAAGAGGAAATGGGGATGGGGAAAGAGACTGTCAGGGTCACAGCATAATGCTATTAGTCTGAACTCTCCCATGACGGATACCTCACTGGGAAAGAGGATTATATGCCAGAGGATGATAACCTTACCAGACAATAACCTCCTGAGAGACCCTGTGCCACCATGTACAACAGTATTAATTTGATTATCCTTCAGAGAAAGAGCCAAACTCGGAGGCCCTCTCAAAACCAAACCGAGCCTTTCAAAGCTTGCCCATCTCTAATGAGCTGGGGCTTTTCAGCAATCATCTAACCACATGATTTCCTTAATTCTTAGCTGCTTGCATAACGACAAAGATAAATGTGGCTTTTTCCAGCTGCTTCTAAAATAAGTTCAAGATTGAATTAATATGAATGGAAATACTTTGTGTTCGTGTAAAGGGTTGGGAGGAGAAAACACATATGTAGGGTTTGCCAACACCTCCTAAATGCTCACTGGGTGTCCCACGTTGATGAGAGAAGAGTCGTAGGAAAGAAAAATGAACTTCTGGAACCTAAAATCTCAAAGAAGAAAACCCCACCCAGTTAAGAATTCAGCTTCATCAGGAGCCAAAATATTCCAAAATTTTTAAAAAAAAGTTAAAAAGTAGACTTCGTCCGTTGAGGAAACTTTGCAAAATTCTTCGGTCCCATTACCTAGTCAATGAAACATGCCAATAAACAAAGAGTGATATGGGCTAGAATATCTTCTATCAATATATATATTCATCAAGCTGTCCCTTGTAACAAGGATATAATGAGTAATGAGAGACTGGGGATGTAAGAGCAAAGAGCAAACATTTAGAATACAGAGGCAGGTTATTATATTTTGAAAACGAAGAAGCAACACAATGGGAGTTTCCTACTGAGTGAGAATCTTGTTCCACCAGGAAGTGAAGGTCCCCCGTCTATTAAATTGTCATATATAATCAATGCTCATCAGAATGCATTTATGTGCCTAGAATGCCACTGCGTACAAAATGAGGTGAATTTGAAATAAAACAATAAAACTGAGTGTTGGTGGCTCATACCTCTAATCCTAGCTACTCAGAAGTCTGTGATCTGAAGATCGTAGCTAAAGTCAGCATAGGCAGGAAAAATCCATAAGACTCTTATTAAGTACCAAAAATCTGGAAGTAGAGATGTATGTAGTTCTAGTGGTAGAACACCAGCCCTGAACCCAAAAGTTAAGTGGCAGCACCCAGGTCCTGAGTTCAACCCCAGTACCAGAAAAATATGAAATAAAGAAAGAAACAAAAACTTACTTTGGAATGTGCAGGAAGACTTTCTAATCTAATTGGCAGAAATCTAATGGGAAGAAAATGGCACTGACTAAGCAAAGAAACACTCATTATTCCAATCATAGCCACTCCAAATGCAAACACACAACTGAACAACAAAGATTACACAGGATAAGTAGAGATTGCCAAGACCAAGGACAGTCTCTCTGGAACCTTTTTTTTTTGTCATTGTGGGTCTTGAACTCAGGACCTGGGCACTGTCCCTGAGTTTCTGTGTGCTCAAGACTAGTGCTCTACCACTTGAGCCACAGCATCACTTCTGGTTTTTTGAGTGGTTAATTGGAGATAAGAGTCTTATAGGGATTTTTCTGCCTGGGCTGGCTTTGAGCTATGATCCTCAGATCTCAGCCTCCTAAGCAGCTAGGATTTCCAGCTCCTTTATACCTGTTAGGGTGGCAACAGACCTGACAGGATAACATGTCTCCATGAGCTGCTATGAAGCTATCAAGCAAACAGAAAAAAGTTAAGATGCTGAGTCTAAGTCCCAGTTCATCCCTTTGGTCTATTTCTTTAACTATAGCTGCAACCCAAGTCCTTCCTCTTCATAATTGGAGGAACCATAGCTAATACTTCCATGGTTAATTTCAAGAAATGGTGTGGCTTTTCCATACTAGTACAGTTCTGCAAGTGACAAGCAAGTCAAAGTAGATCAAACTGTTCAAGCTCAATCAGAACTCATAATGTAAGAAAACACGTGCCAGATTCTGGTGGTTCATGTCTGCAATCCTAGCTACTCAGGAGGCTGAGATTTGAGGATCACAATTCGAAGCCAGCTGACCAGCAAAATCCATGGTATTCTTTCCTTCAATTAACCAGAAAATATTATATATATATGCACAATGGAATTTTACTCATCCATTAGAAAGAATGATATATTATCATTTGCAAAGAAATGAAAAGACCTGGAAAAAATTCTATTAAATGAAGTAAGTCAGGCCCAGAGAGAAAAAGGATACATGTTTTCCCTGGTATGTGGAAGCTAGATTTAGCTTATAAGCTTACAAGTAAATACATTGAGTTGTAAGTACATGTGTACAAATGAAATATGGTAGACTCAAGGGAGGTCTCAAATAATATAATTCCTTAGAAAGATAAAACCACAGTTCACCAAAATAAAATCTCAGGAAGCAGATAATCAAAGGGGTAAGATGGAGTCAAGGTTAAAGGAGTAGATGAATGAACAGGAGAGGAAAAAAATGTAGACAAGAATCCAACTTATATCCTATAAAATTAAGAAGAATGGGGGAGGGAGGATAGGTGGAGAGGGATGGGTGAGAATGTTGAAAGGGGTGACATTGCTCAAGATACTGTATACATAAACTGCTTCGTTTAAATGACAACTCCTTTGTGCAACTACTTAAAGATAATAACAAAAAGGAAAACAAAAAAAGAAACAGAAATTATTTTTTTTGTCAGTTGTGGGGCTTGAACTCTAGGCCTGAGCACTGTCCCTCAGCTGTTCAGCTCAAGGCTAGTGCTCTACCACTTGAGCCACAGCACCACTTCCAGTTTTCTGAGTGGTTTACTGGAGATAAGAATCTCATGGCCTTTCCTGCCCGGGCTGGCTTTGAACCACAATCCTCAGATCTCAGCCTCCTGCATATCTAGGATGACAGGCATGAGCCACCAGTGCCCAGCACAAAAATGATTTTTTAAAAGTGAGGAGTAAAGGTGTGGCTCAAGTAGTAGAATGCCAGCCTTGAGTAAAAAACCCAAACAAGGAAAAGAGGTCCTGAGTTCAAACTCCTGTGCCAGCATAAGAAAGAAAGAGAGCAAGCAAGCAAGAAAATAAGAGAGAGAAAGAGGAAGGAAGGAAGGAAGGAAGGAAGGAAGGAAGGAAGGAAGGAAGGAAGGAAGGAAGGAAGGAAGGAAGGAAGGAAGGAAGGAAGGAAGGAAGGAAGGAATAAAAAAGGAAAGAAAACCTGGATTTGGGGGAAGCTTATCATTTACTTTCTTACTCTTTCCTCTGTCTTTGAATCCCAGCAAGTACCTTTATTAACCAACTTGGTGATTGCTTCCAATACATTCTTAAATAAAATTAACTCACAAACTAAAAATTCTTCAAGAAGCTTACTTACTTTTAAAAAGGGATTGCCAAGGGCCCGGCTAGCTCAGTCAGTAGAACATGAGAGTCTTAAAAAGGGATTGCCTCCAGATTCCTTCTCAATTGGCAAATTTTCTCATTCTCCTCTACGTATGATCAGATGACAATTTAAATTTAAGTTTTAATTGTTTATAGTCAATAGTTTGGTGTTCCGATATTTTATATGCTAATGACTAGAGATTAAAATCGATTCCCGTGTGGCTTGGACCTCAGCATCGGTAAATTAACCTGGCCTTGCAGCTATAGTAAGCAGTGTCTCCAACAACTTCTGATCTTTAGGAACAAGAATTCGAATTCTATGGATTCAGAGAAATTCTGGAAGTCATTAATTACTCTGTATTTTAACATTATTTAATAAAGAAAATGGAGAATTCAGTATTTTCATAATTGGTTTAGGGCTAGCTTGGTGTTATTTTAGAGGAATTACTTTGTTTCCCTTTGCTTTCAGTACTTTAGTAGTCTAAAGATACTGGATACAATACTAGTGGGAATGAAAAATAGTGCAGTTATTTCAGTTCCTCAAGAAGTCACAGCTAGGGCGGGGAAGGTGGCTCAGTGGTAGAGCGCTTGCCTTGCATGCCTGAGGCGCTGGGTTCGATTCCTCAGCACCACATAAGCAAAAAAGAAAAAAGCCGGAAGTGGCGCTGTGGCTCAGTGGTAGAGAGCTAGCCTTGAGCTGAAGAGCTGAGGGACAGGGCTCAGACCCAGAGTTCAGGCCCCACGACCGGACACCCCCCCCCCCAAAAAAAGAAGTCACAGCAAGCTCATCTCTATAACCCAGCTATGTGGAAGGGTTATAGCAGTATCACTGTCTGAGGCCAGTCTCAAGCAAAAAGTTCACACCTTATTTGAAAAATAACTAAAGTATAAAAAGGCTGGATGTGTTGTGTAAGCAGTAGAGTGCCTGTCTAGAAAGCACAACATGCTGAATTCAAACTCCAGTACCTCCACGTTATGAAAAAGCTGTCAGTTTTGTTTTGGTTTATTTCAAGTAGATGGCTTGTCACACAAGTCCAACCGCCATAGCACACAAGTCCAACCGCCATAGCATTCCAGGATAGGATGATTTTTTTTCCTCTTGAAATCCAAGGCTAACACCAATTTTAGAGGGAACAATTTTCATGTGAAGCCCCTGTTAGCTTCCATGAAAAATCTGCACTTGAAAAGGGTAAGAAATGTCATTTCAAGATCTGACCTCACATTGCTCTTTCGAAAGCACTTTGGGAAGGAAAGAAGAATGATTCTTCATTTGTTTTTACAATTTAATTTTTTTTAAATCTCTTAATACTGTCTTGGCCCCTAAAGCATGTGTCAGACTCTGTGTCCCCATCTTTAGGACTTTAGAAACTTCTCTGGAAGTCAAGGATACGGATAGGAAATTCCTGAATGGAGGAATCTCACTGCTTTAACTCATACTGCCGCAGAATGTCGGGTGGTTCAGTTTTGCAAATTATCAAGTGAACAAACCATTGTAAAGAAATAAGGACAATGCCACATAAAACATACCTCTGTTATTTATCTTGACAAGGCATGGTTCCATTTTAATGATTTATGCTAATGTTTTATTGTATAGTGGTTATGGCCCGAGGTGCATTTTATAAGACTAATGAAGCCTTAGCAATCCCAGACATCTTCTTCAATATTTTCGTATTATGTCTTTGCTGAGAATTCTTGTACCAGAGACCACCAACCACTGGGTGCTTAAGGAAGTTTGTGAATTAGTGAAATGAAAATCAGCCCAGTTTCTCAATAGAGACGGGTCCACTGGCAGTTCCAACGAATTATGCATTTTCACACAAAGATGGTCTATTGGTCTTCATCACAATGAGAGACGAGCAAACTGCTATGTTTAGGGTTCAGCAAACTTCAAACCATTTTTTTTAATGTTTTGGGTTTGCCAAAATCCAAAACACGCTTTGCCCTCAGCATTTTTCCCTTCATTTTCAAACCCCTGTGTATTTTAAGGGAAATTTAATCCTTATGTTTCTGACTCATTTACACTTGACACGTGAATATATTGTTTCATAAGACTTATTTGAAGTCTATGAAGTCTTGTAAGTCTTCTAAAGCCTTTTTTCCATGGTGGCAGGAAGCTGTGTGTTGCAAGGACCTGTGAACTTGGATCCCCAGTAAGTGGAACTGGTTTGAAACTCGAGTTTATAAGACATTGTGTTAAACTGAGTTAAACATGATAAAACTGATCCTTTCCCATAATTACTGCCCTATAGTTTGGCACATGGCTGTTAACGATAAAATAACTCGACAGTATTGAATGGTAAATTCTTGAGATTCATGTGCTTTATTCTATGAATGAGACTTCCTTAGGAAATGTAGGGCTGGCAGCATGTATTATCTGCACCAGTGATATTCAGTTGAAGTTCTGAACTTCCTAGTTCTTCTCTACAACCTCCTTGGAAGCTGTGTCTGCTGAAGGGGAAGCTAAACAGTCCCTCTGTAGATGTCCCCCAGTCTAGTGTGGGCAACAACTACCTGTGTTCTACAGACCCAAGGTCCAAACCTAGTGAGCCCACTTTCCAGCAGGCAAGCTGCATGGCGGGAGGGGGCGGATTGCTTGTGGACAACTTTCCCTACCTTAGAGATTTAGAAAAAGAAAATGAAACAGTGATCAAGGCAAAGCATTTTAGTGCAGCGATTCTGGCAGTGAGTGACACGTGTAGAGGCTAGCTAATTTTTTGGTGGGAGTACTGGGACTTGAACTCAGAACATCATGATTGCTAGGCATGTGTTCTTCCACTTATCTCATGCTTTTGCTTTACTTATTTTTCAAATAAGATCTCATGTTTTCTTTCCTGGGCCTCAGGAAAGAAATGTGGTTGAAATGGCAGGTGCACATCAACATATCTAGCTTATTGATAGAACTAAGGAATTGCTAACTTTTTGCTGGGGCTTATCTAGAACCACAATCCTTTCATTTTTTTTGCCTCCCAAATAGATGGTATTACAGGTGTAAGATGCCATGTCCAGCTCCAATTCTTTTTTTTTTTTTTGTCGGTCATGGGGCTTGAACTCTGGGCTTGGGCGCTGTCCCTGTGCTCTTCAGCACAAGGTGAGAGCTCTACCCCTTGAGCCACAGTGCACTTCCGGTTTTCTAGTGGTGTATTGTCCATAAGAGTCTTATGGACTTTCCTGCCTGGGCTGGCTTTGAACCGTGATCCTCAGATCTCAGCCTCCTGAGTAGCTAGGATTACAGGCGTGAGCCACTGGTGGCTGGCTCAGCTGCAATTCTTATTCTTGTGGTTGGCCTTTCTTCTAAGCAGCTCCTTCCACTGTAATGAGATTCCAGATGGATCTGGAAAAGGCACTAGAGCCACTACTAGATTCTTCTTAGAATAGACATGATTTGAGGTGACTAGTGGTACAAACCAGGATTTTAGATTTTAGTAAAATCTAGACCTGAATCTTGTCTCTTCTATTCTTAATTGTTTAATGCTGGGGAAGTTAATGATGTCTCAGAGTCTGTTTTCCAACTGGAATAGAAGATTTTACAATTACTAGTTCACAAAGTAGTTGCACTAATAAGATCGCTTTTGTTGTGTTCATATTATGGACATGAGTCACGGCTGTCTTTGTTTTTCTCATTGTTGTTCTTGTTTCTGATACCTGGGGTTCTTCACCCCACTCTTAAACCTCCACCTCCTACCCTAATATTGGAGAAGGACTGTAGTATAAGAGTAGTTGTCTTTACTTTATTTGTGTCCCTATTGAATCACCGAGGTGGCAAACCAAAAGTTTCACCTCCTGCCTTTGCTCTCTTATTCCATCCTAGGCAAAAATTATTAACCTAATCTTTAAGAAGCAGTCAGTACCATTTCTTTTGTCATGCAATAGGTTGATTTCAAATATGTTTGCCTCTTCTTTGAGTTTTCCTTCCACTTTCTTTCCTGTCAGTAGACAGCAGAATCTCTCTCTCTACACAATCCTTTGTAAGCTGAATGTAGTTGCTGATGCTCTTCCATCTGCATGCCTTTCCATATAATTTCTGATGACCAAATACTATTTTATTCCTTCAAGTAATATCCTTGGCTCTGTAAAACCAAACTCTCCTTCCTGATAGGTTAATAAATGTTTCCACTTTCCCAAACATACAAGCCAAAATTCTCGGGCTATTTTGCTTCTCATCATTTCTCATATCTAATCACTCTATTAAATCCATCTCATAACAAATGTATTTCTAATTCTCTTCATTCCACCTTCAACCACTAACACTCCAGACGAATTGACTGATGCAGCTGATGGCTACATGAACATCACTCTTATCAAGAGCTAACACATTTCACTCTGTGTCCATCTCTCCTCTCCAATAATCCACTCTCCAGTGTTTCTGGGTTTCTACAAGGCCCACGTGGCCTAGAGTACCTTGTTCCATTCTTGCTCTGGCTCAGGTGGCTCAGACACATTCCTGTTTCCCTTCTTCTATGATGGCCAACTCCCTTCCCTCTGTGGTCTTCTCTGTACCTTCTCACTGAACTAGTCAACTATTACTTTCTCTTTATTTTCTTGTTTTAGAGTTAGTCTAGGTCTTGAACTCAGGGGGGTGTCCTCCCTGAGCTTTTTTGCTCAAATATAATACTCTACCAGTTGAGCCACAGCTCCACTTCTGAATTTTTGCTCATGAATTGGAGATGAGAATCTCATGGACTTTCCTGCCTAGGCTGGCTTTGAACTGTGATCCTCAGATCTTAGTCTCTCTGAGTCACTTGGATTACAGGTGTGAGCCACCAGTGACTGGCAAATCTTTCTTTTGTCAAAGCTGGAACCTCTCATCTTCTAAGAAGCATTACCTAATCCTCCTCACCTACCTCCATTTGGGTGCTACCCAAACTTCTCCTTTGTGTTACTTACTACAAACATTATTCATAACCAAAGTGGACAGCATTTGTCTTACAGTTCTGGGTTGTCTGGTAGCCTAACCTCCAGTAGTCTGTGTCTCTTGGTCTGTATCTCACCCACTGTATGTCCTGGTCTTAACGTTCTTCAGCAGCTGTCATCAAGGTACTGATGCCATTCAAGATCAGATTGTGAGCATTATGTGGGAGAATGCCACATTTCCCATTTCAGCCAAATCACTCTACTACCACTATTATGAAATCCTATTTCCTGATGTTTAAAGACTGTGTGATAACTCACAGTCCTCTTCAACAGTGGCTTGCTTGTCATTAGGACTCAGTTTTTCGGTAATATCCCTTCTTACCATAACTATGGTTTCCATTCTTTATTAACCGAGTGGTAATAGTCAGTCAATATACATCAGTAACTGTCTTAAGCTTTTAATTACTTGTTTAATGTTAAATAATGTCATGTGTTTGGCGAACTTATTTCTAAAGTGTGGCCCAATAACATGAGGAAAAACAAAGTTCTAGAAAGCAAAAGCATTGAATGTACATTCATTTTTAGATGCACATGTGCCAGTGCTTGGGCTTGAATTTAGGGGCTCCCTCTGTTGCTTAGCTTTTTCAAGGCTGGCATTTTATCACTTTAGCCACACCTCTACTTGTTTGTTGCTTGTTAACTGGAAATAAGAGTTTTGTGGACTCAACTGCCTGGGTTGGCTTCAAACCACAATCCTCAGATCTCAGCCTTCTATGTAGCTAGGATTACAGGTGTAAGCCACCAGTGCTTAGTTTTAATATTCATTCTTTATACTCATCACCAGGTAAGTCAGTAAATACATTTTAAGGATACATACTTTTCTTTATTTTGGAATGTTGAAAAAGACTTGGAATTTGAAAAGTACTAAACCCACACAGTACTGTGGGAGTCCAGAGGATAAAAAACCCAACTCAGCCATAGCAAGTCACAGAAAGCCTCCTGGGGGCGATTCCTGGTTTGATTTTGATGACTATCCAAAGCATGTCTCCAGAGAAATAGAACCAATAGGACATATGACTACAAGTATGTATACCAATTACCTTAAATGCATATTTAAAATGTAAGGTACATACACATCTACACGAAAGAGCTTTGTTAAGAAATTAACTTGTGCCATTACAGAGGTTAAGAACTCTCAGGTGCTTCAGGCTGGTGAGCTGGAGGCCAACAAGTGTCAGTTGCCACTCAGAGAATGCAGATTCAAGACATAAGACAAGCTTATAGTTATTTCAGTCTGATGAAAAGGCCAGAAAGGAGTGATGTCCAATGCAAGCAGCCAGGCAAGTAGAGGTTTCTCTTGCTCAACTGAGTCACTTTTTTTCCCCTCTATTCAGGCCTTTAGTTAATTAGAGGAGAGTAATCTGCTTCACTCAGTCTTCAAACATTAGTCTCACCCTAAAACACTCCAACAGTCACACCCAAAGTAATATTTGACCAAGTATCTGGATATCCCATAGACCAGTTAAGTTGATGTAAATTAACCTTCATATCTTGGCTTCTGATGCTAAGATGCTTTTAAAGATCCGAGGAGTTTTCCTACAGTCTTGAGGCTAGATTTACTCTCCTATCTTTTATTCCTGTAGATCAGCACCTTTTTATTCATCATATTCATTCTTAATCAGATGTTTAGTATCAGAATTTCTCCCCTAGCCTGGGCTCCATGACAGTAGAGATTGCATTTGACCTATTTTCTGCCAGAACCTTAGTCCCCAGAACAGCACCTGTCCCAGAGAAAGCACTTGATAACCAGGAAGCACTTGATAACCATTCATTGAGTTGAATGACTCTGTTGTACTTTCTTGGTACTCTGAATTTTAAACAATTATTTTTCAGATCTTCACCCAATCCCAATGCTGCACTGAATCCCAAGCAAAGGTACCATGACTAAAATTTTCTCAAGCTTTTGGGTTCAGCACAAAGAAATCCATCCTGAATCAGATAACCAAAATGCAGAATCTGTTGCTCATTTTTTCAATACACATCAGTGGTTTCAGCAATGCTCAGCTCAGCTATCACATGTCTACAGAGACCTTCACCTCCAGAAGAGCAGCACAATTATGTGATTATGGCTACAGATATTGCCAATATGAATGCTAGTATCATATAGAATGAAACAACAACCAAAACAACCCACAAGAACAAAGGAAATTCAAATACAATGCTTAGACAAAATATAACCTGGGGTTTCTGCTACCTAAAATATTGCATGATGAGTGCTCCAAGTTTAAACAAAAAATTATGACACTTCTTCAGGGTCATGTTTATACCTAAACCATTGGCTTCTCTTTCCATGTTTACTAAGAGAAAATTCTAGCAATTCCCTCATTTATTGTTAAAAATGACAACAGTGATCATTACTGATATGTTTCCTGCCCTTTAAAACATCATATCCATAAATATAGCTGTTGATTATTGTCATTTCCTTCCGTGTTTTAGGAGTCTTCTCATATCTGTGGTTTTACTGTCTATGGTTTCAGTTACTTCTGAGAAACATTATCGTCTGAAAATATTAAATGGAAATTTCTAGAAATAGCAATTCATGAATTTTAAATTGTAGGCCATTTTGAGTCCACTCTTGAGCCCATCCTCCACTATTCTCCCAGGACATTAAGCATCCTTTTATCCAGGGTATGCGTCCTATATGCGTGACTTATCCTGTCATTGGTTATCAGCTTTACTATGGTGTCATCACATTACTTATATTCACGTCACTCCTACATCACTACAACACAAAGCCTCATTACTCTCCTCATTTCATCCTTTACATGGACACTGTCTCCCATGACCACATGGATAAAAGTGAGTTAAGTATAGATCGATACATTTCGAATGAGGTCATATTTACAACATTTTATTACAATCTTATTTAATTGTTCTTTTTGTTGTTGTAGGGCTTGAACTCAGAGCCTAGGTGCTGTCCCTGAGCTCTTTGGCTCAAGGCTAGCACTCTACCACTTTGAGCCATAGTGCCACTTCTGTTTTTTTGGTGATTAATTGGAAATGAGTGTCTTACAAACTTTCCTGCCCTGGCTGGCTTTGAACTGCTATCCTCTGATCTCAGCCTGTTAAATAGCTAGGATTACAGGCACAAGCCACCAGTTCCCAGCTTAACTGTTCTATTTTTATCATTAGTTATTGTTGATAGTTTACCTAATTTATAAATTAAACTCTATCATAGGTATGTATACAAAGGAAAAAAACCTGTATATGTATATACATATATTCATATATAATTAGACACACACATAAATATATATATATATATCACACAACACTATCCACAGTACTGCCCAATGGGGGAAGGATGAGTCTTGAAATGTATTCTCCACAGATAAGGGGGAACTCTTATATAGCACATACTTTTTATTTGAGTTCTGTGTGCAATCTTGGCTATCGATTCATTGGCTTATTAAATGAAAATAGTAATGACTTCTCTACCTATTATAAAAAAGCTGAAAATCAGATAAGGTATCATTTATGAACACAATAAACTGGAATGTTAAACTAATATCAATGTCACATTATGCATTTAACTTTTATATAACTCCTCAAAATTAAATTGCGGCTAATTAAAATTACAATGTTTCTAATACATAATATTTTAAAATATTTCCCTTCAGTTCTCATGCTTAACTTTAAAAAACATACTTCTTTACCTATTTCTGATGGAACACCTTAAATTTAATGGATAACGAGAAAATGGTAAAAAAAAAAAATACTTTTTTACCTATCTCTGATGGAACACCTTAAATTTAATGGATAATGAGAAAATCACTTATTGAGCATTGATGTGTTTTAGCAATTATTTATTTGTTATATATTATTTGTTTTCTCTATTAGCTATTATTTATTTTCTTCTTTTTTGTGTGTGCTGTACTGGACCTTGATCTCAGAGTCTGGGTGCTGTTCCTCAGCTTTTTCACTCAATGCTAACACTCTGCCACTTCAGTTAGAGCTCCACTTCCAGCTTTTTGATGGTTAACTGGAGATAAGAATCTCGCAGAGTTTTCTTCCCAAGGTGGCTTTAAACCACAATCCTCAGATCTCAGCCTCCTGTGTAGCTAGGATTAAAGGGGTGAGAGACCAGCTCTCAGCTATTGGGTATTTATTTTAATGAAGCAACACCTCAAGCTAATTTCTGAACCTGAGCATTAACAAGTACTGTAAAGCAACTGATCTCCAGGTAGACCTCAGGGATCAAAGGTGTACCACTGTGAAGTGCCAGTCTGGAGAAAAGGTAACTTTAAAAAAAAAAAAGAAAAGAAAAGAAAAGAAAGAGAAACAAAAACAAGGTGACACCAGGCTGGGATCCAAGCTCACTGAGGGTTCCATGTTAGGAAAGGATCCCACAGTAGTTCATTTCTATCAGGGACTACAGCCTGCTCTTGCCATCTGGGTATAATAAATGAAGAATTTGAGTCATAAAAATTGCTACCCAATTTAAGATGCACAGTATTGCTTTTCTCAGACTAACTGCCCCTGGCAGTTCTAGTTAATACTTCCGTTCAAAATTAAAAAAAGAAATCTTAAAAGCCTTTTAAAGTGACAGTTAAAATAATTTGGAAACAATGCTAAGACAATCTCATTTACATCCAACTTCCTGTGAGATATGATTATGTAAGCATGCTCCTCCCCATTCCTCCTCATTTAAGGGAGGCCTGCTGAGAAGCACGGGGAAGGTGCAATCAGTGTTCCGTAGAAAACAAATGCTGGATGGACGTCCATTGTAGATGTCTGCACAGAGGAGTCACCTACAGTTTTGCCAAAGAGAGCCCAGTCTCAGACAAACCCCGTCACATGCAATCGATGATGTTTGAAAAGTACTCATGCAAAGTTTTCATCTTTGTCAGGCAATGTCTTGTGACTTTTGTCCAGGCAGGTGAAGATGAATGGATACTATTCCAGGTCTCTCAAGGGAAAATGTGCTCTCGCTAACTTGCCTATGACACCTCATATTCTACCAGCTACTGGTGTGAACCAAGAGCAGGAACTCTGGGATTTGGAAAAAAAAAAAAAAAACATTTTTTTTTTTTCAAAAGCAATGGGGAAAAAAATCACAAGTGGGAAAAGAATTAAAAAGTGACAAAGTAGAAATGGAAATCATATTGCATCAAAAAAAGAAATAATCTGATACAAATAAAAAATTCATTATGTACAATGGGAACACAATTAGTAATCCTCTGTTGTATACAGTACTTGAAATTTCCTAAGAGACTTGACATAGTCTTACTCACTAAAAAGAAAAAAGAGGAATAAAGGAGATGTAGATATGCTAATTAGCTTGAGTAATTATTTCAAAATGTTCACATATCTCATATTTTATATCTAAAATGTATTTTTAATTTGTTGATTATACCCAGATAATGCTAACAACATTACTTCCACACAAATAATCACAAATTAAAGTAAAATACGATGCTATAGTTATTAAATTGGCAAAGATTTTAAAACAATAGTATAATCAGACCTTTGCATCCAAGGTTTCCATATTTACAGATGTAACCAATTGCAGATCAAAAACATTTGGAGAAAAATTATGTCTGTACTACACATGTGCAGCCTCATTATTTTTCTTATCATTATTCTCTAAACAATGCAGTACAGAAACTATTTACAAGGCATTTGCATTGTATTAGGTAGTATAACTAAGCTAGAGGTGATATATACAGGAACAAATGCATAGGTTATAGGAAAATTCTATGATGTTTTATTTAAGACATTTATGCCCTTAGCTTTTGGAATCCAAGAGAGGTCCCTGGAATCAATCTACACAGACACTGAGGGATAATCGTGCTGATTTTACTGAATGCACATACAGTAAGATGGAAAGCTCCATCCTTACTAGTAAATATATAAAATTAACGATTCTGAAATCATCACTGTGAATATTGAGATCTTCAGAATAGCCAGTGATTCTGTACTCAACCTGGGACATTTATTTCAGTAATATTTATTCAGAAAAAATTTTATTGCAGTTTTTATATAACAGCAAAAACCTGTAACTAAATGATAACAGTAAATGAGCTGGGACTTCACAGAATCCTGGAAACACTGGTTTTCAAGAATAATTTGATGTAAATGGAAAACGTCATTCCAGAGAAGTAAAAAATAGGATATAAAACTGTGTACATATTATGATGACATTAAATACACATACACACATATCCATACAAAGATAAGACAGGGGGGAAATGGGACATATACCAATAAAAGATAAAGTAGGACTATATTGTGCTTGTGGTACTAGGGTCTGAACTCAGGCCCTTGTACTAGCTGGACAGGCACTCTATCACTTGAGCCATACCTCCAGTCCTTTTTATTTTAGTTATTTTTCAGATAGAGTCTTCTGCTTTTGTGCTGGGGCTGGCTTGGATTTTTTAAACGCCTTACTTCTACCTATCACACTGCTGGGATGACAGGCTTATTGAGATAGGGTCTTATTTTTTGTTTTTGCCTGAGCTAGACTCAAACCATGATCCTCTTATCTTCACTTTCCCAAGTAGCTTGGATTACAGAAGTGAGACACAGCATGTGGTTTATACTTGAATTTATCATTAAAACGAAATTCCAGTCTTCATTTCTGATCTGGCAACACAGAGACTAAAAAAATAATACAAACAAATGATAAATACATAAAAGATGTTGCTATGATCTATCCTTCATCTAAACCCATTTCCTACACATGGAATTCCATGAGAATAGGAAGTAAAGACCTTTTGTAGAAACAAGGGTCGGAGTCTTGAATATATATGAAAATGCATGCAAATACAATTGTGTGAATAGAAATGTAACCACCTATAGTCAAATTGAAATAATTTCAAAACTATTAATTGACTCATAACATGAAGTAAATCTTCAGAGTTAGTACCTGCAAATGGCCAAAACAGTCCTACTCAAATTAAAAGTGTCTTTTAGTGCTACTCAAAACACTTGCAAGTATTACCCTAAAAAGATCAACACCTTGATAGTTCTTTGAAGTAGGAACTGGTTTTGCTACCTTCCTTCCTCATTCTGCCCGCTTCAGAATCATCAAAGGGATGGTCTTAAAGTGCCAGTGTCTTACAAGTAGCTTCTAATGGATTCGCTCTTCACTAATCAGAGGTAACCTGACTTTTACATTCCTAATGATGCCTCTTTCAAAGAGCATTAAGCACGCTAACATTGGGTTTAAATGGTCCTAAATGCACCCCAGCTTTTGACCTGGGCTGTTCTGACCAGGTAATGTTCTAACATTACATCCTGATGTTAGAGCAGTTCCAAGGACAGTGTGTCCCCAGGGCATCCAGCCAGGAGAGGGTTTCCAGGGTCACCTGCAGGCTATCCTCAATGCTATTCCTTTAAGTTCACTAGTGACCAAGAGAGCAATTTTAAAATTTAATCCCTAAAAAATTAGAAAACATGAAAAACTTAGGCAGTATGGTTAAAAATGAAGATCTGTAGCCTCCCCCAATCCCACCCACCCACCCCCACCCCCACACTCCAGACATGTTAATGTAATTGGTTAAAGTGAGGTTGGCAACTTGTTCAGCTACAGATGATCTGTACTTTGAAAAACATTGTCCTACAGAGTAATATTCATCCTAGACTCACCCTCCATGTTAACTCCCATCCTCAATGTGTGCTCATACACCAGCCTTTATGCTCTTCTGTTCCCTCAGCCTGTAAATTTCCTTCTCCATTCCCACCTCTTACCCACAAAATCAGCAAGTTTTCAAGATTGTCCCTGGATACCTTCCCTGAAGTCTGCTTTGAGTTCAAAGCTGGCCCTGTAAATTGTTCATAACAACATTTAATTGCAGTTGAAAAGTATATAAATCTATGTACAGATGGGTGTGAAAAAAATACAAAAGAGTGTTGGCTCCATGGTAGAGCGCTTGCCTTGCATGCATGAGGCCCTGGGTTCGATTCCTCAGCACCACATAAACAAAAAGAAAAAAACCAGAAGTGGCTCTGTGGCTCAAGTGGTAAGGTGCTAGCCTTGAGCTGAAGAGCTGAGGGACAGCGCCCAGGCCCAGAGTTCAGCCTCCACAACTGACTAAAAAAAAAAAAAAAATAGAAAAGAAACTGGGAATATAGGTCGCCTCTCCTAAAGAAGGCGCTGAAATTGTCTCAGTGCACATGGGTGAAAGAAGCATAGCCAAGAGAGAGCTTCTTCATTTCTATTTTCCAGAACATTTTAAGTAAATTTGTACCCATGCATCACTTATATTACCTTATATATCACTTATATTACAAATGCTATGAAATATGTTCCTTATCTTCAAAGACACCCTATAGGGCATTATAAAAGGAACTACCTATTCTAAGTAATAGTAAATTAAGGAAGTACATGGAAATTTGGTTGTTAAGCCGAGTCAAACCACAAACTTTCCATCTCTATCACCTAATACCAATTTTCCCTAAGAGAAGAGGACAGCTTGGTATCACTAACTTAAAGCTGAAGTTCCCAAAAGGCAATGAAGAGTTTCTAATGTTTATTGCCAAATCTTTTCACAAAAGACTAAAATGGATATGGACGCCTAACTAGCCTGTTGCAAACAGAAATCTCTGCTTGGTTTGGTTATACGTGCTTTCTTCCTGGTCCCATGTGTCTCTTCTCAGCATTCTTATGCCTATATGCTACACTTGCTCCGGGAGATCATTTCTTATCCCAGGATTTATGATCAACCAACTCTGCACCAACCATCCTCACAACTTTACTTTTTAACCAGGATAAATGTGCAGCACTGTGACTATCTCTCACAAGCTGGAGTCAAAGGTGCTGTTTCTGAATGCTGTGCACTCTACACATGCTGAGGAAGAGAGCTAAGAGATAAACTCCCCAAAGCTGGAAATCTCGCTGTGATTGGGGATACAAGCAAAAGGGGTTTTAATTTTCCTTCACTTTACCCTTTCAAAACAAACACAGAGGCCAAGTTCTTTTCTATTTTTGTGATGCCTGAGGTTTATGCAATTTTGAAAAGCCTTCTATAAGAAATAAAGTTGAGGGGCCAGAAGGTGGCTCAGTGGGCCCTGGTTCAATTCCTTAGCACCACATAAAACGGAAAACGCTGGAAGTGGCCCTATGGCTCAAGTGGTAGAGTGCTATCCTTGAACTGAAGAGCTGAGGGACAGTGCTCAGGCCCAGAGGTCAAGCCCCACAACCGATAAGGAAAGAAAGAAGGAAGGAAGGAAGGAAGGAAGAAGGGAAGGAAGGGAGAGAGAAAGAAAGAAAGAAGGAAGGAAGGAAGGAAGGAAGGAAGGAAGGAAGGAAGGAAGGAAGGAAGGAAGGAAGGAAGGAAGGAAAGAAAGAGAGAGAGTTGAAATTACAACTAAAAAACTTACAAGGATTCCTCCAAGAGCTTTAGAAGTGACCTGCTAACATAGATTCCAGAACCTTCAACTCCATAAGTCCCTTCTGATCAATGTTTAATATCACTAAAAGTGTATACAGATAATGATAGCATTTCCTATCTATTGTCAAATGACTTAAGCAAGCAATTGGTAGGTTTAGATATTAACTACACATGAAGTTGATTTTTAAAAAAAAACAGGGCTCACTTGGGTTATAGGAACACAAATTCTACCTATATTATTCTAAGATTCATGCCTGTAATCCTAGCAACTCAGGAGGCTGAGATCTGAGGATCACTGCCAGCCTGAGCAGGAAAGTCTGTGAGACTCTTGGGGTTTTTTTGTTTGTTTGTTTGTTTGTTTGTTTTAATATTGTATCCTCTTTTTTATTTTTAATTTAATTGTAAGGGTAATGTCAGAGGGGTTACAGTTACGTAAATCAGGTAATGAGTGCATTTCTCGTCCAACATTGTTACCCTCTCCTTTGTTTTTTCCCCAGTTTTCCTCCCTCGCCACTCCCCTCCCCTGCAAGTTGTAAAAGTTCATTTCCAACATACTGTCTTGTGAGTATAGCTGTTGCATTGGTTCACCATTTACCCTTTCCCTCACCATTTTCTTATTCCCTTTCCCTTCCCTAAATCAGATAAATGTATATACAAGACTCAGAGTATCAAAATAAAAAAAACAGTGACAACAGGGGATAAGCCAAATGGGGGAAAAGAAAGAGAAAAGAAATAACTTCGCATAATATATAACAAAAACAAATAAAAAACTCTCTTGTTTTCCTGTCTTGGAGTTCATTTTGATTAGCATCATTTTACATAGCTATATGTACATAACTTTTGAGCTATTATGATCCTCTGCTAGAACCATCCTAGAACATCTGTGAGATTCTTATCTCCAATTAACTACCAGAAAATTGGAAGTGGAGCTGTGGTTCGATTTGGTAGAGCACTTGAACAAGAGCTCAGGGACAGCACCCAGACCCTGAGTTCAAGCCCCATGATCAAAACAATCAAAACCTCATCCATCCTGTGTATCCTAGGTAACTCAAGTCAAATCCTTTCAAAGTGCCACGTATTTAATGACCATGATCCCTTCCAAATGCTCATGCTGAACTCTTTTTTTGTTGTTGTTGTTGGTTGGGGGGCTCAGGGCTTAGGTGCTGTCTCTGTTTTTTTTGCTCAAGGCTAGTGCTCTACCACTTGGAACCACAGTGTCATTGCCGGTTTTCTGGTAGTTAATTGTAGATAAGAGTTGCATGAACTTTCCTACCCTGACTGGCTTCTAACCACCACCCTCAGATGTCAACCTCCTGAGTAGTTAGGATTACAGATGTGAGCCACCAGTGCCCAGCTTCACATTGAAATCGTAACCCATAAGGTGACTGGTGGTGCCATAGAGGTGACTCAGACAGGAAGGTGGAGCCCTCAAGAGTGGGAGTAGTACCTTCACCAAAGAGGCCTCAGAGACCCCAGCCCACTCCAGGGACACTCCACAGGAGGGATGGAAGCCTGGCCTCACATCTGATATACCAACGCCTTGAGTGAACGTACAGCCTCCACAACACCTGGAAAAATAAAATCCCATAGTTTACAAACCACCCAATCGATGGTATTTTCTTGTAGCTTTCAGAACATGATTATTACTATTATTCTTTTTTTTTTAAAGGGCATTCAAAGATCCACACGTTTCTGGGTAGTTTCCATTTTGAGACAAAAAAACAAAAGTGAGTCCAAAAGAGGAGAGTAATATTATTTATGGATATAACACTTACACATGTTTTTAGATGACAAAACTAGATGACATATAAAATAGAAAATGTCTCCACAGTGTGAGAATAACAAGGCTGGTGGCATTCTTGCTACCCTACACCTTCAGAGAGCATATACGTAAAGCCTCTTAAAAATGTCATTGGTAACAAGAACAGTACTTTGGATTTCGATTCAAGAACGCTCCTCATATGTTAGACTATTTTCCTGTAACAATGTGAATCTTGAGTCCGGCTTACCATCAAAGTAACAGAGACTAGAGGCAGTGTACCATTAAGGGTCCATGAAAGAAGCTGTGGGAGTCTAAGAGAAACTTAATAACAAACCTTTTTAACACTGAATGAGGAGATTTTGACAAACTTAAAGTTCTCTATACTCATATTCCGATCAAAAAAAATACAACAGTAAGATTTTTTTTGGGGGGGGTCCGGTCGTGGGCCTGAACTCTGGGCCTGGGCGCTGTCCCTCAGCTCTTCAGCTCAAGGCTAGTGCTCTACCACTTGAGCCACAGCACCACTTCCGGCTTTTTTCCTTTTTGCTTATGTGATGCTGGGGAATCAAACCCAGGGTCTCACGCAAGGCAAGCGCTCCTTCCCAGCCCAACAGTAAGATTTTTTTCAATTACTATTCATATTCTGTTTTGTCAGACAAAGACAAAGATGCGTTTCTCAATATCAACACCGGATTTGCAAAATAACTCCCATTTCAGCCTCTGATCATCACAGTCGGCATCATCACCACCCTCGTAGCCATGTGCTGCAGGAGTTCCTACATTGGCAGTCGCTCTTCTAGCCATGGCATAGATCCATGCTGTTCTCACTAAAGAATCTAGTTGATAACTCTACGCCCTCATGGGGCGAGGGCTGCTTTCCCTATCCCATCTGCCAGGAAGCTTTCAGTTACAAGTGCCAGCAAACAATTCCAGAAATGGAATTGTTTAAATGTTCGTTTGCCCAAGAGTCTAGGTAGGAATGTAAAATTCTGATAAGTATTTCCCCAAACTCCTAAACAGAACTGTTGGTCTCCTAGTCTCTCTATCATCATTTACAATGTACAAGTTCCTACTAAGAAATAAGCTTATTTACTGATATATGGATTTTCTTCTGTATAATAACAACCTGACTACCAAATTCAAACTCCTTCCCTAGAGACCGAATCTACATTAAGAGGAACATGGATGTGAATAATGATCTAAACAAGAGGTTTTGATTTTTAAAAAAAGTGTTTTGGGAGTACTAGAGTTTAAACTCAGAGCTCTGTTCAGCACTTGCTATACAGGTGAATACATGAGCTATCACCCCAGGCCCATTTGCTTTGGGTAGGGTTTATGTTTTTGCTCAGACAAGTCTTAAACCTTAATCCTCCTCTCTATGACCCCTGATAGAGCTAAGATTAAAGCCTCATTGTGTCTGGCTTATTGATTGAGATGAGCTCTCATTAATTTTTTTCCAGAGGTAGCCTCAAACCTCAATCCTCTTGAGCTTCACTTCCTGAGTAGCTGAGGTTATAGGCATGAGGCATTGTCCCTGGCTCTTTCCTCCCTCTTTCTCCCTTCCTTTTCTCTCCCCTCCTTCCTTCCTTCCTTCCTTCCTTCCTTCCTTCCTTCCTTCCTTCCTTCCTTCCTTCCTTCCTTCCTTCCTTCCTTTCTTCCTACCTTCTTTTGTACTAAAGCTTGAACTCAGGGCCTTATACTCACTTGGCTTCTCTGCTAAGATCCATGCATCCAGTCAAGAATTTTTTCTTTTTTGCTGGTTAATTAGAGGTGGAAACTCTCAAACTTTGCTGCCTGAGCAGTTTCAAGCTGTGACCCTTCAGATCTCAGCCTCCTGAATAGCTATGACTACAGATATAAGCTATCAGTGTTCTTCCTTTATAGACAGGAAATCTTTTAGACTGTTCATACCCCTACATACATTTATAGTACATATTTTTAACTTCTACTTGCTTGTTTCTGCTGCTGGGAATCAGGCCCATGTGCATGCCTGGGAAGTGCTCTACCACTGAGCTATATACCTAGCTCTTGGCTTTTTGAGACAGGATCCCACTATTTTATAGCCCAGTTTGGCCTCTAACTCAAATTCCTCCTGTCTCAGCTCCCCAGTACAAGTGTTACAGACATGACCTACCATAACAGACTTAAATTTTTTTTCTTTTACATGCACTTTTTAATCTCTTTGTCAAGCATTTATTGAATTGTCAAAAAAGGTAAGTATATTTAGAAGTGTACAAGGTCTAACATGTTAAGCCTTAGTATACATGACAAGATTGTTAGATTTATTGTCAATAACATCCTTCAAATGTGACACCAAAATAGACTGTGGCATCACATGTATTGGTGAGCCAGGTATGGATTTGAATTTTCACTATACTTAATGACAAAACAAAATTGGTTAGATGTGAAGAAGAAACAAAATAGCAAAGGAGTCAGATACCAGTGGCTCACACCTATAACCCTAACTACTCAGGAGGCTGAGATTTAAGGATCATAGTTCAAAGAGAGCTGGGCAGGAAAATCCATTGAGACTGGTATCTCCAATTAACCCTCAAGAAGACAGAAGTGGAACTATGAGACAGTGCCCAGGCCCAGAGTCCAAACACCAGTACCTACCCATCCTCCCCCCCCTTCTTCCTCACACAAAGAAATCTCCTCATTTGTTAATAAAAAGCTGATTTTGAATATTCTTTGTGGTGGTAGTTACCCTGAAAAGCTCTATTCAACTTGGACAGAGAGTGTGGAAAATGTCTTCGATACAGGGGACAATTTTTGTGTTCTGACCTAAGCTGTGTCATGAACTTGCTGTGTGACCTTGGACAGGTCACTCTCCACCTGTTTCACTTTCTCCAGGTGGGGAAGGATTTGTCTTTGCACCATCCCAGCTCTGAACTGCTGAAAGCTGTACTAGAAGTATGCTAAGCTGGAGTTCTGTTTACGACTCTGTATCCAAAATGGAACATAGCTTTTCATTGCCCTCCTGGGAAATGGATGTAGAAATGGGTATAGAAAGTCTGTAGGATTTCAAATCTGGGCTTTTTACAAACAAAATTTCCATGTACCTCTTTAATTTGTGATTAGGTGAAGTAAGCAATTGCATTTTAACTTTTTATTCCGAAATCACAAGCTAGCTTTGAAATGCCAATATCCACCATTTAGTACGCCCTCCAAAGCAAACATGAAAACATTTGTCCTTACGTTATGATTTCACCTGGTGGGTTTCATTTTCCCCCCCAACATAAAGACAGGGTGAAGCAAAGTAATAGAAAAATAGAAAACATCTTTGTCGGAAAATGAGATTGCAGCTGTGTAACTGGAGCACACAACCATAAATCAGAATGTCAAATCCAAAACACATGACTTTCTGCAAGTTCTCCATGTGTGCACTAATGTGATTACAGCCTGGTTGCTATTATGATTTAAAACAAAGTCTTTCATGCTACAAACAAAATGCGGAATGTGAGCCGCCTGGGGGGGAGACGGATGGGAGCCGGCTAGTGACATACCCCTCGCTGTCATTGAGGTGGGCTACAGTATTTCAAGTCCTTGGTCGTCAGGTGTGAGAGAGCAGGAGGCTAGGAGAAGATCCTTGGCAGAGGGTCTTCCCATGAGGGACAAATTAACCAGTGGGGCTCAGCTCAGCTTGACAATCTGAAATTAGCGTCTTTCTCCCTTGCTCCCATCTACACCTCCCTCCCCACCCCCACCAAACCAGACTCCTGAAGCCAAATACAAAGATTACAGAAGTCATTCTTTCCTGCCTATCACATAAACAAATGGCCCAGCTGTTATTGCTAAGATTCCAGTTTTAAACTTGGACTTTCTTGTATAAACTTCAATGTAATGGTATTTAAAGTGTCATAGGCAATAAGCATCTAATCCTACTCAATAAATTGTAGGCTCGTTGCGAGAACTCCTAGAGCTGTTAGAGACAGCTGTGCTTTTTTTGTAATTTAAGTCATTTCCAAATTGGGCAGCTCTCCAGGTGTATTTTCAGACAAACAATGTATGCTAGGGGAAAAAAAAGTGATGTCTTGAGTCATTCCGCAATGGCATAAACACAAAAGACTAAGAGTTAAGGTATAACGGTGATGAAACCTTGGGGTCCCATTATCCCTAAGAGGGCAGCCATCAATATGGGGTGCTCACAGACCACACTCTTTCATTTGTGCCAGTAATGGAGCTTGAACTCAGGGTCTGAGTGTAGTTCCTTAGCTTTTTTGGTTTTGTTTTGTTTTGCTCAAGGTTAGAACTCTATCACTTGAGTCACAGCTCCACTTCTGGCTTTTTGGAGTTAAGAGTCTCATGGACTTTTCTGCCCAGGCTGGCATTGAACTACAATCTTCAGATCTTACCTTCCTGAGTAGTTAGGATTACAGATATGAATCACTGGTACCTGGCCACCAAGGACCTTTTATGAACATCATCCTTCCAGTAACGAGTTGGTGAGCTAACATCACACATGAGTACCAGGATAGAAGAGGATAACTTAGGATTTCTTGAGTTATAACTGTCAATTTCAGGAGCAAAGACACAATCTTAAAATAGAAAACAAGTCTTTGCATACTAATATTTCAAGCACCATAACAGAATATGTAGTGCCTACTTCTATGAAACAAGTCATAGCAGGACCATAGGATAAGAAATTACAAGAAGTCATTTCATGTAGTTCAGTTTCTAAGAAGGTCCATAATGAATGTATTTAAAAGTTAATTGGTAGCTGGGTAGGGTAGTTCACACCTGTAATCCCAGCTACTCAGGTGGTAAGAGGATCATGAAATCAAAGCCAAGCCTGGACAAACTTAGCGAGGTTTTATTTCAAAAGCAAAATACAAACAGAAGGGCTGGTGGGCCTTACGTTAAGTGGTAGGGCACTTGCCTAGCATGCACTAGGCTCAGTTTAGTTCCCAGTACCACCGCCCCCCACACACACACACTAACTGGTAATTATTGTATTCCCATTAAGCATTAAATGAATCTTCTTCCAAAGCAAAGAGCTCTAAGTAGGTAGGGTGGACAGGGCACTTTTCCATATCCACTCCAAGTTGACTATTCCACAGTCAGCTGATATACTAGAGTCCAAGCCCAGGCCAAGAAGCAGAAGCCCAAGTTTTTCCTAATTGTAGGCTGGTAATGGTACATGCTTTTAGGAAGGACATTGCAAAGCTCTGACTTCTGGAGCCGATCTTAGCGCACTGTTGCTGCAACTTTCATTTCATTTTAGTGATATTTTTGCTGTTGTTGTCTGTTTACCAGAAGTCGGTTTGTGCCTACAAGATCTTACCTACTTTTCTTCTGCACTTTAGCAGACACTGTGCATTGTCTTTCTGTCTCCGTGTATTTGATGTCTACCTTACTGTCAGCAATGAAGGAAAAAACAGTAAAGCTCAAGGAAAACATAAATCACAGGCCTGGAGCCCACAGGCTAGCTCCCTTGGGTCCTTCTGTGGTGGGTTGAACTTCATCATAGACAAACTAGGCCTGAAAAGAATCAACACCTCTTTTAGTTGCTGGAACATAATACAAGTTCACAGGTGGAAGGAGTTTCAGGCAATGACTCGGGATTACTTTTGGCCCAGGTGGACAGTTGGATAGCTATACCTACTCCCAAACCTCTTAGAAATAACCTTCTGGATGGCTGCCCAGATACCTGCCCCCCTCCACCCACGCCACATGACAGCTCTACACGCATTCCTTGGGAATGTTCAAGTTTAAAATTTGACAATTACAACTCCCCTCGCCCACAGATTCCAGTGGTGCACCTACTGTTCCCCTTTGAGAATTGAAAGCTCAGATCAGTCACCTCCGTGGAACAACTGACCTTCAGAAAGGCCCTGCTCCACTTGCTTCTAGTCCCATAGAGCAAAATGCCTCAGGCTTTGTTCAGTTTGGAGAGGAAGCTCAAGAGCCCTGCATAGATTAAAGACCTAAACATGTCTAGAAACAACTAATCTCTCAGTGTCACTTCAAACAAGGACAGCATACCAGACACATGGTATTTATCAATCAATTAGGCCTTCAGCTAGCCAACCTATGGAGTCCCAGTTCTCTTCTTGAAAAAAATCTCTAAAAGCCTACAAAAATACCGTCAGAGTTGCAGACAGGGTGTGCAGAATTTTGTTTGCAATTTATTCAATGTTACAGGTAGCATTTTTCAAGATGTGCATAACCCTCAGTAAAATGCTCTTTAATTGTCAAGGAAGTGTTTTGAAAGGACATGCCCTATAGAATGGAATGGGGTGGGGGGAGAGTCTTTCTTTCTTTCTTTCTTTCTTCTCCTTCCTTCCTTCCTTTCTCCCTTTCTTTCTTTCTCTTTTTTTTTCAAGCTAAAAGCTGGGGAATGAAATTATTGAAACCATCTTCGGTTCTACTTTAATTTTCACCAGCTTTTTGCTAGTTTACTTTAACAAGTAATGTTTGATTGAATTCAGGCCTGCTTTTGTTTACAAAATGAACCAAGAGCCAGAAAGTCGTGGCCTGGCTAATTTGCACATCCACTGCCTTGGTCTCCTCCCCTTGAAACAGAAATCTGGACTTTGTGATTTATTGTTGATTTGGTGAGCTCAAATGATTTTGATGGCTAAAAAAAAAAAATCTACCTTCCACCCCATCCTTGAAACTTCACCAGAAACTCCCATTCTGATGTCTACTATACAAAAGGGAGCTAGCCCTTTCCCTTCCACAAAAAGCAAAGCAAAACACATCTTACCTCCAAGGATTTCAGATGCCACAAGAGGAGCTGAGAATAAAAATTCGCAGATGGCAGAAGCAAAAGAAGTAAAACCCTATAAATCCATAGCTTTAGAAACTAAAGCAACTTGTTCAGAAGAATGATGTCATATCGGCAATCCATAAGGATAACTGTTGATAATGGTTCTCTTTGAGTCTTTAGAAGCCATTCTTGTATGACAATTCAGTAAAACACATGTTTGCAAACCCAGCAGAGTGTCCAAATCTTCTTGAAGGCTATATTTCTGAGTTATTTTCTTTAGAATGTCTTAGAATTTGTCGAAGTCTAGGGTAACTCTGGCTCATGTCTATAAATTTAGCTACTCAGAAGGCTAATATCTGATTATTCTGGTTTGAAGCCAGCTAGCCAGGGCCGAAAAAGCTAAGAGATTCTTATCTCCTATTAACTAGCAAAAAGCCAGAGGTTGTGGCTCAAGTGGTAAAGCACCAGCCTAGGGTCAAAAAACTAAACAAGAGCTTGAGGCCCTAAATTCATGCCTTCAATATGAGTACCAAAAACAAACAAAAGTCCAGGATAAAAACTTATATTCACAAAATACCTCTTAATGGTTCTAGAAATATAGCAAGTTCCAGGTCTCTTTAGTCTACATTGTTAAGTACGTACAGGAGACAATGCCCCTAACTTCCCTTGTTACAAAACCACCCGATACAGAGCTGGTGGGGCTTGGTCTACAAGATCGCTAACTAAGGCTAGCATTGCTGGGCTTTCCTGTGAACACAGCCTTCCCATGATGCTCTAGCTCCTTTTGGACCTCCTATTCCCATGGCAGCAAGGAGGAGCCACCTTCCCAATCTCCTCCATACCCACGCAAACAATCTGCTACTTTTCTGGTTGCTTATTTCAATTCAAACTCCTTTGAAAATAAAAGGGAACCTACCCAATATTTCAGAAACTATAACTTTATCTGAGCCTATGAAATCACAGAAGCTTAGAAAGAGAAGAGCTGGCCTATTATACTGATAGGAAAACAAAATCATGAAAACAGGATGACCTTCCAGAAGGTCAGTGGTACAGGATGATGATGTTCAAACAAGAATCTAAGATTTTTTGTTATTTTTTTGTGGTTTGGGTCTAGTTTAAATACCTTTCTATAAAATATTAATGCTTCCTGCATCTTATGGTGGTATTTCTCTGCAGAAGTAGGAGGGGATATCCTACAATGAGCTTTCTGACAGTCACAATTATTCAATACACAGGGGTTATTGTATTAAATCATATCATGTGACCTTTCCAAGTCCAATGCCTCACATCTAAGTCTTCCACAGTCTGGCTCAGTTCTATCCATACAAATGGATTTCCCATGATTGGCATTGCAATGCAAATTCCAGCCCTTAACAACTCAGTGGTGGGACAAATTTTGCAGGTGAAGGGCATCACTATCCACAGTTTGAGCCCTTGGACACCAGCCACAGGCTCCCAAGGCTACCAGGCTTCCCAAACCTGTGACTACCAGACAACAAACTCTGAGGTTCCAAACAGTCTTCCAGGTTCAATAATGAAACAATTAAATGTGAAGCTCAGGAAGACAATACACTTACAATTCCAGTTTTATAGGAAAGATACCAGTGTAGATTGGCAATGAAGGAACACCCAGCATTAGTTCTAGGAGGTTCTAAATGCAGAGCTTTATAGCTCTGCTTATCCTCAGGACTTTTTCCCCTCCTGGTTCATTCGTATGTATGACCAACCGGCAAACTTACCTGGGGCTCAGGTATCCATAGTTTTTATTGGGGTTTCATCATATAAACATGGTTGATTAAATCACTGGCCACATGAATGGACTCAATCTCTAGGGCCTTTCTACTCTCTGCAGACCAGACTGACATCATATGGCTCAAACCCCAGTGTTGTAATCACATAGGTGGTCCCAATACATGGCTCCAGATTGGCTAGTTCTCATGCTAAGATATCTCATAAACTTAAGCACAGGGCTGAGGGAACACCATAAGTAAAAGACACTCCTGTAATTCAGGTTATCTCAAGGATTTACATGTCAGTAGTTTAGCTGATTCTCTACTACATATCAGACCTCTACTCTGATATGACTAGTGTTCTCAGTGCCCCTTTGGAGATGATCAGTTCTAGGTCAGCTTCTTCTGTTGACTAGGCCTTAGCTGCTTTGCCTTTTGCTACACTCAGACTTATTATTACATGTTCTTTGTCAGGCTCCTTAGCATGGGCAGAAAGGGAAAAGACCCTGTCACATTCCTCATGCTTTATCATTTCCTCCTGTTGGCCCAGGATCATAGCTAATACAACTTACTATTTACAGTAGGTGGTTTCCACTTCTACGTCTTTATGTATAGGTCTGGGAAAGACAATTACAAATCTAAATGTTGTATCAAGACTAACGTAGCTGCAGAAGAAGCAGGTGTGGAAATACAATAGCAACTAAGGAAATCTCCCAGTCACTGAAAGCAACCACAAAGTAGTTTTGAAATATACTTCACTTCTGAGTCTATTACGGTTACAGAAACAAAGGCTAGAAGAAAGTCCTTATTTTTCACATTGAAAGTGCTCATGGTGGTAAAGAGAAGGGGAAATGGTGATTGGCTTCCTCTCCCCTTTATTCAATTTCAAATTGCGTTTTATTCACTTTTATCAAACAATTGAATTCTAAATGAGCAAACTTTTCTTTCAAGTTAATTCTCCCCTAAAATATGTGATAGTAACATTTGCAAGTAGACTGTATTCCAATGGCCACATAAACATGCATTGCTCTAACAAAACTAAAGACTTATAATGATCTATTTGCAAAATGGAATTGAGAATTTTAACTTGCAAGGATTATCATAACCATCCTAGTTCAATCAATAAACAGTCAGTAGAAAGTGAGCCTCTGAGAATTTTAAGCTACCCTTTCACTGTGAAGATCAAGACAACTTTGACTTCCTGAGGAAAACATTTTCCATAAACACTGACAGGCCTGAATTTGATTGAAATCTGTTTTCTCAGTGGCATTGGTTCAAGTCTTATTCCCCAACCATTGGAGGTTGTAAAGTCAGTGGTAGGGAGTATTTCTATGGAATGGATGACTTACAGAATATCATAGCCAGAGCAATACATGTGATCAGAAAGCAGCAAAACATAGAAGGCAAATAACTACTTTCCACTTTCTACTTGGTGTGAGGCATTGAGAGTGACCTTGATGGGGATACCAGGAATCCAGGCCCCTTCTTTTCCCTCTGCCTTTCACATCATAGCCATGAGGTGAGAGGCTTTGCTCCAAGTGTTTCCACCATGATATGCTGTCTTGCCGCAGGCCCAAAAGTAATGGGGCCAGATGACCATGGGCTAGAACATTGAAAACCATAAACCTTTTCTTTTCATAAGATGATTGTCTCCGGTATTTTGTTACAGTCGTGGAAAATTGCCTATAGAGAGTGACACTCTGGAACTTCTGAAATCAGATCTTAAGTGGCTTTATGGGTTTAGTCCTCAGAACCTAATTGCTGTGTAAGATGACCAAGCTAATCTGTTGAAAAGATAGAACATAGAGGTAGCTGCAGGGTAATAAACCATCTAGAAAAAGATGCTGTGTGCAAAGAAGCAAGGTGTCTCAGCCAGTAGCCAGACTTAAATATAATAGTGAGGCCATCTTGGATCCTCCAGCTCCAGCTGATTTATCACCATATCCTAGCTAGGTGCCAGTGGCTCATGACTGTAATCCTAGCTACTCAGGAGGCTGAGATCTGAGGATCATGGTTCAAAGCCAGGCTGGGCAGGAGAGTCCATGAGACTGTTTTCTCCAATAAATTGCCAAAAAAGCCAGAAGTGGATCTGTGTCTAAAGTGGTAGTGCTAGCCATGAGCAAAAAGAAGCTCAAGGACAGCGCCTAGGCCCTGTTCAAGCCCCAGTATCAGAAAACAAACCAAAAAAGAGAAAAAAGAAAACCATATTGGCTAAACCCTTTCAACTTCTCAATTCCCAAGTCATAAGTAATAAAGTGATTATTATCAGCTTCAATTTATCTCTTTTTTAAAGTTTTGATTCACAGTTATATGGATTTTGGTGAATCAAAAATTCTTACAATCACAATAAATCTTTCCTTTATAAATAAGTAAAATTATGTGGTGTTCCATATTTTGAAGCTGTTTTTCTTCAAGTACAATATAAATGTGAGACTTAAACCCATTTATTGTATTAATCATGTTACTTATAGTTACTAAATAGTATTCTATTGAATGGTTTACTCACCTATGAAACTGATTTGAGGTTGGCTCTAGTTTCTGGTGATTTTGAATAACAGTATATTTAGCATTTATGTACAGGTTTCTGTTCGCAAATATGTTTTTCATTTAGGGTGAGGGGTCTAAATAGAAAATTGAGATTTCTGGGTCCGAAAAATCAGAGTTTAACTTTTTAAGAAACTGCCAGCATAGCTGAATCATTTTATACTCTTAGTAGCAGTACACAAAAAAGGTCACTTGGTTATTTCTCATGTTTTTCTTTTTGTGTCAGTACTGGGGCTTGAACTCCAGGGCCTTGGTGCTGTCCCTTAGCTTTTTCACTCCAGGCTGGTAATCTACAACTTAAGCCACAGCTCCACTTCTGGCTTTTTAGTGGTTATTTGGAGATAACAATCTCCAACTTTTCTGCCAAAGCTGGCTTTGATCTGCAATGTTCAGTTCTCGGTCTCCTCTGTAGCTAGGATTACAGGCATGCATCATTGGCACCTGGCTTTCTTCTATGATTTAATCATTCTTGTGGGAAAATGGTGGTGATCCATTGTGCCTTTAACTGGCATTTCCTGGTGCCCATGATGCTGAGGATCTTCTCATGTGCTTCATTTCCATCTGCACTTTCTCTTTGGCAAAATATCAACTGAAGCCATTTGCCTGTGTTTTTGTTGTTACTGTTTTCTTATTGTTGAGTTTTGGAAATTCTTCCTATGTGTAAGATTCAACATTTTTGTCAAATATATGATTTCAACTATTCTCTTTAATCTTCTTAGCACCATCCCTTGAAGAACAAAATTTTAAATTTTGATAAAAGCCAATTTGTCACCTTCCCACACTTCTATTGTGCTTTTTAGTCATATATAAAACTCTTTGCTACCATGTGCTGGTGGCTCACACAAGTGATCCTAACTACTCAGGAGGCTGAGATCTGAGGATCACAGTTTGAAGCTAGCTCCAGCAGAAAAGTCTGTGAGACTCTTATCTCCAATAAACTACTCAAAAAAGGTAGGAAGTGGTGCTGTGGCTCAAGTGGCAGAGTGCTAGCCTTGAGCAAAAGAAGCTCAAGGACAGTACCCAGGCCCTGAGTTCAAGCCCCAGGACTGGCAAAAAAACAAACACACAAATATACCTCTTCGCTTAGCCCAAGGTCATAAGGATTTTCTTCTAAGTTTTTTTTCCCCCAGAACTTTATAGCTCTGTATTATGCGTTTAGAGCTATATTAAGAGAATGTTTTATAAGACGCAGCTTGAAGTCTTGTATACATTTTGTTTTATTTATAACTAAGTATTTTAATTTTGTAGCTATTTCAAATGTTACTTTTAATTTTTTTGGTCTTTGCTAGAGGATAGTAAAATAATTAATGGGGAGAAAAAAGTACTGACCCTTTAGCCTTGACCTTGTTACTTTACTATAAACTTGTTGATTCTAAAAGCTATTTTGTAGATTCCTTAGGATTTTAAAAATATACACAATGATATTATCTGTGAAGTGTAGTTTTGTTCTAACTTTCCATCTTAACACCTCTAGTATCACCTTCCCTTATCCATCTTGCTGGACCTTCTAATGTCATACTAAATGCGAGCAGAGACAATGGACACCTCTACAGTTTATGATATGAGGAGGAAAACTGCCTCTTTCCATTATATTTATCATATTATCATATGCAATTGTGCATGTTCAATATTTATAGTTCTTGATATAACAATGACACATCAATTAAGGTGTTTAAAGAAAGTTAAGCCCTTTATTGCTTTGCTTGACCATTGGTGGAAGTAAACAATAAACAACCATCTCCTGATTCTATTTTATATACTGGTATATATGTTGAATATACTTTTATATTAATAATGTATGGCATATTGCATGTATTATATATGGTATAGACCTAAGTGTATATGGGGTATATCTATATATGTGTGTGTATGTATTCACACACACACATACACACACACACTCGCCCACAGATTCTGTTTCTTGCCTGCCTCCATGACAGATTTTCTCCCCACTCTCTGGATGAAAATGTAAACTTCATTTTAGATAATATGGCTATTATTTCCTTCTTGTCCGCCTTCCTGGTTATCAAAGAAGCATTTTATACTTCTGAATCCCTTTGCTTCTGGTAATCTTTTTACTGTATCCTGCTGCTCTCTGAGGTGATTGAATGCTTTAAAATCTTGCCTGACTTCCTGGGCCCACCACAGACCTCATCTCAGACTTTGATTCTAATTTCCATTTAATTAGGGTCCTCAAAGTGCAGAAAAATCACACCCACTCCAATATCAGTGCCTGCTTGCCCAGAAAGAAGTGTGGCCCGCTAGCTTGTTACACATATCATATAAAATAGAACTGCTGTGGAATAATTCACATCTTTTTGTTGCCTTTATTGATTACATTACATTTAATCCATTATTCAAAATTAATCTTTTATGTTAAATAGTACTGGATATAGACTTTGCTGCCTTCCTAGGTTATATGAAGTATCATTTGCCTGTTGTTATTTTAACATCAATTGTCTTCTGACCTATTAGAGAGTGAGAGGCCCAGATCTGAAGCAAGTGGAGAAAGATTGGGATAGGTTTATTTTTGATGGAGTGT
Organism: Dipodomys spectabilis; assembly: GCF_019054845.1. NCBI lineage: Eukaryota > Metazoa > Chordata > Mammalia > Rodentia > Heteromyidae > Dipodomys > Dipodomys spectabilis. The sequence goes on from NW_024871254.1 coordinate 272,574, forward strand.
TCTTTTTTATTCAGTTCATTTTTCTACTTGCAGCTTTGACATTTTCTCCTTTTCTATGGTTCCTTGCTTTCTATTGCAGTATCTTTGTTTTAAATTGCTTGTAATTTGCTATAAGTAATATTTTTAAAGGCAAGTTATTTGTCTAATGTGCCTTATTCTCTCTTTTGATGTTTCATGCCTATGATTGTTTAAATTTTTATAATGATTTTTAAAATTTTAGTTTATTAAATAATTGTTTGAAATAAAGACAGAAATTACCTCATGAGAAAATTGTAAACATTAAATCTATTTTTTTAATGTGGCAGAGATGCCTCGTTCTTTCTAAGTACTCTTTAGCTAATATAGGTTTTGTTTTTATGCCTCATTCTGGAGACCATCCAAGTCTGGCATTTGCAGATTCTATAGGATATCTCTTTCTGGGTATTGAACTTGTTCCTTAAACTGAAGACTTGAACTGAGCATCTTCCTCCAGTCCCACCCAAATGTTTTCCTTCCACTTGTGTTGCTTAATTCTCCCAGTGGCTCTATGAATATTACTGTACTCTTGTGGACTTGAGTTTTTAAGACACCTTTGATTTTTTTCTCTCTTGTCTCCCAACCCAAGAGATTCCCAAGGCCTCAATTCTTATATGTCTTTACTTTCTTCTCCACACCTTTGTTTAGAACTTTATTATAGCTCAGTGGGACTAAGGGCATAGGAACTGGGATGCATGCAACAATCTGCAAACTGACTTTGATTTCTGGCCTCTGTGGTATATTCAGCATACTTCATATTAATTTTCCTAAACAATATGTTTGATGTCTCTTTCTGACTCAGTAACTTTCTTCAACTCCTTAATTTATACTGAATTGGGGCCCTCCTCTCTCCATTCCTTATCTACCGTTGAAATTTGCTTCAGGGACCCCTCCTTGCTTCTGTCTTCCAACAAGTTATTTGACTTGTACTAAAATAAAAACAGTAAGAATCTAACTGAAGGTCTATGGTATTTTTCTTTCTATATTTTAATACAGAAGCTATAGGGAATGTACTTTGATAACCTCTCTCTGGGCTTCTAGAAAGACTTTTTTTGTTGACTTTTAACAGCTTTTTGGCTTTATAGTGGATAGATGAGATGCCAACTAGCAGGATTCCTTATAGGTGAAATTTCCTGCCATCAAGTATATATATATCTATCTATATATATATATACACACACACACACATATATATATGTATATATGCGTATATATACATATGTATATATATGTGTGTATATATATATACATATATACACACACATATACCTATACATGTGTGTATATATGGAAATACACACAGACACACACACAGAGAACTACACATATAGATCCCACAAATACATACATGCATATATCTACACAGTCCTTGAAATTTTCAATTATATTACTTCTTTACCTCAAATAAAGCAGATACCAGAGAAAAACATTTTATATTTTCCTTTACGTTGAACATATTTGCAATTTGAGAACAAGAGCCAGTGTTGGTTTTCAGACAGAATCTATTTAATTAATCATACTATTTGAACAGCTGGGGAGACCATATATTTATATAAGAGCTTAACATTCTTGTGAAAAATTGTCAAGTATGAATCAAAATAATATTATTTCACTTTTTAATGATACACTATTTATCTTTAGATTTTATTCACACCTAACTTTATAAATCAAAAGTTCTAGCCTTTGAGACATATTATTACCTTTGTTTAAAAGCTTTTAAAAAATACTGTCATATGCAATGTGGTAAAAAATAATCATAAAAGGGGTTAGGTAAGTAAAGCTTTCCTTACTACAGGGACTCATTTGGAAAGTGTGATATTTTCCAATTTTTTTAAAATTTGACCAGCCATAGACAGAGCAGAGAGAAAAATAATTTGATAAAATTATGTTTCTCCTCGATGTTTCTAAATTTTACTAGCAGTGGATAGAGAGAGAATTGCATTTTTCCATGATCGTTATTAGCTGAAAGATGAACCTCTCTTATTTTAAAAAGGTTAACATTGTCTCATTCAAGACAGCAGTAAAATTACTACACAAACATGAATAAAAGAAGCTAAATTTGGATTCTTGTATTAAGTTACTCAAAACACAGTTTCAGAGAAAAGTATATTCGTTAAAACATGCCAAACTATAGTAAAATAAAAAGTAAGCAGGGTAACTTTATTTCAAAAATCTAGCTTTAATAGTGGATTCTAGTTTTATTTTAGAAAGCACAATTTCAAAAGAAAACTTTGGGTTCTACCAGAGCTGATCTGATAGGAAACACCAAGGCTGGGGGACAGTTTCTTGAATGGAAGTTCCTTACATGTAAGCTATCCTTTCAGCTTAGTGAGCTGGCTAGGGTTGTCAAGGGCTACACTGAACCCTCAGAAGAATAGTAGAACTTAAAAAAGTCTTACGAAAGGGTAGAAGTTCTATCTGGCTAAGTTTGGGTCGGGGCAAGGGAGAAGGGAATGAGAGAACATGGCCACAGTAACATTTAATATTTTTCATCCTGATTTATATCTCTGCAGAAGAAAACTGTGTTTAGCAATCTGCATAGCTAATGCTGTTTGACTTCAACAGCTACTTTCTGATTGCTTTAGAGACAGGCGCATGCTTTCCCTCAGGAGAATAAAACATGAAGGTGGCCATTGGAAAAAAAAAAATCCCAAAGGCTACTGATGCACTAACTCAGCCTTCAGATTTTGATGAGCTATTAACCAAGATCTACATGCTCATGTGCTCTCCTTACTGCCTTTGCATTCTTGTGCTCTCTACTCCCTTTTGAATAATTTAATTTTTAAAAAATCTGCTGCACTGGATGAAGAAGGACATGGTATCATATGCTTCGTTTCTAAACCCTGAGCTCCATCACTATCTGAGAGTAGACTAAAGACTGGGCAAGAGAAACAGAGAGAGGTCTTCTGGACCCCCTTGATATTTAACAATTCAGGAGAAAAGACGAGAATACAACTGAAAATTCGGGCTTCAGAATTAAAACCTGATAAATGGAAAAGATAGATACAGGTCAAGTGAATCTTAATAGCATACATTCATTCATTTATTTACCCACATACTCACTAATTCACAGATAATTATTGATCACTTAGTCAAGGGCAAGTTGTTGTTGTTGTGGTGGTTCTTGTTCTTCCTCTTCCTCTTGTTCTGCTAGGGTTTGAACTCAGGGACACACATTTGCCCACTGTTGTTTACCACTTGGGCCATGCCTCCAGCACTGCTTTTTACTGGTTATTTTGTGGGGTGGAGTCTTGCCTGACTAGCTTTGAACCCTGATCCTATGAATCTCAGGCTCCTGAATGACTAGGATTATAGGCATAAGCCAACAGCACCCAGGCTCACCACCAAGCAAGTTCTTAAACTCTAGACTCATAAGAGGAAACAAACCCAACTTCACCTCTGCTGGCACAAAGCTCCAAAAGTAGTGGAACACAAAGATCATCATATAAAGCATAAGTGAATATCCAACTGAACCTGCACTGTGAAGAACGTGGTAACAGGAAAGTTCATCATAACTGATGTGACACAAGTAGAAAAAGGTCTTCCAGCAGAGGCAGATAGTGGGTCAGAGGTCTCCACGAGACAAGAGGGAATAGATTTCCACAAAGGAGGAGGGTCCACAGTGAGTCAAAGGCACCAGGGAAAAGGCCCATGTACCAGGCAGAGAAAGTATGGCAGATACAATGGGAAATGAGGCTTGACAGGGAGAAGGGCTCAGAGCCTGCCCAATTTGTAGGCCTCACTAATGAATTTCATTTGGGCTAGGAAGCAGGAGTAGCACATATTTTGAAGTAACTACCCAGAGTGCCAGGTCTAGTCTGAAGAAAGGAAAGATAGGCCCAGAATGCAACATGGCTAAGTGTTTAAGGCACACTCCCCTCTCAGTATACATTAATTGCTGGGGACAGCAATATTAAGAGATGGCTTCTTGAATAAGGGCCAAACCACCACTTGGTTAAAACAGGGAAGTTTTGACTAGCTCTACTAATAAATAACGAACCCAATATCCTTTGCCTGGCCTTCGTTCTTTCACATAAATTCAATATGTTAATGCATCTGTAACAAATTAAGTGTCTCTTAAAAGTCCCTTAAAAGTCTCCAAATCTTTGAAAATTTAGAGTGCCTATGGAAAACAAATAAGCAAAATCCTTGACCTTTTCTCTATTCATAAGTAAGATCAATGGAATATGCCAAGGACCCAGAAACCCTTCTATTCCCAGAATCTTTTTTTTTAAGGAATTTGCTTTTATGAACCCAAAGCAAAATTGGAGGTCTCTTTCAAAAACCTAGCTTGTTTGGTTAGCTTTTGATAATGAAGTCAAGAGAATTCTAATATATACCAGTTGTAATGTCGAATAACTCAATCTCTACACTCACACTGATATTTGACATATGCAGCCTAGACAACCTCTGGAATCTAAGAGTAGGAAATTTAAGTGGTTTATACTTAAATAATGAGAAAAATAGGGGGGGAGGGGAAGAATTTCTATTTTCTATTAGTCAACGTCACCATATTTCTTGTTTCCCAGTGACTACTTTCTACAATCACCCATTGAACTGATCCATCAGTCACCCAAATACTTGACACCATGCATGAAATGCTAACAGATTCGTGGACAGAGAGATAACAAGGAGACAGTACTTTTTTTTTTAATTTAATTTAATTTAATTTGTGAACATACTGTACAGAGGGGTTACAATTACATGGGCAGGATAATGCATACATTTCTTATCAACCATTGCAGCCTCCTCCTTTGTTTACCCTTCACATCCCTTCCCAGCCTCCCCCCGAGACAGTACTTTTGAAAGGACATCTCTCTTCAATAACAAATTTTATTTTATTATATTTTGAAGACTAATGAAGAAAAGAATAGGGAAGACAACCCTGCTACCTAAATACCACAAGGAGTCAGCAATTTCTGAGTTTTTCAATTAAGTTGCCAATTTTAAGGCTATTATACTGCTCGCTGAATCAAAAGGATTAACAATTTTCCTCTTAGCAATTAGAAAGGTAGAATTTTTACCATGGAAGCACATGGGGGTGAAAGACTGTACAAGAAGTTAGAATTAAGTAAATCTCCACTGAAGACCACCCAAGAGGAGCTAAATGAGGGGTTACTTTCAAGTAGGGCTGGGATCAAAGATTGAGGGAGATTAGAACCAATAGAAGGCTAAAGGAAACCATCTGGTCTTTTGCAGTAATCACCAATGGAGAAGCGGGTCTTCCTTGGAGAAAGGGCAGTCCATCTGACCACAGACCCTACAACATACCATCCAGTGCTGAGTCCAAGGAGGACACCCCACTCCTTCTGCAGAAAGCGCACTTAAACATTCCTGAAAATGAATGAGGGGCAGGCAGAATACAAGCATGCACTTCAGCATTAGGATTTTTTTCCCCCCTGTTAGAGCAAAATAGAGTACATAGTTGGTAACAACCACCCTTCACTGTCTTGGCTCTACTGAAACCCACTGCTGTGGATGGTGGAGGTGAGCTTCTGTTTGGGAGAAGCTTCCAGCTAAAGCTGTCAGAGAAAAGAGGTGCTGCATACTTGTGTTTATTTTAATTAGTTTATCCTTGCTTTGGCTTATGTAATAAGTTTCTATGTCTACTAAAGCAAGAGATGTCCTAAAAGAAACATGGAAATACTCAGGAGATACAATGGGAAGTTCAAGTCTTTGATGAAAAAGCCTTTTAAGAATGCCCTTGATTTTCAAACTGATTTAAAAGAAGTACTTAATTTCAAATAGCTCCTGTATGTCTACCTTATTTCCTATTCTTCATCTTATCCTGGATAGTTAATCACATCTCCACCCTACCCCCTCCTACCCCCATACCATATGTCAAAGTAGCCCCAAACTGGCATCTCCGAATACGCTGATTTTCTGTGTTCTCTTTACAGCTTTTTTGGGTGGGGAGGGCGAGCAGGTGCTGAGACTTGAACTCAGGGCCTGGGTGTAGCCCTGAGCTTCTTTTGCTCAAGTCTAGCACTCTACTACTTGAGCCATAGTGCCACTTCAGGCTTTTTTTGGAGTAGTGAATTGGAGAGGAGAGTCTCATGGACTCTCCTGTCCCAGCTGGCTTTGAACTGTGATCCTCAGATCTCAGCCTCCTGAGTAGTTAGGATCACAGGCCTGAGCCACTGGCACCCACGTTATTTACATCTTTGTAAAGTAGTTGAAGGTGGCATTTTTTTTTAAAGGATCAGAGCAAACAGGAAGTCAGCTGGGATGATATTTGTGCACTTTTGTCCTAGGTCGGTCAGATGACAAGCTGTTTCCTTAAATCAAGCCACAAGTGTAAAGAGGATTTAAACTTCCCAAACACCATCTTGCCATGCAATATTTTCAACCATGACCTTCAGAGGGCGAGTCAAAAACCACAGGGTCTGAAACAGGGCATCTTACTCTTGCAAGATGTACGACTCAAGGATTCAAAGAGGCCCAAAGATGGCAAAGCTGGAACTTAGGTTGCAGCCCAAGATTTGCATACATTTCTCCATGGTCCCTTAATCCCTCTTCCAGTCTCCACAAGGGCTTCCATTTTCCCTCCTCCATCTCAGAGAGCTAGAACACAAGGTGACAAGTGACCTCTCCCCAGAGTGCCTATCACCAAGGTGAATGTGGGACGAAAGGGAACGCAACCAGAGGGCACCAACCAGCTTCCCCTTGCTCCCCAATGATTAGTGAGTTTTTCTATTAACCTAGTCAAACATTTCCCCCTTACTACTTTGTTGTCTTCCTTGGACTTTAGATATAGAAGACTGAGAGTTTATTTGGTGGCTCACTGTTATTTCTGTCTCTGTCTCTCTGACTCTTTCCTCATTTTGACTATTTTCTTCCTTCATCCTTCTTATATGTGGCCCCTCTAATGTGATACTATTATGCCACGAGGTATCAATATGATCTGAAGAATTTAGTGATTTAGTGTCATGTTCTGTGCAATGCCTGTTTCTAATTTACATACGTAGTACTGCTCTCCTTTTGTTAGTCTCTCTCTCTCTCTCTCTTCTCTCTCTCTGGCAGTCCTTCAGTTTGAACTCAGGACCTTATGCCAAGCAAGCACTCTGCCTCTTAAGCCACACCCAAGTCCCTTTGGCTTCAGTTATTTTTCAGGTGGAATCTTGCAGGTTTGCCTGAGCTGACCTGGACTCTGATCTTCTCATTCCTGCCTCCCACGGGCACACATTGCAATGCCCAGGTTATTTCCTGAGATGGAGTTTTACATCTTGCCTGGTGTGGCCTTAAATCACTGTACTCCATCACTGCTTCCTGAGATGCTGGAATTACAGGCGTGATTCACTGCAGCAGTCTCACCCAAAACTCTTAATAAGATCTACCCCTGTTTCTGAATGCAAATCAAGTCTATTACCTTGACTTGCCACATACAATTATGTTAAGTGCATCATAGTGTTTTACTTGGGCATTACTTCCAGTAATGAGCACCTGCGTTATCTCCAGTCTCAACTCTGCTGTAAGTAACATTGCACTGAACTTCCTCATACATACCTCTGGAGTCACTGGATGAATTTCTCCTGTGCCTAACTGGAGAGACACACTAATAGGTCATAGGAATGATACATACTGACTTTCACTAACTATTCCCATGTTGACCTCCAGAATGTCAATAGCATTTGATTCACCAACCCAGGGCCTGGCACATTCCCAGTGAACACTCTACCACTAAGCTATATCTTCAGCCCATGTATGACAATTTCACTTGACAGATTGGCAGTCAGGATTCTCTCCTTGTTCATAACAGGGCTTTTGACTTGGCATCTAATTGCTTTTGTTCCATTTTCCAGTTTTGTGAAATTATATATAATAAGTAAACACAGGAAAGTGTCTTTTATAGCTTCAGTAGGTATTGGGAATAACTTAGTTTTCTGATTAATGGAGTGCTATCTACATATCATACTCAAATGGCCATTTTCAAAACAGCAGAAAATATCCTAGCTACTCAGAAGGCTGAAGTAGGAAGACTGAAAATCTGAGGCCGAAGTGGGGAACTTAGCTTGACACAGCCACAGAAAAACAAGAAAATAAACAAAAAAGACAGAAAACAGAATATACTAGTAAAAACCCCGTGTGACCATAGTCAGTATGGAAATCTAAAAATAAAATCACTGAAGGGTTAACTGTGGTAACTCTACAGATGGTCACAAAAACCAACTCTCACATTTTCCCTCTGGATATACCCATCAGCAAATGATTTTCTTTTATAACAAGAGACAATTTGGGATAAGATAGCAAACATAGTTATCGTTTCCATGTTCCTCTACCCCATTCCATTCATGTACACATACTCACTTCCTCAAAATTGCTTTCTACCCACTGTTCCTGCTGAAGAAAGGTTCTAGGTCCATGTCAGGGGTACATGATCCTGCCTCTGCCTGTAGCTTGTAGGATGAGGGAAACTCATTGGCATGAGGCAGAACTCATCCATAATCTGAAGTGAGCCAGTTAGAGTCCTAGGACTTTGAAATAACTGAGATAAGTGACTTAGACATGATAAGCACTAGAGCTGTTGGGTCACTAGAGTCATGGAGGATCTGGGCCAGAAGCCACACCAGAGCCAGGTAGAGATAAAGCCATATGAAAACAGAAATGAAGAGGTAGCAGAGGATTCCCTTCTGTAGGGAGGAGACAAGAGCAAATATTCAGAGAAAAGCAGATTATATCCACCAGTCCAATAACGGTGCTGTGCCTGAGTCAAAAAGGCTACAGCCTTACTGAGAAGAATCTTGACTAATTCCAATTCTACTCCCATTGAACAGAAAATAAAGCTGATGAAATGTTTCACTCCAAAGACATTGTACAGAAAGTAAAGTTGATTTTTAGACCTCTGTGATCTATCTTCTCATCGCACTCTTCAACTAAGCACTGTCTACCATTATTTAGAGGAACATAGACCACCTTAGCCCCAGTGAGCCCTTATGAGCCAGAAGGTACCTTTGATTAGTTACTCTCAAGAAGATGGGTATGGAATTGGAGAGAAAGTTGGTATTTATTAGGAACTCAGTTTCACCATGTAAAGGACCAACTAGAGTATGGATGGCCCTAGTGTATATCAAACTTACTAGAATACCAATAGATTACCAATTTAGGTTCTTAGCTGAAAAATATTTGTTACATACACACACAGTGGTTTTCTTTGGGTATATTAAAGATGCTCTGAAAATTGATTTTGAATGAATCGTATTAATTTGGTTCAGAACATCAAGTATAGTGAAGAATGTGAGGGTTGGGGAAAGACCAGTAGGTATTTAAAATCCACTTCTATCCCAACAACTTTTGAGACAGTCTCAGAGAAATATCCTTCCTGATAACAGGTAAACTGGCAACTCTAGGTTTGTCCCCATGACGTAGATGCTAACAAACCATTGGCTCTACAAATGACTAAGCTAAGTAGAGTGGACAAACATGTTTTTCTTTACTCCTAAATGCCTTTCATGTAGCAAAGTGGGGTGGTTAAAAGAATAGGCTGTAAGCTTGATTGTTTATGCCTCAATCCTGATTCTAGTTTCTCAGCTATGTGAATGTGGACAAGTCCTTTGATTCTCTGTGCACCAGTTACTTGTGTATAACCAGAGATAATTATGGGGTTTTGTGGGGGCTGCCTTTAGAATTAATAGTGCCAAGGAAGTAAGTTTTCAATCCGTTTTATCTGTTATGATTTTGCTAAAAACACCAAGATTCTCCATGAAGGAGCTAAGATTGCTCCCATTCTTAGCCTAATTGACTAAGGTGAACCTGACCTTGTCTTGGTTCTTTAGACATTGTCAACATAGATTCTGGGGGAGCCACAGTTAAGCATTTTGACTAGAACTATGGGGAAAGATATTTTCTCTGGAGTTTGGAAGCTAGTGATTGTAAGTCTGGAGATATTAGGAATCATCAAATTGAAGAAATCTACCTAAAGATAATGTCAACACAGAAGAATACTCAGTTGAATGATGGCAAGAGATATTCTCATGGTGACAGTATTCAATCCTCTGAACCAAGCTATGTCTGAAACTAGAAACCATTGGAATTTTCTAGTTGATTGAGCCAATAAATTCTCTTACTTGATTAAAATATCTAAACTGAAAATATGTTCTTCATAATTGAAGAAATTCTATGTAATATGATAAATTCTGGTCCAAAATATTTGGGGACTCAGTAATTCATTCCTTACGTTAGCCAAAACATTTCTTGGGTACCTACTGGGTTAGCCACTGTACTAGATACCATGACACAGTATTGTGAACAACAACAATTTTTAAAAAAACCTGCACCCAGTAGGGGAAGGCAAACAATAAATAAATTGAAATTACTAGGCTAATCTATGTACACTTATCACTTTTGTAGGTCAAATATACTTCAATCTTGGCAATTTCATCCAATTTAACCTAATACACAGTTTATACTATAGTTATTTGAGAAGTTAGATACTTTGAACGAGAACCAATTTGCTGACTTCTAAGCCAATCCACCCAGAAGGCTTCTGGTTTTTCATCTTCAGCCTCTAAGGTAAGCCTCCTGCTCACCATTTGTTATTCTATCATGGGCAAACCCTGGTTAATGCCACAGCATATATGTCCCAACATGACAAAACAGATAGAACCACTGACAAAATCATTTTCCTTCTATAAAGCCACATTGTCTGCAAATATTGCTGCCATCTTTCTTTCACATGTTCTTAGGAGCAGCCTCTCTACCCATTTCTGTCTTCTCACTTGTCAGCACCTTCGTGAGCCCCACACTGCCCCCTCTGTAACTGAGATCAACCGGTCTGAGTTTCTGATTCCTGCTTGGATGTTTATGTCATGCCTACCTAACTTAGGTCACCTGGCAGTGCCCCCCCCCCCCATCCGTGATTTTTGGAGACAGTTACATCTTGCCTTCTTGGTGGGAATTCAGCCAGGCTCATTCTGGAAGAATGACTCTTCATATTGGGAGAGACAGTAACAAGGAAGGGAGCACTGACTCAAGGAGGGTAGTGGTTGGAAATAGGCATAGGGGAGGTTGTGGGGGAGTGCCATGGAGAGGATACCACCATGCAAAGGAAGGGGGGAGAAAGGAAGGAAGCAGGGTTGAGGAGAGGGAGATGCTTGAGTATCTTTGATGCTGGAATAAGAAAGTAATACATTATATTCCAGCATCAGTGATTGGAGAGGGGCCTATTTGGAAAGAGGTCTGACAATCCCCGAAGTTTTCAGCTGAAAGTGTCTGCAGAAAGCATTGCCAGCATCCAGGATAAGTCCTTCATTCTGGAATAATAATCCGGTAATACAGTACAACACCATCTACCCTCGTGGGTACTGGAGCAAGAGAAGGAAATTCTAACCGTTGTCAAGTGATAAGGAATGGCGGGAAACAATAAGCAAACACCAGGGCATGGCACCCAGGCACTGGGCCTGCTTCACTTATTTCTATGTCTATCAATATTTGTGTTCATTTAAATTATAGTCTTTCCACATCATCTGTCAAATCTGTTATGCTTCTAACTCAGAGTACTCAAAAGCTAATCAAGCCAGGCGCCAACGGCTCATGCCTGCAATCCTAGCTACTCAGTTGGCTGAGATCTGAGGATCATGGTTTGAAGCCAGCCCAGGCAGACAGACACAAGACTCTTATCTCAAATTAAACATAAAAAAATCTGGAAGTGGAGCTGTGGCTCAGTGGTAGAGCACCAGCCTTGCACATAAGAAAAAGCTAAAGGAGCCAGGCACCGGTGGCTCACACATGTAATCCTAGCTACTCAGGAGGCTGAGATCTGATGATTGTGGTTCAAAGCCAGCCCAGGCAGGAAAGTCTGTGAGAATCTTATCTCCAATAGAAACCACTAGAAAACCAGAAGTGGCGCTGTGGCTCAAGCGGTAGAGCGCCCACCTTGAGCTGAAGAGCACAGGGACAGCGCCCAAGCCCAGAGTTCAAGCCCCATGACCGACAAAAAAGAAAAGAAAAAGCTAAAGGATATTGCCTAGGCCCTGAGTTCAAGACTCAGTACCAAACACATACACACACACAAACACACACACACAATTACAATTATGAATAACAGAAGGACTAAAAAGAATAAAACAACTGTAATTCATATTCTCTCCAGGACGGCTTATGTTCAGAGAAGAAATCTGATCATTTCATTGCTAACCTTTAAGATAATTTCCAATTTAATATAAACAAATTGCAGCTGAGCAATTTTACTAACATATTGAAGGAATAGAGCCATAAATGTGGAAGAGTTCTAGTTGTATGTCTTATGGATAAACAATTCTAACACAAGGCAGAACATGACACTACCATTGGAATCACTCAAGGTACCCCAAGAGTTGGGCTGCTCAAGATGCATTGTATTCATACACTGCTTTGTTAAATGGCATCTCTTTTGTACAGCTACTTAAAGATAACAAAAAGGAGTCATATCTTAGGTTAACGAAAAGAGTTGGGATGCTTCTGTCTAAGGTCAGTTAGACCCCCAATGAGGCAGAAGGCTTTGAAGATCATTTAATCTGTGCTCCAAAGGATGAACTGGGCTTAAATAAAGTTAGTACATATATTTATATTTAAAGCTAATGGAGTAATGTGTTGAATAGTGGGAGCACTAAAATATAGGTTCTGATCCATTTCTGCAAATATCTTAGCAAGTTTCAGCCACCAGAGCCCTGCCTAGAGAGAAAAGCACCCTAGTATTCTTTAGTGTAATTTGTAATTTTATTCTTTACAAAAGTGAACCTATTCTAGCCTAAAACTTCGTTTACAACTCTGGGATTTTTTTAAAATTTGGTTCTGACATTTTGAAAGATAGGGAATTATTCATAAATCTATATCTATCTATCTGTATGAAAATCACCTCAGTAGTTATATAGGTTTATAGCACCAACCTGATTTTGAAATGTCCTAAACTCATCCAAAGACATAAATATTGCCTAGGCAGTTCTGAGAGATTCCTAATAATTTTTCCTTTTTGTGTTGAGGGGAAGAGGACACATTCTGAATTCTCATCTAAGAATGGGAAAACAGACAGGTGTACTGATACACTCCTATAATCCCAGCAATATGGTAGCTGAGGCAGAAGAATGATAAATTTGAGGCCAGCATAGGTTACACAGTGAGACTCTCTCTCCAAAGAAATAAATAGGATGTGTGTGGAGGAGTCTGGGTGCAGACTTTTAGAATTTGTTGAGCAGCTAATAAACTTGCACTAGTCTTAAAGAATGTCAAACCAATAACAGAAATACCATGAGACAAAGATAAATGGAAAATGAATTTTATTTCCAAGGTTGCAGAGTACTAGATTCACCACATGTTACTTCTCTAAGGTAGACATAGCTTAGAACGATTTAAAATAAAACTGGGTTTAATAATAAACAGTGGTAGGCATAATTTGAGTTTTTGTACAAAACGGAAACAAGAAGAAAGCAATCTGTGCAACCATGTATTTTCATGGCTATCAGTTTCATCCTTCAGAAATAAAGCCACAACAGCTAGACTCCTCTCTCAGCAGCAGAATACATTCTTTTTAATCCTTATATGCTAGGTTCCAGCTAGGCCTATACTAAGTTAGCTGTGAGCATTTTAGGAACTGTCTTATAGCTCACACTGAGCAGCAAGATGGCCTTGGTGAATTAGAGGCCAGCCCCAAGTTTCCTTTGAAGAAACCGGTGATGAATATGTTTTCCCATCTTCCTCAGCAGGTTCCACACTGGAAAGGTATTTCCAGAAGACTTTCCAAGGGGAATGGGGAATCCCAGAGCCCGAAAGATTCATGAATGTCTTCTAGCTGCAGGAAAGCCATCCAGACTGGAGATTTGCCAAAAGGGCATATTTTGGCTTCCTGCCAGTATTTTGTAGTGGGGAAACATTAGGTTGAGAGACTTCCTTTGCTCTAGTGAAAGCTTACTAAAGGTCAGAAAATTATCCATTTTACCCACACACAGCGTCTGACACTCACAGATTCACTATGACTCAGGAATTCATGATACATCCTTAGAGTTTACCCTGGATGACAAAGAGACTAGAAGTAAGATAATGAAATCATTATACATAAACATTAGTCTTTTCTGCACATTTTCTGTACACTCTCCTCTCCTCCTAAAGAAATGTAAGTAACGATATGATTTGCTCCATTCTATAATTCTTTAAATAGCTTCTAAAAATGTTTTCCCAACAGAAACATAGTACCACCTGGCTCATAATAACTAAACTGATGGACCAAAGCATAAGAATAATATTTCTTCTTTAATTAAAAAAATTAGGTCATCAGTTTTGAAGTTATACTTTTAAAACAAAACATTTGATGTTGGGGGTTCAGGGAGAAGATCACAAAAACAAATTGGTCGCTTCTATCCTTTATACTCTATATTCTTTTGTACATTAAGTATTGAAAATAAGGAAAATTAGTATCTTTTGATTGTCTTTGCAAAATAAATAGGAAAAACCCATACATACAAATTGTTAAGCTCTAACAAAGCAATGGGTAGAGTTTTATTCTTTTCACAATGAAGTTTTTCCTCAAGTCTTGTTCATTCAATACCAGGCCTAAGACCACCAACCTAGAAACAATTTCTGTTTTTAATAGCCCCCATTAATATCTATGAAAACACAGTAAATGCATAATTTTCACATCAGGATATGGAACCACAAGAAGTGAATTATTTATATGAACTACATAAAAGTAATCTAGCATTACCAAAGCTTGCCAAACAAAAGTATCCTTTATAATTTTCATCCATTCAACAAAGATTCATTGAACCTCCCACCAAATGTTTGCACCAGGGCAGAAGTTTGAATGAATTAAGAGATATAGCCTGTAACTTCTGTCCTGGAGAAACCAGACTCAAGTTGGGAAGACACACCAGTTTGTACACATACACACACACACACACACACACACACACACACACGCACGCACGCACGCACGCACATGCGCACACATATATACACAAAAAAGTCCAGTCACAGTGACCAAGAACCCAATAACAGTCACAATTAGACAAAGAGCATAGTAACCAACAGGAAATTGTGAGCACTATTATTTTTAATAGTCTAAAAATGTTGTCATGGAAATGTTAGGTTGTTATTCCAAAGGTAAACCAATGGCCAAGGATTCCATTCCTCACAGATGTATACGTCTCATTGCAAAGAAAGTTTTGTTGACACTCTGTTACCCTGGATAAATATTTTTATACCTTAACATCCCTGTTCTTCCTCTACTCTCCACCCCACACCCATCAGCTGCTTGTGCTTATGGGGCTGTTGCTATGGTTCCTACGTGCTCTGCCAGAAATCCTACGCCAAGATGAAGCTTAATCTTTGAGCACCAGAAAAAAAATGTTACATTAGTGGCACATTCTTATGTACAAGTGAAATAGCCTCTTCCAAGTTGGGAAATGGCTGTATAGATTGGCCAAGGAACTCTTACCTAAGAGTCACAACCATCCTTCAGTATTATCTTCTGTGGAGTCCAGTCAGTTGATTGCAGAGGTATTTTTTTTAATCTCTGTGAATGGATGGCTTATGCTGGCTAGTTACTAAGCATTCATACTTTATAGTTTCAGGTTCCTAAATGTTTTTGAGCCTGCCAATTTTTCTTTTTGAAACTTGTTTGCTTTTTACTTGTTAGTTAGAATTGGTACAAAAAGGATTCATTGTATCATTAAGAAACTTAATGTACATAAAGTAAGGGGATTAAATTCCCACAGAAACCACAGGATGTTCAGAGCAGAGCTGAAATTGTTTCTGTTTATGACCCTCCAGGGTTTAAACACTGGTGATAAGGTGCTGTAGGTTCATTATTAAATGACAGTCCCACTGGGTGCCTGTGGTTCATGCCTATAATCCTAGCTATTTAGCAGGCTGAGATCTGAGGGCAGAAGTTCAAAGCCAGCTTAGGCAGAAAAGTTAATGAAACTCTTATCTCCAATTACCATAAAGCTGGAAGTAGAGCTCTGGTTCAAGTGGTAGAGTGCTAGCTTTGAGCTCAAAATTGCAAAGTCAGTGCTCAGGCCAAAGGACTGGCCAATAAGTAAGTAAGTAAGTGAGTAAGTAAATAAATAAATAAATAAAATGACCGTCCTTGATCTGAGAGACATGGCAAAAATAGGTATAAGACAGTTACAGTACCACAGAAATCTCCAGAATGTACAATAATTGATTCTCCTTCTCCTTAAGACATTTTAGTTTTGCTTTATTCCCTTCAGAGCTTGACTGAAATTAAGATGTTTTCACGTGTTAAGTTTTATTTGGAGAAATCAAGCTATGTATCTTTTCTTAACAGATTGCCCACTCTTTGGGCCAACAACCCAGACATTGTTTTCACATATCAGGCCAAAAAAAGAAATCAATTTACAGCCTGTTATTCAAATTAGGCCAGCTGTGAATTCCTCTCTGAGCAGGGAATTTTTATGGCCATCCATTCTTAAAGTTGACAGTTGTTCAAGAAATATGTGTTAATTTTTTACCAATTGAAATTTTGTTTATTAAGCAATTCTATGTACTCAGGAAAAAATATATGACTTGAATAGGCTAGCTTTGTTAGAAATAACCAATCCAGATCTTCACAACTTGTAAGGAACAAACTTCCAGGTCAAGATACCCCTTTAAAATAGTAGTGATTTTTTTTAACCATTGAAGTCAGAGGTAGCCAAATCTTACTCCAGGCTATGAGTCTATGATTGCTAAAATTCAGAAATACAGGTTACGCAAAAGTGCTTATGGCCCAAAAGACTTTAAGCATATATGAACAGAGACTTCAATAGAGCTAAAGGGTACGGAACAGACTACAAAAAATTATCTTTCTGAACTCAGTTCTCTGTAATGCTACTTCATGCACTGAAGTTATTTCCCATTACTAATGCAACAGCTATAGATTTCATGTAGGTAAATTTATTTCTGGACCTAAGAGTACAAAAACTCTGTGTGAGAAAAAAAGTGTGTGTGTGGGGGGGGGGGGGGGGGAGTTAATGAATGTTTTCTTCTAAGAACCTGCTTTTATCTCTTTCTATTCCTCTCCATCAGTCCTTTCCTGTGGCCAATTGGGTTACCACCCAAACCCACAGTGACACCTGCTGGTCAATCAGAAATGGCGGGACTGAGTCTCAGCCATGGAACTCATAGCAAGCAAATTAGTTCCTTGAAGCACACATTGAGTGCTATCAAACGCTATTAGAAATTTAGTCCGCAGGAGGAAAATGAGTGCACATTGTACAAGGCAGCTTGGAAGTGAACTTTGCCTGAATGTGCAGTACCCACTAAAATATAAAATATACACCAACTAAAAATAAAATGTAAAACTCGTAAAAGTGAGTGGAAAGTACATCCTGTACCTTGAACCAATAATTAATACTTAAGAGACTAGTTATGCTAATTATTCATGGAAAGTCATTATTTACAATGGTTCAACCACTGTACAAAAGATTGCATGCAGCTTAATGAAGCCCTCAGATAAATATGTCTTTTCTTTTAAAATATTGATTCGAACTGGGAGAGAATAAGGAAAAGGGTGATATAGTCCAGAAAGAAATGTACACTATACCTGACTTATATAATTGTAACTCCTCTGTACATAATATTATATAATAACAATAAAAATTAAAATATATATCAATTAGAACTCCAACTTACAGGGTTAAAAGTAATGTAGTCTTCAGACCCCCTTTCTCATTATTTTTCAAGGGCTTCCAATTCTTGGTTAAATTCCTTTACTGGGGAATATTCATATTTTGTTAATCCGAGGTATTCCTACATTGGTTATTTTGGCTGGGTACATTATTTAAGGATGTTTGCTTTATTTTAAGCAAATCCACTTCTGACTTGAAAGTACAAATTCTAGTAAAAGCAAAAGACAACAGGAGAAAAAAAACCTTTTTAACATTCATACGTTTTCTTAAAATATTTACACTTTTTCATTCGAAGGTTAAATCCTAGAGAAAGTTCTCTGTACACATGTTCATATTTGAAACAAGAGGCTGTCCCTAAAGACTTGTAGCAGCAAATGTGTATTGAACAACAACAACAAAAAATCTTGGCCTTCTTCATCTCAACTCTGTGTTCTAAAAGCCAAAACTTCATTTTAGCATGACCTTAGAATAGTGATCCTTTTAGCATTTCCTGGTATTTGGTGGAAGGAATGTTTTTATTTGACTGCAGATGTCCCTTGGTTTACAGGAAGGCTTTGGTAACGTGTTCATGCCAGTACTTCACTTATCCCAGATTTCTTGCTATGTAGGAAGAACACATGTCGCAGCTCACTGTTTGTTAAATGGAAAAGATTCAGTACACCAGAAGCTTCTATTATAAACATTGTGACTTGGTGCAATTTACAAAATGTTCTATCTCCATTAAACAATAAACCCTTGACCCCGGAGCTCAGTTTGGGGATTCTGTGATTTGAGAAGGTAGACATAAATGGATGGCAATAATAAATGAAAAGTTCAAGAGGTTAAGAAAAACTGTTTAATTATTTCTCTAGAGCGTGGGCTTGCAGAAGCAGTGCATGGAAACACTGCATGGAAGGGATCCATCAGAACAGCCCAGGCAGGGCATGAAAGCAGGTTGCTGGCACTCAGCTGTGTTTATGAACAAATGGTCTCTAGATACCCTTCCATCTCTGAACCTTCGAAGTTCCTGCCAGGAGAGATCCAGTGCCAGTCCCAGAGCTTAGCATCTGTTTTCCAAAGAGCTTGGATTTGTTAGTATGAGAAATGCATTGCTCATAGTTGCTTCCCAGCTGAGGCACTAGTGAGTGTAGCTGGGTTTTTTTTCTTTCTTTCTTTCTTTTTTCTTTTTGCTTTATTTATTTGTTGAAACTATGTCCTAGCCTCTCTTGAAAATTCTCTTATATAACTAGTCCTGGATGCAAGCCCCTGAACTCTCTCCAGCCCAGGCTCCTCAAGCAGCCTGGTTAGCTAGAGAGCTCCTCCTGAAAAGTTTCCTGTCTTGAACTTCAAGGTCAGACTGTCCTTGTGAGGACATGACTTGGTTATTTCCAAGGTACCTTGTTCTCTAAATCAACTGTCCAAGAAATAGGCCAAGTCCACAGAGTTATACCTCAGTTGGAAAACTGGTCTGAAGCCTCGTCAGAGAAGAAAGGCTGGAGCAGATCTACCAGGCATTCATCACAGGATCCATGGCATGTTTAGAACAGGAGCCAGTGAAGAATGCTTTGTAGGTCTAGATCCAGGGTTTGAAGGCTATCAGACAAGCATTCTTGTTATTATGAAATGAATGCAAAATTTTTAGTGTTTAATCCTCACCTCACTCCCAAAACATTCACAGCAAATGACTGTCTACTCCATCTAGACCTGTAGCAACCAGACCAGGGGAGTTGCTCTGATGAACTCTTGGCTTCTAAAGTTCAGAAGTGTTTGTGGAGCCCTGACTTGAAAACAAAAAAAGAAGCTGACTTTGCTTTCATTTAGAAGCTAAGTATTTTTTCATTATAATCCAGAAAAAAACAACAACACAGAAACCTACCTGAGTGAAAGAATTACAGCATTTTACTAATTCATTGTCTTTATGTGAAGACACAGTTACCCATATGTTTCATAAAAGAGGGGTAACACATTTTTTTTCTGATCTAGCTACTGTGGGAGAGAATGGTGGATAAGAACGAGAGCTTTGAATTAGACAGGTCTAGATTCAACTTGACAAGACGGCCTTGGGTATTATAGCATCTCTAAACCCCAGTTTTCCAATCTATGGTATGAAATAGGGAGTATAACAGTTCCCAGCATGCAGCTGTTGTAAAGATTAAGTAACACAGTGCACTCAAGGAGACACTCAGCGTAGGACCAGGCATTACTTAAACATTGCTGGAAATAGTTGTTATAATTAAGCCTTTCACTGGGAATAGAAAAGCCTTGAATGGAAAACCCATTTGGATAACAGAACCTTGTGTCACCTCAAACAATGTCTTCCCTATCCTTTCATTCTGAATCTACTTTAGAAATCATTGGGATAAAATGTTTCTTATTTCCAACCAGTATGGGATTACAATGAAATAATAGAAAGAGGTTATGTCTTAATTATTCCATTCTTATCTTTTAAAAAAAATTCTGTGCTAGTCCTGAGGCTTGAACCAAAGGCCTGGGTGCTATCCCTGAGCATTCTTGCTCAAGGCTAGCATTCTTCCACTTGAGGTACAGCTTCACTTCCTCCATTTTTATCTTGATCAGAGGAAAATTACAAATTTGCAGTCTTAACACTAACTGTAAGACATGTAGGAGAAGAAACACATGAGTAGACACACTGGATTCAGGCCATCTGGTCCCCAGAAAGGGGTGGCGGGGCGGGGGGGGGGGGGGCGGGGGGGGGGGAACGCACCTAAACGAAAAATCAGAGGTAGCTTACAACAGAATTTCTCAGCCACCCTGTGCCACCCACACTGCATACCAACATGCCTACAGTGGAGGAGAGAGACAGAGTGAACTTGAGGAAGCATAAATGTAGCCTATAGAGGCACTTGCTTAAGAAGGCAGTATCATCAACAACAAAACCCTTAGTGACCAAGATACAGTATTTCAGTACAATACTTTGAGATAAAAATTAATGCATAAAACGCCATGATGAGCAAAATATAATCAATTATATGTTCATCTGAGATTTGTGGGTCAAAGCCAGCCCAGGCAGGAAAGTCTATGAAACTCTTACCTCCAAGTAACTACCAGAAAGCCTGAAGGGGAGCTGCGGCTCAAGTGGTAGAATGTTAGCCTATCCAAGCCCTGAGTTCAAGCCTCAGGAATGACACCAAAAAAGAAAGAAAGAAAAAAGGAAAGAAAGAAAGGAAGGAAGGAAGGAAGGAAGGAAGGAAGGAAGGAAGGAAGGAAGGAAGGAAGGAAGGAAGGAAGGAAGGAAGGAAGAAAAAGAAATCTAACCTTGGTTGAGCTTAGTAGGGTGCCAGTAGGTCCCAATACAAGACCCTTTAAATGTCCAAGGCCCACTTTGACAGAATCCATCCCCATCATTGCTAACTAATATAGATAAAGTTTCCCACATTGGTTAGAAGATAATTTTTGAGAAGCAATCCCTGTACTGTGCTGTGCTCATTCAAAGCAAAGTTTAACTCACAGATACAAAGGGGAAAGTTACACTTATCAAAGAGCTTATGGGGCCTTTTCAACCAAACCTAGTTTGTACTATGCAATATTCTAATGAATGAGGGTTAAATGATTCCAAAATATACAAATTCAATTTCTTGGAATATACATGATTTTGAAAATGAAGGGGAAATAGTGCTTTGAGCAAGATACATTTGGACAAATATTTCAAAAAGTACCATAGAGCTTGCCAAACCCCAAGTGCTTCTGGGCTTGATTAGTCCAGTACTCTATTGAGACTACCTTTCTACCTTTGTTTTTCTAAGGCAACTCTACTCACCACAGGAAGTCTGTAACTCAGTTTTCCCTTTCGTAAATAAAAGCATCTCCAAATGGCATAGATCTGGCATCTTCAAAAGAAAGAGAGAAAGAAAGGAGGGAGGGAGTGAAGAAGAAAAGGAGGGAGGGAGGGAAAAGAAAGGAAGAAAGAAGGAAGGAAGGAAGGAAGGAAGGAAGGAAGGAAGGAAATACGGGTTTTTCCCTTCCCTTTCCCTCCCCAAATTATACCAGCATCAAATACAGTGAAAACAGGGGTTATACCATGGGGGAGGGACATACAAAGCAACAAAAAAAATCATCTTATAAATATGTTAGAAACAATAGCAAGAAAGAAAAACCATTTGAGTTCTTGTCTTGGGGTTCATTGAAAAACAAACTTTATAACTTTGGCGGGGGTGGGGGGATGGGGGGAGAGTTGGAAGGGCACATGGATGGGAAGGGGAAACAAAGGAGGAGGCAACAATGCTTGATAAGAAATGTACTCATTACCTTGCTCATGTAATTGTAACCCCTCTGTATGGACTTTTAACAATAAAAAACTTATTAAATATTTAAAAAGTGTGGTTCTTGTGGGACTTATAATCCATACAAGACTATCACACAACTAGGCCATGGGTGCCAGCTGTTGACTTTTGGGGACTCTCCAACTAAAAAATAGCATCAGCTCTCATGGACTGTTATACTCTATCACAAGGCCTTGGGATAACATCTGTAGCATCAGCATTGAGTCCTTCATGGAATCAAAATACACAGATGAACTAGTGAGCATTGGTGAGTCAAAATTTCAGTGTAAGTACATGGTGTTCTTCCAAGTGTGGTGATGCTGAGAATGAGAGACCATGGCATTATGTCAAAAACTGTGTTTGAAAAAATAAGTCTCATTATAAATGTATGACTACATTTTCCTAATTCTTCCATAGCCAGGATTAAAAAATAGTATCAAACAGGTAACTAATTTTATTTCAGATCAGATTGCTGAAGGCAGCCACAGAGAGCTGTTGGTTTGCAGTTCTCAGGCCTGCAAATGGCCTTAGGACTGCAATGGCTTAGCAGGTAGAGTAGAGGTGTTCCTATTTGTGGGTTTGTCTGTCCACTCATTGGCGTGAGAAACCAGGCACATTTCCTCAACATTGGAAGCCACCAAGGAGTCCTATTCATTGGAGTTTGTGAATCAACCAAGAAGAATGGCATTTAATATCTAAATATGTCTCATGTAGCCATTAAAAATCTTTATGAGTGTTAAGCCATTATTAAAGCAAGATGGGCTCTCAGCCATGAATCCTTTCATGGTGCTCTCCTAATGCTAATGAGTCAAGTGGCCTGGCTGCCTTCAGCACTAACTTTAATATCTATTCACTATAGTTAATGTTCTCAGGGAGAGAGAGTGCCGTGAGAAGTATCCTCTCCAGAAAACATGTTCTTTTTCCTTGTTTAAACAACAAAATATGCAATTTCTAACTCAATATTAAAATGATTGCTTGTGTGTTTGAGTATTTGTAATTGGTAGGGCTGAGTAGGAAATGCAGATGATGATAAATCAAATACATGGCTATTAGTCACACACATGCAAGCCTGTCACCCACCGGACCATCCATCCACGTGCCTTAGGTCCCTGGAAGATACTTTTCACAGTTTACAGATGGCATCGTGTTCCACTCTACTCGAAGTCATTCACTGTTTCCAGGGCAGCTCAAGGGAGAACCAAAGAAAAAAAGAATAGTGAAGACAAAAGCCTGGCAAGCTAATAAAAGAAGATAAATATACTGTATAAGAGAAAACATGAGCTTGAATATGGATGTTTTCAATTTTATATAGCAACTTGTTTAGGAAGACCTGCTTTACTAATGAGTGATAGCCTAAAATTGCCAAACTATATTCCCTAGAGAAGCAACCACACACACATTAGATAAGATATATATATATAAAATATTATATATTATATAATACACATATACTTTTATTTTATAAATAGACATTTATTATATAATTATAACATATTTATATATAACATGTGATATACATATATGTATATATATGCTCCCAAACTCATCTCCACTTTACGTAGACTTTCACAGTCATCTACCATCAGAACATAGTATTCCCCAACAAGAGTAATTGAATACCAACTCCAGCACCGTGAGAATGAAACACAAATGTCTTATGGTTCTCACGTCACACATTCTTCATACAATGGCATCACAGATTATTGTTATATTGTTCATGACAATGTACCAGTTCTATAAAGCATTTATTAAAATAAAGCAGTAAAGAACTGCATGCTGGAGACCACAAGTTCTGATATGATGGTATCTGATTTTTTTCTTGATGGATACAATAACATTTTTGAATAACATTTTTGTGGGTTTTGTCAAGACTCATTTGGTCCTGGAGGGCAGAGAATGCTCATTCAAGGTACCCCAAGGTAAGAAACATGGATGAAGTAAAACTAGAAAGCTAAGGAGTTTAGAACTGAGGTGGGTTTTTGTCATGAGTCTATATAAGAATGTGTGTGTGTGTGTGTGTGTGTGTGTGTTTCCTTTTCCTTTAGGGACATAGGAACCCCTACTAATAGCTTCTCAGTGCGCCCTGTTCTATTCCCACCATTATGCAATCAGCTTACATTGCTATCCTAGTTACAAGTCTACCTTGCAATCTTGTACCACTTTTCAAAGCTAATCTGTGCAGTCTTTCAATTTCCCCAATTCTACATCCTAATGAGGAAAGGTCTCCTCTTTTTACCCCCAGACACCACTTCTGTAGGGTAGAAATGCCAGAATATTCCACAAAAGGATGAGAATGACACTTACAGGAGGAACAACAGTCCACTAGAGGAGAAAGGGGAATTTCAAGTTGGAACCACTATTGCCAGTCTCAGTATATGCT
Organism: Dipodomys spectabilis; assembly: GCF_019054845.1. Taxonomy (NCBI): domain Eukaryota; kingdom Metazoa; phylum Chordata; class Mammalia; order Rodentia; family Heteromyidae; genus Dipodomys; species Dipodomys spectabilis. The sequence goes on from NW_024871254.1 coordinate 296,828, forward strand.
CCCCTTAGTATGGAGTTTCCAACCATTCTTAGATAAAATGGACTTAGAAAGGAATGTACATGCTTCATGTTCCTCTAGAGCATTTGTTACCATAATGATACACATATTAACCAGATAGTTAATAAACTTTGTGTGATTTTCATACATCTACACATGTATTACTTAAACTGGAAGTAGATAGTTCAGTTGTCACCCATTCCAAGCACTTTTGGCAAATGGGAAAAGTGTATAGTCAACCTGTCTGTAGCTTTTTCTTTCAAAATAACACTGTGAATAGTTGCTTGTCCCGTACTGTCTTCTCTATCACCTCCCACTGTCTCATGAAAGAAACAGAGATGATGACCATCCTCATTCACACCCTTACCTTCACCCACTATGGGAAAGAAGAAAGTGAGTTATCCAGACTTATTCTAACAACCCACTGCTCTTCCTTTTTCGGTGACTTAAAGATTGTATTCAGGGTGAACTATTCAAGAATATCGAGCCAGGTACTAGTGACTCAGGCCTGACTCAGATGCTTAGGAGACGGTCATTAGGACGATTCTAGTTTAAGGCTAGCTTGGGCAAACAGTTTGTGAGAGCTCATTTTAACCAATAGCTGGGCAAGGAGTATTTGTCATCCCAGCATGCAGCAGGCTCACAGGTGGTTCTAGGCTAGCCTAGGAAAAAAGTTCACAATATCTCATGTTAACATAAGAAGCTGAGCGTGGAGGTGTGTGCCTTTATCCCGTGGTAGGAAGGTCATGGTCAGGCTGTTCGCAAGACCCTGTTTTGAAAATAACCAGAGGAATAAAGGGCTGAACGTATGGCTCAAGAGGTAGAACAGGTCTAGCAAGTGCAGGGCTTTTAATTCAAACCCAAACCCGAGTGCTGCCAAAAAAAAAATCTGAAATCTTCCTTGACAGCACTAGCATGTAAGCTCACATGTTCAGATTGCTTCCCCAGAGCTTAACGCAGTTTGGCACAAGGTGATTAAGTTAGTATTTGTTGAATGAATGACTCCATTAATTGTTGACAGCAGGAAGGGAGAAAAGGGCCAAAGGAAGAGTCACTGATCACATTTTCCTTTTATCTTCTTAGGCATTACAAGGCTAGTGGGATTCAGTTTTGCACACATTATCAAACACAGCTATACGATCATGCTAATTGTTAGAGAAGTTCTAAGTTATTTGAGCATAAATGAGTGAAGGATTAAAAAATGGTTGTTCCTTGTCCTGAAGTAAGGCAGTAAGTGGTTCTGAGACTTTAGTCATTCTCAAGCATGACTGCTTTATGAATTAAAGCTTTAAAAATCACTCCGTTAATAGTTAAAAAACGACTCATATAGCATCAGAGACTTTAGAAATGAACAAGAATGATGTTTATTATGATTGATGGCCCTGACCATATTCTGATTACTACTTGTAGTTTTGTCATTTGAGTTGCCATTCACTGCCTATTAGCTCTTATCACTGTCTGGTCATAAAAGTGTTCATAACGTTTTCAGTGAGAGGCTTTGACGATTATAGTCACATAAATGTGTGAATAATTGAGAGGTTAGGCTGTAATGCATGCCTCATCAAGCTTCCTTTTCAAGTTTTAAGAACATATTTAAATCTCCAGACCTCAATTATACTTGAATTACTAGCAAGAAGAAAAAGAGCTACATTAACAAAGCTGTCAAAAACACCTTCTGCTTTAAATTTACTTGGACAACTGGACAATGGAACTAGTTCACTCATTTAAGGGGTGACTTCATCTGGTGAAGTTTCCATCACAGCTAAGAGTCAAGAAATAAAGATCCTTGAAATATATTGAGTTTCTCTCATTGTCCACAAGAAGACAGAGCAAAAGCTACTCCTGATAGAGTACATTGCAAAGTTGTGTTGCTGGATTTACACTGCGTACAACTGATAGAGAAGTGAAATGCTCATGTGTATATAGTCCAAGATCAGAAAGAGCTTATTACAAATGGTCTAACTAAATTATAAAGGATGTGGAAATGAAATAATCAACATACTACAGTCTATCTGAAGAGTACAATTAAATATGTACCCACTTTGTTTTAATCCCTGAGAAAGTCCTATGATTTGGAACTGAAACTAACTGAATACACGTAAAAGAGTTCTATCCTTTTCCATAATAAAAATAAATTTCATATAATACTATTTGAAAATATTTCAAGTTTTAGGGATAACTCCAAACTTTTCTAATATAAAAATGTGGTAAGTTTTAGGAAGGAGGCAACAATTTTTTTTTTAATTGTTAAAATACTGTACAGAGGGGTTACAATTACATGGGCAAGATAATGAGTACATTTCTTATCAAACATTGTAGCCAAAGGAGGATGCAACAATTCTTGATAAGAAATGTATTCATTACCTTGCTCATATAACTGTAACCCCTCTGTATAAAATATTTTCACAATTAAAAACTTATACAAAATAATAGAAATGATGACAACTAGAATTCAAAGACATTTAAATTTTGAATCCATATTTTTAATGTAATGTGTTTTACAAACTGTCCAACAGTCCAGGTGGAGATGTTCTTGGATTGTTCCTCTTATGTTGATTTGTTTTGTGGTAAACCATCATCTGCTACATTTACAGATATATTTTAATCAGTTGCCTCAATACTCGTCTAAAATCATCTTTACCACTCAACACTGAATATAGATTCTTTAGAATAACCCATATCAATGATGCTCATTTTCATACATTGACTTGCTTGAAGTTCTCTTTAGCACTTTATCCCTGAGGGGTGGGGACTAGCCAGCCCATGGGCATGTGAGGCCCACAAAATAATTGGGTACATGATGGTACAGACACATAGGGTTCTTGTATGCATCTAGTTGGCTGCCTGGGACTGCCTGTATTGATATTGTTGTATGGCCCTCAAATGATGTTATAAATATCCAAATGGCCCTTAGAGGATAAAAAGTTCCTCACCCATCCAAGGCAGCCTGAAACAGGAAACAAGAGAAACTTAGTGTTGTGGGAGCATAAAAGCCAACTCATCCCAGTCTCTTCTCAGAAAGAAGAGAGATCAAAGGCTCAGTGTTCAGTGACTCATGCAAGGCCATTTGGAGCAACACAGTGGCAGAGGTTGAACTAAAATTTGGTTCTCTGACTTTAACTTAGTTTTCTTTCCTAGCTAATTCTCCATCAACACTTCTCAGCTCCCATCTACCCTTCCCCTTGTACACATACCCCATAGAATAAGAGGGCTTACACCCTCCTCAGGGGGAGATGGGCACAGTCCCAAGATGACTGTTCTTTACAGCTAGTCATCTCCTGTAAGAGTTGCATAGTAATAACCAGCACTGTTCCAGGTTAAAGGACCTACAAACACTAAAAGTGTAGATGACATTTGAGGTGAATAAGGTTTTGGCAGGTGGCTTCATACTGATTCTTGTAAATTATTTTATTCAGACAAACCAGTTCGAGTCTGTCTCATTAAAAATGAATTGTAAATAGGTGCCAGTGTCTTATGCCTTTAATCCTAGTTACTTGGCAAGCTGAGATCAGGCAAATCATGGTACAAGGCCAGCCCAGACAGAAAAGTCCACAAGACTTCATCGCAAAATGAAGCTGGGTATAGGAGGATATGTTTATCATCCTAACAACAACAGGAAACCTAAAAATAGGTGACTATGGTCCAGTCACGTGCCCAAATAGGAAATGAGACCTTACCTTAAAAGTAACCAGCACAAAAGAAGGGCTGGAGGCATTACCCAGCAGTAGAGCACCTGCTTAACCAGTACAGGGCCCTGAGTTCAAACATCAGTATCACTCTCCTCCTCCACATACACACAAAAAAAGATGGACTCTAAAACTAGAGAATATATCCAGTTAGTGTACACTGGGTCAGAATGTTTCTAAAAGGCTGAAAGATAAACCTGAAGACTCCAAATGCACATACATCCATGTCTTTGCCCATGTTATTTAAAAAAATAAACAAATCTGTCTCAACACAATGTTTTCATTTTACTGCAGGGCATTAAGGACTTATTTTATAGATTAAAAAAAAATCAGGTCAGAGATTGAAGACTTCCACAGGACCATGACCAGCGAGTGGCAAGCCTTGTTTCTCCACTGCATTTCTCCCAACATTTTGCACACCATTGATCGGATTGCCTGTACAAGTTTGCGGCTTTAAAATCCTTTTTCTATGTGCACAGGATAAAGTGAAAGGTCACAGACTTTCAGAATACTACTATAAAACCAATTTTGATACATCAGATACAGTGATTATACCCTGTGAGTCACTCACAGCCCACAGTCAAAACTCAGATCAACAACCCAATGGTACTAGGTAGTATATCCTCTACATAGGGTAGAACAGGCATTCCATATACTCTCAACTTCTTTCCTAAGAAAACTAGAAACACCTGGATCATGTTAGGTCACCACTGGGTTTTTACAGCTGGGTTTTATGCTTCTCCCCTCTTAAGGAGTTGACAATCTGGAAAAATTTTGATATTCTGCCAAAAGAACAAGACACTTTCATTTTGAACACGGACATTTCTATATGTTCTGGCAAAGCAGTAAGGAGAGTGAGATGGAAATTACTCCTTATGGTGTCAAAATAGCAATGTGAACAATAAGAAAAATGGATCAAGATCATCTACTAAGGAGTTTAGATGATTGCATTTTCCTCCTCAACCATCTTTTTCCATCTAACAAGTGGCTGTATTACTCAACAGCCTAGGTAGGAGTGCCCAGTGAACAGCCACTTCAAGCTCTCTGTGTTCCACCCAGACCATCTGCTGTGTGGGTCCACGCAGCTGGACCTCTGTTCTGTGGCTCCTCCACCCTCTCTCAAGGAGACACTTGAAAAGTCTCCTCTCTTCAAGCAGAAGGCAAGGGGCCAGGGGTGCGGTGGCCCTGCTGAATCTGTAGCACACTGTTGCTCTGGTTGAAAAGCTTTTCTGATGTCAAATTAGTCATCCATTGAGCTATTTCTTTCCATGAGCCTGAACCCTGGCTTTCTGAATATAATGTGTAGATGTGAAATAACCAAACCATGAGAAGAGCCACAGTTTCCACAACACAAATATTGAAACTGGCAAAGTTCAGAGCCAATTTGACCTCAACCAAATATCAACTTCTCTACACAGACTTGGAGCTGAAAAGTTCCCATATTGAAAACCCGGAAAGGAAGTTCCCCCACCCGAGGGAAATGAGATGCTCTGAAGCAGGGTGGGAAACAAGGGCTTTTTTGACTTTTTGCCTATGGCAAGACCTGACCAAAGTGTATGCACAGAGCAGGTGGTACATTCAAGGCAGCAAATCCAATGTATGTGCATCACTCGGCAGGGAAAAAGCCAAGGCAGGAAGGAAAATTCATCTGTTGCAGTCTTGTTTCCTGGGCCACACTGACCAGGAAATAAGATGCATTTATGTAAATACAGATGCATTTATTTCCTACTAGGTAGAATTCTGTACTTAGGTACAGCTAGAGCTATGAGGGCTGATATGTCTCTTGCTAAAAAACTGCTTTCCCATTGGGAGGCAAGGTGTACATCTGATCTGCACTGTGATATACTTTAAATCCATGTCACTATCTCCATGCTGACTTTGTCTGGTTTAAGTACAAGTGCTGTCAAATACAAGTTAGACCCTTTCTTCTAGCTACATCATTGAAGTTGTCCAAAATTTCCCTCTATTGGTCTTGATCTTCCATAAGTCTGGTCTACCCACTTCCTAATTTAATTTTTTGTTCCCACTGGCAAACCTGGAGATGGCCCTTTGAATTAGCAGTGTGTTTCTGCTGGTTTTAAGCAACGAGGCTCTCTAAAAATGGTGGGTCAGAGTCACTCTTGGACTTTTTCTACTATTGGATGTTCTGTTGGTACCTTTATTCTCCCTCTACCCCAGCTCTAGTCCCCGAGACCCAAACTGTGACCCTGAAATGCTGAATTGCAGTTCCTGGGGAGCTGGGGATAAGAGGTGTGGTGTTTATTATTACTTTACTGCTGGACAACTTGCTTCCCAATGAAGGTGCTTCTAGCCAGAGGATTAAGTAGAAAGACTACCTTCCTTCTAGGAAGGGTAGGGTCAGAAGAAATCAGGAGATATTAACGAATGACAGGAAATAGAAAAGAAAAACATGGTAGCAGTAAGGAGCATTGCTGCCTTCTCCTCCTCAATAGCCAGCAGCTGTGGAAAGTTTCCTTCTATGCAGAGAACTCTGTGCCATTCTTAAGAAATCCTTTAACAACGGTAATTCCAGCACTAGGAGGTAGGGACAACAAGTTCGAGGCCAGACAAGGCTAATAGTGAGCCTGTTTCAGAGAAAGACAGGGAACAAAGAGAAATGAGGAGATGGAGAGAAAGAGAGAGAAAGAAAGAGAGAGAGAGAGAGAGAGAGAGAGAGAGAGAGATTTTAAACAATTCCTGACTGTACTGTTAATATCATTATCCAGAAGAGCATACCAAATATCATCATTGCCCCATTAGGAAAACATAATATATTCATAAATTTTGCTTCAAATGTCAAAAATATGCAAGAGTGGGGCTGGGAAGGTGGCTCAGTGGTAGAGCGCTTGCCTTGCATGCCTGAGGTCCTGGGTTCGATTCCTCAGCACCACATAAGCAAAAAGAAAAAAGCCGGAAGTGGCGCTGTGGCTCAAGTGGTAGAGCACTAGCCTTGAGCTGAAGAGCTGAGGGACAGTGCCCAAGACCAGAGTTCAGGCCCCACGACCAGACCTCCTCCCAAAAAAAACAAATATGCAAGAGTAACTCCAGTTCCATCAGAATAAAAAATATATTAGAAAGTGGATAGTAGGGCTCTTAAAAACTAATAGTGAAGCTGTTTGGAAAACCTGGCAAAAGAGGTGAATCTGAGGCTGAAAGGGAGTCCCTAATTGTATAGGATGGCACATGGCTCAAGAAAGAACAAGTGGCACTTGGAGGTAAATGACTTTATGGAGAAGAGGAAATAAGAGAAAAGCAACAGTTTGTCATTCCTTAAAAATCATTATTAGAAATGTCCTGGAAGCACCATTTGCTCCATCCCCACTTAGATTCTCAGCCACTGCTTCCAGCTGCTGCTGCTGCTACTGTTGCTTCTGAAAGTGTGCCGGGCCCTAAGCCACAAGGATGTCTTGATCTTGATTGGAAACAGGTGCACCTTTGTCTTCTTGATGGCAGCCTGCATACTGGGCTAGCTGAGGCCACTTCTGCAACCGTTCCTGGAATTCAGAGTAACTGGTGTACGTGACCAAAAGCACCTTTACTCTCATTTCATACCTGGAGCTTCCTGCCTCTTGCTAAAGGCAACATAAACTGCCATGTAACCCACTGGCTTATACTGACTCTACAGTGTGTAAAAAAAGCTTCCGGGAGAAACCTTGACTTATGACTGCTTATGTATGCTGTGGCTCATGCCAAGGCAGTAGCTTCTCAGTTATGTTCAGCTTTCTACAGAGGCTATATAGGAAGACCGGGCTATACAGCCTTGAAGTACAGAAGAGTTGTAGAAAAAACCCTAACCAATGAGTGATGGATGGTGATGGATAGATAAATCCTCTCATCCTTCCTGGTAGGAGGATACTTTGAGATGTGAATTCATCTCTAAAGATATCCTAAAAGACTGACCAATCACCAGTACTGTTACAAAGCTGTGGCCATGTTAGGAATGTGCTCCTTTCCCTTTGTCCTTCCTCCCATTCTGCACTTCTGCTTACTTTTTCCCCTGTATTTTTCAGAAAAGTATTTGTCGTAAAGGTAATGTATAGAGGGGTTACGGTTCCATAAGTCAGGTAACGAGTACGTTTCTTTATGAACAGTGTCACTCCCTTCATCATAAGGGTGACACTTCCCATTAAACTGTAACACATAGGGCTGGGAAGGTGGCTCAGTGGTAGAGCGCTTGCCTTGCATGCCTGAGGCCCTGGGTTCGATTCCTCAGCACCACATAAGCAAAAAGAAAAAAGCCGGAAGTGGCGCTGTGGCTCAAGTGGTAGAGCGCTAGCCTTGAGCTGAAGAGCTGAGGGACAGTGCCCAGGCCCAGAGTTCAGTCCTCATGACTAGACCCCCCCCCCAAAAATGTAACACATAGGATCATCCCTCAGTTTTATTTTCTAGGCCAACCATGTGCTAAGACACATGTTTTCCATAGCTGTAAAATTTCTAAGTGATAAGCCTGGGGTTGGGACCCAAGCCTAGCATAACTGTCCTATAGAGATGAACAAAGACCTAAGGTAATGGTATTGATAATGGAAAGAGCAAGCATAAGAAAACTAGAGATAAGTCTGTCTGAGTGATCAAACTGCATTGCATTTATAAACTGTGTTGTTAGATGGCAACTCCTTTGTACACTATGTAAAGGTAATTTTTAAAAATCAGAATAAAAAAAGAGATAGGACTGGCTGAATTCCTAAAGAAAAAGTAAGAAGAAAGACAGGGGAATAATCACTGGGTTCTGGTTCTGTCCTTTTGGCTATCTGTAGCCAGAGGAAAACTAAAGCTATGAGAGTTTCAGCCTTCTGTCTTTCCATAACAAGCTGACTTGCAATGATCAATACTCTTGATTGTTCTGGGAAATGAAGTTGCCTATTAAAGAAAAACAGAAGTCATCTCTATGTAATTTTTACTACTTGAGGTGTCTTCAAGTGCACCGTCTCTAAACTGAGCACAAAATACTATGGGCTATTTCACAGAAGACTATTTACACTATCCCTTTAATACTAAAATAAAGACTTGAATATGAATATCTTAACCACAGACTACTAGTTGTCACAATTCTGGCATCTTTTATTATCTATGATATCTTCTTCCATAGAGTGTCTTCAAGAACATTGCAACAGATAGGTAGCTATCTGTTAATAGATAGATAGATAGATAGATAGGTAGATAGATAGATAGATAGATAGATAGATAGATAGATAGATAGATAGATAGATGATAGATAGATAACCTGTACCTAGGGAATATCAATAAGAGAGTCTGCTAGAAAAGTCTACCATCTTTAGCAAAGAAAAGTTTTTAATGAATCCAGTTTTATTTCTGTAATATCCTTAGAAGCTTTAGGTTTTTACACTGGACACTGACATTCCAGCAAGGAAAAAATTTCTCCAAAGTACATTTGCCAACTCTACCTCATGGATCTAGAAATAATTTCCTCCAGTTGTAAGGAAGATGGGCCACACATTACCAAATAAATCTGCCCTGGCTTCTCTTCTAGCAAATTGTGCGTCTCCCTGGAGTGCTATTAAACAGATGACACAATAATTCCCTTGGACTCTAATAATCTCCTAACTCATCTCCTTGGACTCCCGTTCCAATCTCCACAACATGTCTGGATTGATGCAGAATCACGGTGTCTCACTTACCCTTTTGTATCTACCCTTCCCACAAGTCTTTCATTCCATCAAGGACAACTCATTAGCCAACATCACTGAGGAGCCTCCTTGTCCCCCTCAAAACACCATTCCCACCAAATGAAACCAACCCCTTAGCAAGATTCTAATATATCTAAACATTAATGATAAGCCTCATATCAAAAACAAATCTAACTTGTCCTATAAAGGCACACTAATGAATAATTTTGAAGATAAAAAATTAAATATGTCTTAACCTGAATACATTTGGAATTTCTGGCTTCATGAAGACTGGGGTTCCACACCAACTGGCCATTATCTCCTCCAGATAGCACCCAGGAAGCGTGGGGTGGCTCTCTTGTCAAACTAGGAAAATGAAGTGCTCAGAAGGACTCGCATCTCTCTTTCCTTCTCTCTCTTTCTCTCTTTCTCTTTCTCTCCCACTCTCTTCCTCCTCCCAGCTTCCATCTGCCATCACCACTGCTATAAAATTTTATATGATTGAAATAGAGATTAAGGGTAGCTTTGGAGAGGAAAAGAACTCACTATCCAAGTCCACAAGGCTGGCCAAGAGGCATGTGTGAGAACAGAGAAATGCTATCCAACTCTGTGCCTTGATTATGAGGTTGGCAGTGAGAACTCGAATGACTGAAAATACATCTGTGGCTATCACAGCCATCTTAGCACCTGAAGTCCTCCCCCTGCCCTCCCCCCCCCCCCACCTCCATATGCACACTGGAACAACTGCTAACAGCAAAGGATTCCCCAACCCCCGGCCCTAAGGAGACCAATTGCCATATGTGCTGGACAAACACTGCTTACAGAGGACCACTTGTCCACTGAAGAACTCCATCTTCCTATGAATGTGAATAGAATCACATGGACTTTATTTAGTTTTCAAAAAAGAACTTGGCTATACAGAAATAGATTTTAAGGAACCTGGTCATTTGCAACAGAAAAAAAATAACCTTTCTTGGCCTACTTTTAAAAAAAAGTTTAAGTGTTTTGTTGACTTTGACTTCAATAACTCTCCTTGGCATCCTTTCAAGTCATTTCAACATGGCCAAGTGATTCACATGCCATCCAAAGTGCACACACACACACACACCAAAGCACTTTCAGAGAAATCCAAGGAGCGATGATTACCCATTTGGTCGCCCTTCTGTTTGAAGAAAAGTCACACTTTGTTTCTATTATAAATTCAGCTATTACACTGTAGCAGTTTCTAACCTTGAGAGGGAACAAGAAAGAATGATCTGTGGCCCTTTTAACAATGTGCAGTGTTGGAAAAGTAATGCATTTTGGCATCTAAGATGGAAGAGGCAACAGAAATACGGAGGCAAGGAAAACCCATCTCCTGGAGAGAATGCCCTATGAATGGGGTCTAGTGGGGAGCTTGCATGTGCACAGCTATCTTCAGGAGTGGTGTAAAGAGGATGGTTTAGTGATTTATCTCTTGTCATTTTTCCCTCAAGACTATGCCTAAGGAAACACCAGCATGTTTGTCTTTTTTTTTTTTAATAAAAGGACAAAGTGAAGAGAAGTGTTATTGATGTCAATGACCATTGTTTCTTAACAAATGGTGACAAGACTCAACTTCCTTAGAATTTTTCTGACTACAGGTTTTAGGTGTAATTCTCTCCTTAAATAGCTTTTTGTTGTTTTCCATTTTGAGTGGTGGAATTTAATAGGAATATTAATTATTTCCACCTCCACCAAAAAAAGAGAGCATTAAAAACAGAAGAAAATAAACATTTTTGGAAAAATATTACTACAACAAATAATCTTAGGAAAGTGTCCTATAAAGAATTGCTGCATTTATAGAAGTTTAGCTAATGGAAGACTAAAAGGACACTTGTACAACTGTGTTCATTGCTGCGATATTCACCATAGTTAAGTTTTAGTGACAGCCCAGGTGCCCTTTAATGGATGAATGCATCAAGAAATTGTGATATATATGTACTTACATATATAGTGAAATTTTATTCATCCATCAGGAAGAATGGAATTACATCAGTTGCAGAGAAATGGATGGACCTAGAAAAAAAATATGTTAAGTGAAGTCAGGCTTAGTAAGACAAAGAACACATGTTTTCTCTCATTTGTGAAAGTTAGGGCTACATATATATGTATATGTACATGTGTATGTATGTAAACATGTACAGGGTCATATGTATGTATATACTAATACTAACACATTCAGGGGAATATGCCAGTGGTATAACTCCCTTGAACAACTAACTTAAATGAACACGAGGAATCTAGAACTTAAGGGTGTGTGTGTGTGTGTGTGTGTGTGTGTGTGTGTAGTGAAGTCAAATGAGAGTAAGTGTGCAAATGCAGTCATAATATTCATTGTGTATATGTGAAAATGGAACTAGGAAAATTGAAGATGTGGATGGGGTTGGGAGAGAAGGGGAGAATGATGAAAGGGATAACACTGATCAACATGCATTGTACTCAAACTGACATCTTGAATTGTATAACTTTGTACAACTACTTAAAGATAATAGCTAAAAGGAAAAGCCTGTCTCGAGTTGTAGTTGTATTGTATCTCTGCAAGAGGAAAGCTTTCCTTATGTCACTTCTGAAAACAGATGAAGACTAGGACTCAAGATAAAAAGAAAAATATTTTAGCCTATTTTAAGAAAATACAGAGTTACCTAACTTTAGAACATGCTAACAAATAAGAAGTGTGCTTTTTTAACCCTAAAAATACTTAAATAGAAGCTAAATGACTCCTTCTTATCAGTGTGTCTGTTTGGAATAATAATGAAAGAGTATTTCCAAGTAAAAAATTCTCTGATTCTCTGCATTGGCAATTATGATTTGCGTTTTTCAAAATAAAGAAGATTGGCCAGGCACTAGTGGTTCACACCCGTAATCCTAGCTACTCAGGAGGCTGAGATCTGTGGATGGCAGTTCAAAGCCAGCCCAGGCAGGAAACTCCATGAGACTCTTATCTCCAATAAACCACTAGAAAACCAGAAGTAGTGCTGTGGCTCAAGTGGTAGAGCACTCGCCTTGAGCTGAAGAGTGCAGGGAAAGAGCCCAGGCCCAGAGTTCAAGCCCCATGACTGACCAAAAAATAAATAAATAAATAAAATAAAGAAGATTGGGTTTAAATAATCATATTTACCTAAAACTGCCTTTCAAAAATATCAATCACCCTGTACATTTATCTAATAAAAATGAAAACACATAGACTATGCCTGTACATTTTTATATGCTGTGGTACCAGGATTGGAAAACACAAGAAATAGTTTCCCAAATAGGCATGAGGGAATTTCAGACAAAGATTAACTCTACACAGAATAACAGTGAAAGGAGAATAGGGATGGGCAGCTACTTTGGTTGGTTTGATCATGACGGTTTACCCTTGGAAATTATCATTTGAGCTTAAGACCTGAACAAATGCAACAGGTTGTCTGGGCTAGAGATCCGAGGAAAGAGAGATTCCCCACAGGAAAAGAAACAATAAATGGCTTCCGGGGCAGAAAAGATGTGGAGTCAGAAACAGAATTGAGTGGGGTCAGAAAGGTGGGATTCCAGTCATAGAACATGATGTGACCTACTACCATAAAACATTTGGACTCTACAGCTATTACAGTGGAAAGCCACCAGAAAGTGGTATCAGCAGAGTAATGGATGAATTACTTATGTTTCTCTGGTTATTGTGTAGAACAAATAGAAGCAAATGGGCTTCCACCTCTAGAAGCATCACAGTTTAGGTGGGTGAGGGCTAATGATACCTTGGGGTATAGTATAATTCAAATGGCATGTTTAGCTGGCTCATGGACAGTGTGCATGTAGACTAGAATATTGCCAAAGAACCCAGATCATAAAGAGAGGAGAGCAGAAAACAAACATAGGGAGAAAGGTGGAGGGGGCTCAGGGGTGGGGAGACAGGGACTGGACCAAAGAAATAAAAGGACTGGCCAAATCATACATTTTCAAATGCATTCCTTTACTACATTTTAACTTGGGAGACAATTAACTTGGGAGAATTAAGTCATCCCTAAAAGTTCCGTGCTGGAAGGAACACATCACTCTCAATTCCATTTTTAAAACTTCAAGGAAGGCTATTATTATTTAGTGTCTATTGAGTGGTTTAGGCTTAGGAGCTAGTCAAATACTCTTCCTTTCCTTATCTTTCTCCCCAGAGTTGTTGTGAGACTCAATTTCAATGCTGGTTCTACTACCCACTCTTTTCCTGTTCACATTCCTGTTTCCCAAGAACCAGCTGGGAATTTGAGTTTGTAGTGAGGAGGGTGGTTGCATCGATAGGAAGGAGAAGAGTCATTCAGCACTCCATCTTTGTTACAGCTAATTCCTCTATAGTAAAATTGTCCAGAGTTTGGATAAAGAGATTTGTTAGAGATTTTACAGAGTAAAATGTTTACTCTGTAAATAGATCATATATATATATATATATATATATATATATTTCATCATATATGATATATGATATATATGATATATATCATCATATATATATGTATCATCATCTAAATGTTCATGCCCATATGTATGCTTATGTTGGCCTCTATCACTGTATATATGTGTACTATATATGTGTATTATATACACTATTATTATCTATATATACGTATCCTCACATATAGACACATGTATATGGGTCTGCTTGTATAGACATCTATTGATATAAATGTATATATATATATATATATATATATATATATATATATATATACACACTATTAACATAGATACAAGAATTTGAATGGCCATGCATTGATAGTGGCTATCAACATTTTCATTCTCTAAAATGGGTTTATAATTCAATTCACTTGTGACCCATAATCACAGAATCGCCTGTGGTGTTACAGTGATTAAACTCAGACTACCTGGGTTCTGATTTCACATCACTTCTTTTTTTTTTGGGGGGGGGGGGGGTCCGGTCATGGGGCCTGAACTCTGGGCCTGGGCACTGTCCCTCAGCTCTTCAGCTCAAGGCTAGCACTCTACCACTTGAGCCAGAGCGCCACTTCCAGCTTTTTTCTTTTTCTGCTTATGTGGTGCTAAGGAATCTAACCCAGGGCCTCGAGCATGCAAGGCAAGCGCTCTACCACTGAGCCACTTCCCAGCCCTGATTTCACATCACTTCTAACTTGTGGTTTACCTCTGGTGAATTTATTGCTCTGTTCTTCAGTTTCCTCATTTGAGGTAGCAATATTACCCATAAAGTTTTTGGGATATTAAATGATTAAATATATAGAAAGTGTTTGAAATGGCCCATGGTACATCATAATTGCCATTTAAGTATTGATTATCATCATTCTCCTGGTTATTATTGTCATAATCAGAAATGACTTTCCCAAATCAGGAAAAATAAGCATGTCAGTGGTAGTTATTGCTATAAGAGAGGTATGTGCTGAGTATTGTTTATATGCTAAATGCTAATGGCCATCATGAGATAAAGTCTTTGTAATTCTGTAGCTTATCATGTTGTAGGTCGGGAATTATTTGTGGTTTATATGCGTCATTAATCCATTTCAAAGCAGTTTTGAAGAATGAAAGAAAAATACATACGATTTCTCTGTAAACAGTCAAGAGCTTAATATGGTAACATCCTTGACTCGAGTAATGTCCTAACCATGTCATCCTTATGTTAATATATAAGTGTCTGCTTTATGAGCCACTGAAAGACTTAATATTAATTATTCTAATATTGATCACTTCCTTCCAAAGGGGACTGACTAGTCAGTAGGGCAGAGCATGCCACGAGGCTTCCTCATCCAAGGTAAAAGATATATTATCCCAGTAATACACTTGACTGTGAAATACAAAGGAATGAACCCAAAAACAGATACAAAAAAAATTTAGGTTGTTTTTCAAACACAAAGGGAAGGAAATGCCAAATCAAGCTCAAATATAATTTTTACTTTTACTGAGTAAGCAATTTCAGCTCAAAAGATACACACAGGAGGCTGACCTTGACCCAGAGATCACACACCTATTTGCATGTGAATAAGTGTAGAAAAGCATATTGAATCTCAGAATAAGTTGAAGACATCTAACTAACGTTTAATTGTCTGGATCCAATCCCTACACAATCTACAGGCAGTCATCAAACCTCATAGATACTAACTTTCTCTTCTGTACCTGTACAGTGAGATAATAGTTCCTACCTTGTTTACCTCAATGGCAAGAACTTAAATGGAGTATCATGACAGATAAAACAGCATAGTGCAAGCAGCTGTATTGAGACCTAGACTATGTGGAGATGGTAGAGATAACTTTCAGGGGACCACACCAGGCAAGGTTTAGCTCCAGATAATTGGCTCTATGGAAAGTGGGTACGCTGGCTCTGTTTTCTCCATGTCTGATGCTAGAACTTGACATCCTTGGGATGGGCGATCAGAAGAGACGACATATGTAAAGAACATGGAAGACAGGCACAAACTGGAATCATGCAGCAGTAGAACAAAACCTATGACTGATCTTGGTACTGGACAAAAGACTATAAAACTAACCCATACCTCACTCAGGAGTCCAAAAAATGGAAAAAGATTCCAGGAGAAATAGAGCAATTGTAAACCTAGCTGCTACTCCACATCAAGCACAGATAGTTCAGAAAATCAGCAACAAAATATGAATGACAGGATGGCTATTGTTTCCCTTCTGTCCATTTTCTTTGTGATTTCCCTGTCATGTAACACATACAAGAATGTGAAATCTGGGCAATGCATTCTAGACTCACCAGACTGAGCATCACAAAGCCTATGATCGAGACTGAGGAATTGACAGAGCAAATTTTACATTCTGATCCAGACATAAGTCACTAAGTGCTACCATGGTGCTAATATAAGTAAGAGCAAGATCTTTTGAGTCTTCCTAACCCAAATTCAAATATAAAGTTTACCACCTTCTTATTTGGCAACACTGAGCAAGCAAATTATTTAACTCTGTTTTTTTTTTTTAGTTTCTCCATCTCTAAAATAGGGATTAGGTAAATGTTTCATCAGTCAGACCAATTGTTTTTAAAATATAATTTTATTGTTATTATTAAGGTATTGTACAGAGAAGTTACCATTTCCTAACTCAGGTAATGAGTAACATTTCTGTTTTGGACAATGTCACCCCTTCCTTTGTATCCCATCCCCAAGTCTTCCCCTCCCATCCCTGCCTACAATTGCATAGTTCATTTTCACATAGTAGATACTGAATTCCATGATCACATTTGTTCAGATCAAGTATTTTAGATATAATGTAGGTCAAATATTAATCCACATTATACTCATAAACTAAGATGTCAAATTGAAATCTCTTTGTACAACTACTTAAAGTTAATACAAAAACTAAAACAATTACTTAAAGGTAATTTAAAAAAATTTTTTTAAATTGCTATCCCAATGCTTATTATATAATCAGTGCTCAGTAAGTGACAATTGTTTTATTGTAATGGTCACTTTCCATCAACTCTCAAGTGCTAACCATATAAGTGTCAAATACCTGGAGACATTCCCAAAGATCTATTTTCTCTACTCAAACTTTAAGTGCATGCTTAAGGAGAGTGTAAAAGAAGAGAACATTCTTGAGCCAATAAGAATGGAATCAATTTATATATCAAATCATAGAAGGTGACTGTGTTCATATTTTTCCAGCTGCTCTAGATATTTGCTGAAAGAACATTGGTATTTCGAAGCATTATGTGTCCAAGTTGACTTTGCATAGTGGGTTCATCAGAAAAAGCAATTAGTACACCAGCCAAGTTATGTTGGACAATCTATGCCAAGAAATAGAATTATACGTATCCCCTCTGGGGACAGACTGCCTGGGTTCAAATACTGGCTGCTCCATAGATCATGCCTAGGCAAGTTATATAAACTCTCAACCTCATCTTTGACATCAGTAAAATAGAAGTAATACCAGCATAGACACGTGTGTTGAAAGTGGAAAAGTCAAAGGGAATGGGGGACAAATAGTGAGAGGGAGGGTGAACTAAGCTATAATATTCAGTGTGCATACATGAAAATGGAACCAAGCAATCTGAGAGGACAGATGGGGTTGGGAGTGATGGAAACAGTAACATTAATCAAGATACATGGTATTCATAAACCAACATGTTGAAGTGAAACCTCTCTGTACAACTAAAGAGAATACCAATTAAAAATATCAGCATATATGTCATTGAGTCTCCATGAGAACTAATACATTAACATATATAAAGTTCTTAAAACTGTCAGCCTATATAACCATCATCATCATTGTTAGGATCATGCACAGATCTCTCATCTTTCAGCCAAGGATCAGTGCCTACAAACACAGTTTCATCTACATCCTGTAGGCAGCGTAAAAGCTAGCAAGAAAAATTCATCTGTACTTCAGAACCAGCATCTGACTCTCCAACCCCAACAGTCCTTTTGCCATCTACCTGTTGCCTTTTGTCTAGCAAGTGCCCTCTGGACTTGACTTCTCACCTGCCACGAATCAATTGGTTCTTCAATCAGTCAATCACCTGAAAGAATCAATAGGTTCTTCATGTTTATGTAGCAGGATTTTAGGACTGCTGGCCAGATGTGGAAACCTACCTGCATGCAACAACACACAAGCCTTTGGGCCTAGGAATAATCAGTGAAATTGTTTTCCACTCATTGTTTTGAGGAATCAAAATAATAGACTATTTCAAATCTCATTGTCATAAAGATGCAATTTTGCAAGCTCTTTTCTCAGCCATTGGAGAGTATTAGGTAATCAAAAATTGAGCTCTCCTCTCTATAAAGGCCGTGGCTTTTCCGGAATGTTTGCTTTTCCACCACCTGCACCTGCACACTTTGCCATAATAGCACAGCCTAACTGCGATTCAGTCGAGATGTATCTAATTCAAAACACAGAAGCTCTAAGGAATGCTTTCTGTTTTGAAGGGAGATGCTTATAAATGATTTAGCAAATTTGAGCATATAACTTATCCAAAGTGCTAGTGTATTTGGCTTCGAGCAGCCAATTTTGTAGGAGGCAAAACTGTGGTTTTCTTGCTCCTTCTGTGAGCTGTGGCTGCCATTTCCTCAGCCCAGCCCTCGGTGATGCACGGAGCAGGGATGTATTTCTCATTTGTGCATGCAAGTGGTTTCCTTGAATTATGAGCTCTGAAGTTCCAAGACACTTACAGTCTGGGTGGCCACACAGGTATAAGTGCATAAAAGTCTGTTCCTAGCATGGCTTGAGGAGTAAACGTGTTCACTTCAAACAAAGTTGTCTCTCTGGAAACACAGTCAGGGAACTCCATCAGGAAGAGGTATATTTGTGGTGCAAATGTACTAATGGTAGAACAAGACACACACCAAGAGAAGTTAGAACACCAAAGAGTAAAAATAAGCCCAGCTCCTTATAGGAAAGAAGAAATCGTTTACCCCCTCCCCCTACCAAAATATCCTAGCTCCTTGAAATCCAACAGAAATACCAAAAGGAAAGTTGTGTCTGGGAAACTACTCATAAGCCCAACAGTAGCAGATGTTAAAATACAGACATTTAGAAAGAATAAAAAAATAAACTTAAAACTGTTTTGAAAAAGGGCCTCAAATATTGGTCTGATTACACAAAATAACAGTCCTCTAGAGGAAAAAATTCTAATTGTCTTTGGACTGGGAAAATGGAATCTCTCATTGGTACTGTGGAACTGGTAAGTGGTGTGTGTGTGTGTGTGTGTGTGTGTGTGTGTGTGTGTGTGTGTGTGTGTGTGTGTGTGTGTGTGTGTGTGTGTGTGTGTGTGTGTGTGTGTGTGTGTACCTAGGCCTGGAAACCACAGCAGGTACATGGCATCCCATCTTCTGAACTCTAGTGATCTCTATCATCAGATGGGTTACTTCTGTTTTACTGGAGCAGAGGACAAGGATAGAAGGTAATTTGACTTCCTGGAAAGATGTGAGTTCTTGGAGTTTATTTTCTGTTTTGAGCAGGTGCTAGGGTTCCAAAACATTCTGTGGCAAGAGAACCCTTAGAAGTTTATAACTCTGGGTGCTGGTGGCTCACGCCTGTAATCCTAAATTACTCAGGAGGCTGAGATCCCAGGATCATAGTTCAAAGCCAGTCCAGGCAGAAAAAGTCTGTGAGACTATTATCTCCAATAAACCACTCAGAAAACTGGAAGTGGTGCTGTGGCTCAAGTGCTAGCCTTCAGCTGAAGAGCTGAGGGACAGCGCCCAGGCCCAGAGTTCAAGCCCCACAACTCTCCCCACAAAGTTTATAACTCTCCTCCTGTAAATGGTAATTCATATTGAGAGCACACAGCCTCCTATCTACAATATTTGTCCTCTTATATATGTAGAAACAGAATTATGCCTGGAGAGATGACATGCTTGCGTCCTAAAATAACACTGTCCAATTGAGCGACATCATGATAAGCCCTTGTGGCTGTATGAACCTAATTCTCTTTTGGTTATATTTGCACCTGAACTAAAATTATCCACAGATGTAGTTCTGACTATAGAATAGATACATACCTAAGAGTTGCCAGGAAAACCTTGAAAATAGAAAATTATCTTCAGAGTGCTAAAGGAACTCATTGTTTCCAAGAGTCTGGAGATAAATTACTTATGAGAGAAACAATGTAGATTTATGGAAAATCTAATGGGTGAAGGATATGAAAGAAATATAAGACACGATCTTTGCCCTCAGTTAGCTTCAAATGCAGAGGACTGTTTCAAGAATGTAGATGCTCAGATATTTAATTTTCTTAAAATGAGGCCATCTGTACAATATATAACAGCCAAGAAATTCCAGTCTCACTTTGTTCCAGGAAGCAGCCTGTGGCAAGGTCCTGTGGTGAGGTAATGCCCCTTCCTCAGCATGGGAGAATTCTGAACTTCCTGGGTTCTTGGGCCATTTGACTACAAAGGAAACTCTAAGGAAAGTTGAGCAACTATTTCTCCGCCTTATCAGTTGCTTCTGGATTAGTCAGTTTGTTTCCTACTGTAGTAAAATATCTGAGACTGGGCATTTAATAAAAATGCATGGAAAAAGGTTTATCTACCATACAGCTTTGGAGGCTGAAAACCCAGTTGACATGGTAGGTCTCTTGTGAGGGGCCCTAGGGTGTCATCTCATGGAAGATGTATCACCACAGTAGGAACACCTGCAGTAACTGAAGGTCATATGGAGGGCAGGAAACCAGAGAGCAGAGAGGGGCTGGTAGCAACTCACAGCAATTAGTTCAGAATTGGATGAGAACTATATCAATCTCTTCAAGGCCAGCATCCAATCACCTAGACACCTCCCACTAGACCTTACTTCCTGCTGGTTCCAACCTCTTAATATTGCCACGCTGGATATCCACCTTCCAACACATGACCATTTAAGGGACTTTTTTTTTTTAATTAGAAAGATGCAGTACAGAGGGGTTATAGTTACATGAGTAAGGTAATGAGTACATTTCCTGTTGAACATTGTTACCCATTCCTTTGTTTTTCTCTTACTATCCCTCCCTTCTCGCAGGCCTCTCCCCTCCCCAAAGTTGTAAAGTTCATTTCTGACATAGTGTCATGTATCTTTGTTGTGATGGGTCATCCTTCGTCCTTGTTTCAGCCTTTTGTTATTCTCCTTCCCTTCCCCAAGTCAGATAAATGTATATATAAGACGCAGGGTACCAGAATCAAAGACAGTGGTTTCCAGGGATAAACCAATGGAAAAACAAAAGTGAAATAAAATGAGAAGAAAGAACTAGATACAGTACATTGGTAACAACAGGGTCAACAACCAAAAAAGACCTGTTGTTTCCATGTCTTGAAGTTCATTTCAATTATCCTCATTTTGCATGGTTATATGTATATAGCTATTGAGCTATTATGATTCTCTGCCAGGACTATCCTAGACATGTACTAATTATTAAAAATGAGGGAAACCATGGAGCCTATGTTTCCTTGGATCTGGCTTACTTGATTTAATATGATTTTTTTCCAAGTCTTTCCATTTCCTTACGAAAGGGGTGATGTCATTTTTTCTGATAAAAGAATAAAATTCTTGATCATCTATTGAGGGGCATATGGGTTGGTTCCAAATCTTAGCTATGGTAAATAATGCTGCAATGAAGTTGTGCTGGTGGCTTTACTGTGGCCTTACTTGTGATCATTTGGATAAATGCTCAGGCCCCAGGGATTGCTGGATCATAGGGGAGTTCTATGGTTAGTGTTTTGAGGAACCTCCTTACTGCTTTCCAGAGTGGTTGAACCAGCTTAAATTCTCACCAACAGTGTAGTAGCATTCCCTTTTGGCTACATCCCCTGAGGGATGTATTTAAACCATATCTTAATCATAGCATCATTAGCCATACTGTTCTGTTCACTCATCACATATGCAAATATCTAGAAACAGGCTCAGGCACATGCACACACTCACATATACAACACACACACACACACACACACACACACACACACACACACACACACACACACACACATTCACATAGCTCTCAGCATCTTGGTCTACATTTCTTGTTTATCTCCAGCTTCCGTAGTGAGGTCTCATTGTCATGAGTTAGGCATCCTAAGGCTTTACTTCAGTCCTTCACTGGCTTTGTCCTTCCCCTCCCCTCCAATCAGAGCAGAAGGAGAAGATTGGTGAAGTCTTTTGGAGGCCCTCCAACCACTTACTTCATGGTCAGCAGGCCTAATCCATGTCTGTCTGTATCCTGCTCTGTCCTGAGCACACAAAACCCACTAAAGTCTCATGGTAGAGACTCCTCACTCTCTTGTATCAGAGGTAGCTGGGAATGCACTTAAATGGTTCCAGAGTACCCTGGTCATTCTGTAAGTTTGGTTCAAGTGAACCAAACTACACTACAGTGAAGGACTATTTGTGGTTTGGTGTCAGCAAGTAAGTCTAGAATGACATTAGATTCTCATAACCCAAGGAAAGATAAAGCCTTGCTGGTGTAGTACTCCATGGACAGATAAATGTCTCTAATGAAACATGTCAAGCCTGTGGTATATACTCACTTCCTTCTTCACACAACCTCTTTATAGCCCATCATGTCATCCTGTCATCTTGTCTCTTAATAGCAACAAAACCAACAGTAATAGTAAATCACATGCACCGTTTCTGTATCAAACATAGTACTAAGTATTTTTATGTGTTAGCTCAAGCTCTAAGCCCTGGTTTCTCACTTTTTCCTCCATCTTCCTCACTCACATGGATTTACAAACCACTTATACCTAATCATCCCCAGATTCTTGTATCCAGCCCAGACTTCCTTTCTTTTGTATTCTAAGACAACTGGCTACCTACATAGTTGAAACTTTTCTTGAATAATGTTTGAGGTCTCTCAAAGTTAACTCTTCTGGCATGGGGGATAGCTCATTGGCAGAATACTTACCTAGCATGCACGAACTGTGTTTGGTTCCTGGTAACACCTACCACGCACACACATATACACACACAAAATTTACTCTCTGGCTTTCTTCATACAGCAGCCTCTTCTCCAGTACAGTTTAGGAAATAGCATTAAAATGACAAGACTATAGGCATCCATCTTGACACTTCCTTTCTTCAACTTTCAGTAGCCCTGTTGGTCCCATCTCCACAAGTACCAAACCTGCCACTACTCACATGAAACAGTGCCATTTCCCCACCATCCTTACCCAATTCCAACTAGCCACACACAAAAACGATCTCTTGGCTACTCAGAACTCTTGGATGACACAGAGAATGTGGTGGCTTTTGTCCATCCTCTAGGTCCATCTTGCTCAGTATTGCTCTTCCTCACTCCACTCCAGCACCCAATGCTCCTTTATCCAAACACCTCACAATGCTCCCCCAGCTGGTCTCATTGAGGCTTCTTACTGTTGGTCTCTCTTTCTAAAATCAGCCCCAAAGGAAAGGCTGGTCAACAGCACACACCGTATCCACAGAGCTGGCATCATGCCAGTACATATTTGCTGTGTGAATCAAGGTATTCAAAGAATATTTTGAAAATATACTTTTTGCCAGATAAGGTAACAGACATGAGGTCTTCTCCAAAGGTAGATCACAAGTTGGCAACTGGCTCCTCTAAGTGCTAGCAAATTAGAAAATGGAAGAGGGCTGGGGGAATGGTACATGTGGTAAATACCTGTCTAGCAAGTGGAGGCTCTGAGTTCCAACCCTAGTACCACAGAGAGAGAAAGAGAGAGAGAGAGAGAGAGAGAAAGAGAGAGAGAGAGAGAGAGAGAGAGAGAGAGAGAGAGAGAGAAAGAGTCTAAACAAGATAAATATTTTTCTGGAACCTAATATCAATCTCAAAAGTGTCACCCTGTTATTTCTGTTGTCCGTTCGCTAAAAGTAAGCCACCTGATGGCAGCCCACACTCAAGCAGAAGGTATGACACATGACACAGATACCAGTCAGCAGGAATCACTGGGATCCATCTTAAAGTCACCGTCAGAATAGTTATTGCTCGATACTGATATACATGAATCAGTTTCCTCATCATTAGATTGTATAGCATTCTAAGGTAGAAATAATTTGTTTCAACAATTCCCTATTATTGGCTATGATAATGTTCATCGCGTTCTACTCATTTTGTAACCAGTATTTCCTGAACACATAAAATTTCACAATTATTCAATTATTGCTGGAGAATCGGTTTTGAGAAGTGCAATCGCTGGGTCACATTCATATAAGCTGTCAAATTGCCTTCCAAAAATGTTGTGCCAATTTACTTTCCAACAATTTCTGGCAAATGTGTTAAGTAATAATTAATAAAGTGTTTGATTCCTCTTTTATGATATATTATAAACACTGGAATAGGGCCACATTTTTCTTATGGGCCCTTCCCTAGTATTGTCTTCTCTAACTCTTCACACATGGATTTGGCCATCTGAAGATGGGGCCTCTGTGCACTGCATGGTTTACTGATTTTTACCTCCCTGCATGATATTACTTCTATATTACAGAAAGAACAGGGAACGATGAGCAGGGAATGATATAGTAACTAAAGTGGTATTTCTCAGTTCAGGTTGATAGCCATAACAAAATACCTGAGACTGAGTCATTTATAAAGAGGAGAAGTTTATTTGGCTCAGCATTCTGGGGGCTGGAAAGTCCGACAGGGCTGGCATGTGTTCAGCATCTGATGGCCTTGCTGTATCACAAGATAGAGGACATCACAGGAGGAGAAGAGTAAGCATGCCAGCTCAGGTCTCTTCCTCTTCTTTTAGAGACACTAGGGGCTCTACCCTTATGACATCATTTGGTCCTAATTACCTTCTCAAGCCCCTCCTCCAATTACTAGTAATTTCTAAGTATGGAGATTATATTACAGCCTTGTGAACTTTGAGGAGACACATTCAAATACAACACTGCAGTAACAAGCAACAGTAGGTATCTCAATTGCTTATAGGTGGAAAAAAATACATTGGAAATACTGAGGATTGAACTCTGGGCTTGGTGGTTTCTAGGCAGATGTTCTACCGCTTGAGCCATGCTCCTGATCCCTTTTAGCTTTAGGTTATTTTTCAGACAAGGTCTCACACTTTTTGCCAGGGCTGGCTTTGAACCTATGTCTCCTGTGCAGCTGGGATTATAAGCATGTGCTACCCCACTTGGTTTGTTTATTTATATATATTTTTTCCCTGCCCAGGGAGATTTAGCTGGGGATCTTTCCCTCCTGAATAAGCAGAATTGCAGGCTGAACCACCGCATCTAGTGTGACATTTCTTTCTTTTTTTGACATTTATTTCTTGCTCACACAAAGCCTATTTCCATTTTTCACATAAATACACTTGATTAATACTCACTGACAAATAACATGATGTTATACAGGGATAACCAATTAATTTCATATTTATTAAATGACATCTCTGTCATAAAACATGGTAGGTTAAAATGTGATTTGATGGACAACAGAGGCCTTGCTCAGGCCTTGCCCTGACTCTGATCTTCTTAGTAAAGTCTTATAAAAAGCTGCACTAGTGGCTCATGCTTTGTCATCTTAGCTAGTCAAGAGGCTGAAATCTGAAGATCACAGTTATAAGCCAGCTCAGGCAGGAAAGTCCATGTGACATTTATCTCCAATAAAGTAACCTCTCAAAAAGCCAGAAGTAGAGCTTAAGAGGTAGAGCATTAGCCTTGAGCAAAGAAGCTTGGGAACACATAGGCCCCAAATTCAAGCCCGAGGACTGGCACACAAAAATAAAAATAAAGTTAAAAAAAATAACTAAGGTTGTGTGTCTCTGACCTGCATGTTCATTCTGCAGGAAGACATGTGCCACTCACTGTATGCTGAAACAGCCTTTGCCAGATGGTGTCTTTTTTAAATGGACACAACTTGGCGCTGGATTTTTCCACCTCTTCTGTTTCTAATCATGTATTGCCTGGGCATGTCAGGGTCAGGCTTAAAGACTTGCTAGAACTGGATTCAAGATTTACGAGAACGAGATGTAACCAGGCCTCTCCCAGAGGTTTGGGAAGAACAGCTGGAGTCTGGCCCTGTACATCATGACAAGGACTATTAAAACTAAAGTAGTTACAGAAAGGAAGAGAAAGAGAGAGGAGAGAGAGAGAGAGAAGAGAGAGGGAAACATGGACATAGAAAAGCAAAAGACAAGAAATATCAAAGGCATCCTTAAGGGACACCCATGAAGCCACTGAACCCAATGGCTCTAAATTACCTACCTGGCTCACATGGCAAATGTTTTGTAAAGAAGAAGCAAAAACACTTCTGAGGTTGGAACTGTGCATTTCCCCCCTTGACCCATTCCTGAATGGAGCTGAATCATTCCTGCTCCCAGCATGAGGGGCTGTTTTGTTCTCCAAGCCCCACCCTGTGCTGATGTAATGCACCCAGGCTGTGTTTTTCTGGTGAGTGTCCTAGGGAGGGTCCTTCCCAGGAAGGGGGAAGCTGTGCCCAGCACTCCCAAAATGGCAGGAGAGGGGAGGCCGAAGAGCCCACGTGCTTGCCCTGGAGGGGACTGACAGCTCACACCAGGTATTAGAAAGTTCACCAGGTTTCTTCTCATCTCGGGCCATGGCTGCCCCTGTGCCCTACCCATCCTCTCCAAGACCATCCATCACCAAGACCTCATCACTCATCACCACAGAGCTCTGGTTTCCTTCAGCCTGTCCTGCAGCCACACCTCCTGTCCTAGGCAGCATTACACAGCGTCTGCCAGCTTAAGTGCTGGCGAGCTCCTGGTGCCCAGGTTCATGTCTGAAGGAAGAGAAGCAACTCCCGTCCCTGAAACACATAACCTAGGATCTTCTAGCTTCCATCACGGCAGCCCTGGCACCTACTTGGAGGCACTGGAGTATGTTGTTGTTGTTTCTTTTAAATGATTTTTCTTTGTGATTATGTTTCCTTGTTTCTTTTAAGTGATTTTTTTTTGTAGGCCTAGGAATACCTAGGCAGAGAGTAAATTTGAAATAAAATAAAAACCATAAACATTTAATTTATTTATTAGCTCTACTTTAAAACACACACACACACACACACACACAATTTCCTTCACTCCTGATTTGCCTGTTTAATTCCTTTACATTGTCTATTGGTTCATCACTGTCACCTGACATTTGAGAATTGCTTTAATTCAAAGAAATAGGTAACTGGGTTCTTTGAAAATGTCATAAGCTTCCTGTATGCAATTGGTTAAATGCATACCATCCAAACTGTAAGTAAATTCGTTGTTTTAATGTAATTTTATTGTAATTCCCATGAAAGCAACTTCAGTGTAACATCTTTCCTAATGCTGATGTATTCTTTGTGTGTGTGGGTTGGGGGTGCATACATTCAGAGCTGCTGTTTCTTAGCTTTTTTCACTCAAGGCTGGCACTCAACCACCTGAGCCACTTCCAGCTTTTCGATGGTTTATCAGAGATGACAGACTTTTCTTCCCAGGCAGGCTTCAAATGATGATCCTCAGTTCTCAACCTTTTCAGGAGATAGGATTACAAGAATGAGCCACCAGTACTCAGCTGATGTTCTGTTCTTAACAGATCAGTAGATCTTTTATATTAAAGGTTGTTAAGTAAATCTGTACTGCTATAAAACGTTTCTTTTTCCTATATGGAATTTATCTATCTCATCTACTTAATTTTCCATTTTGCTCTATTAAAGGTTGATTTTTTTTTAAATTTCCCTTGGAAAAGAATAGAGCGAAAGTCCTTATTTCAAAGAAAACAGCAACTGAGCAGTGTGCAAGAGGCAGGTAGGGAATTTTCTGGCTCTACATTATGAGTAGGGAACATGGGAGCTAGACATTGAGAAGTCTGCATGATGATTAAAAAGGACACTGGTCAACTGAAGCCATGTTTTCTGATGATATTTGATCATGAAACTTTTAAATTTGGTAGTAACAGTTAAAATGGGAAAAACATCCTTAATATCACTAATAATTTTTTTGTTATTTTTGTTTTTGTGGTGGTATTGGGACTCGAACTCAGAGCCTGGGCACTGTCGCTTCATTTTTTTGCTCAGGGCTGGTGCTCTACCATTTGTGTCACATCTCCACTTCTGGCTTTCTGTTTGCTACTGGAGATAAAAGTCTGTTGGATTTGTCCAGCTGGGCTGGCTTTGAACCATGATCCTCAGATCTCAGCCTCCAGAGTAGCTGGGATTACAGATGGGAGCCACCAGTGCTTTAGTTCAATAATAGTTTTTTACCAATATTTTAATATCTCTAGCTGTCTAAAATTAAAATGGCCTTTACTGACATAGTTACTAAACTAGAAAGACAGACTAGGAGAAGATCTTTACCAGCAATACATCTGACAAAGGCCTAATATCTAAACTGTACAAGAAGCTCAAGAAATCAGTACTTCTCCCCCTAAAATTAATAAACCAATGGACACAGGAGCCAAAAGGGACATCTCAGGAGAAGTAACAATGACAAAAAAGCACATGAGGAAATGTTCGATATCCCTGGCCATAAAGGAAATGCAAATCAAAACAACTTTGAGATTCCATCTCACTCTAGTTAGGTTGGCCAACATGGAGAATTCTATAACAACAAATACAAATGAGGATTTGGGGAAAAAAGAACTCTATTGCATTGTTGGTGGGAATATAAACTAATTCAACTCTGGAAGGCTGTTTGGGAGTACCTCAAAAAACTAAACATGGAACTTCCCTATGACCTAGCGATACAACTCTTCAGCATCTACCCAGAGCATTACGGGACAGGATATACTAAGACACTTGTGCATCCATGTTCATTGCTGCACTATTCACAATAGCCAAGTTATGGAAACAGCCCAGATGCCCTACAATAAATGAGTGAGTCAAAAATATGTGGAATTTTACTCATCCACTAGATAGAATAAGTCATTTGCAGGGCAATGGATAGACCTAGAACAAATCATTCTAAGTGTGGTAAGCCAAGCTCAGAGAGACAAAAGGTACATGTTTTCTCTCATATGTGAAAGAGAGATCTAAAATACTACTGGACATGATAACATACAGGACTCTAGGCATTCACACAGTTCAACTAAATGAGGATACTCTTAGAGGAAGAAGCCAAAGGCATAACTCCTCTGAACATTGAAAATACTATTTATTAAAAAGAATTCTAGGAAATGGAAACATGGATTTTTGTTGTTTGTTTTCACGTTTGGGGGTTTTTTAATAGGAAAAAAAGGGTGTTGCAGAAATAGAGGGAGGAACTATGAAAAAAAATCAGTATATACTATGTGGAAAATGAACTCTGCAACTTGTGGGTAGGGACAAGAGGGGAAATCTGGGGGAAAGCAAAGGAAGAAGTGACATTGTCCAGAAAGAACTGTTCTCATTACCTAATGTATGAAATGGTAGCTCCTCTGGTCAACACCTTAATAATAACAATTAAATTACTTTTAAAATGCTTATTACTAAACAGTTGAAGGAAAAAATTAATTTTAAATGCATTAGCCTGAGAACAGAGGACATTTAGAACTGGAATCTTTGTCTTCTATCATCACATCACGCTTTGGCAACCCCTGAGTGCACCTCCTCCCACCTGGCTTCTTGTGATGCTCTGCCCCTGGATGCCTCCCTAGAACACAGTGGGTACTGTGATACCTTGGGGCTGGGGTAGCTTTGGTGGCCAAAGTTTACAAGGCCAGCCCTGTGTCCTGGCTAATGCCACTGGTGGAAATCTGAAAGGTAGAAAGCCAAGTTCTTCCAAGAAGAGAATGAAGGAGAGAGCTGGGATGTTCCAGCCCCAGCCCTAGGATGAGCCACTCTGAGCCCCAGGCCAGTAGTGGGGTTCCCAGCCACTCCAGGTTCTGGGGCTTCCTATTCTATTTCCCTTCTCTGTACGTCCATCATTTCCTTCCTCTGTGTTCTCCGGAGCTCTTTGTTTTCTTCTTATTTTTCCCTCCCTCCTTTTATCTCTTCTCCTAAGGGAAAGCCACTGGTAATACCTACCCTATAAGGAAAGCTCCAAATATTGACTTGTCCTCCCTAAAATACTTGAGATTTTTTAAGTTAAGTAGCTTCATGAATAAAACATAGATTGAAACTCTATTATAGACCATCCTATATAGTTGGTTTTGAAAGATGAGGTGGGATTTCAAAGCTCAGCTTCATAGATTGCAAATCGATTTATAGACAAAAGATTTATTTATAGATTAATAGATTTATGCCTAGATTATTCCCATTCAGTGGGAAAGGGAACATGACAAAGACAATATATCAGGCAAGGTTTAGTCAGACAACAGCAACCACTGTATGTATTCTGAGTAGAAAGGACTTCGTAAAAAATGGGGCAACGATGTGGTTGTTGAGAGAATAAACAACAAACAAGTTACTGCAGAAAACCAAAAGACTGACATACTGATTTCATCCTGAGCACCAGAGATAAGTGGTGATAAAGGCCCTGGAGATCTGGAGGGAGGGAGGGGAGGGGAGAGGGGATGAAGGGAGGATCATAAAGATCAAATCAGATTTTTAAAGTAGCAAATGCAAGAACTACATACAAATAAAAAAAAGCATGTTTAGCCAGGCACAGATAATCCTAGCTACATAGAAGGCCCAGACCTGGAAAACTGACACTTTAAGTCAGCCCAGGAGGCAGAAAAATACTCAAAGCTCCATGT
Source organism: Dipodomys spectabilis (assembly GCF_019054845.1). Taxonomy (NCBI): domain Eukaryota; kingdom Metazoa; phylum Chordata; class Mammalia; order Rodentia; family Heteromyidae; genus Dipodomys; species Dipodomys spectabilis. The sequence goes on from NW_024871254.1 coordinate 327,141, forward strand.
CCAATTAACCAACAGAAAGGCAAGCTGGAGACCTGGCTTAAGTGGTAAAGCACTAGCCTAGCAAGCAAACCAAGTTCAAGTTCCAGTTTAAAAACAGAAACAAACCACCTTTTGTCTTTTTTGGGGGGAAGGGTCAGGGTTCTAGTCCTAAGGCTTGATCTCTGGGCCTGGGCAATGTCCCTGAGCTTTTGTGCTCTACTGCTTGAGCCACAGATACAGTTTCAGATTTTTTGGTGATTAATTGGAGATAAGAGACTCTCGGACTTTCCTGCTGGGGCTGGTATCAGCCTCATGAGCCACAGGCACCCAACTTTTGTCTGATTTTGAAACCTTCAAGAATTTAAGTTTCAATTGGTGTTTTCCTATGTATAGTTCTTCATGCCCAACTACCATGATATTTTTAGTGTATTTATATTACATCATATTTTGACTATGTAATTCACCTTTTGCCTCTAGTTTCATCTTTCCAGCAAGACAATATTTAATGATTTTTGATCACCTTTATTCTCCTATGGTCAAATGACTATGCTGATGAACTATGGCTATGATTATTAACTTATTTTTCAAACAAAGTGAACATCCGCAAATCTTTATGCATCATCCATTAAATATAATTTTTTTTGTCAGTCGTGGGGCTTGAACTCTGGACCTGGGCACTGTCCCTCAGCTTTTCAGCTCAAGGTGAGCACTCTACCACTTGAGCCACAGCGCCACTTCTGGTTTTCTGGTGGTTAATTGGAGATGAGAGTTTCATGGACTTTCCTGCCTGGGCTGGCTTTGAACAGTGATCCTCAGATCTCACCTTCTGAGTAGCTAGGATTACAGACATGAGCCACCAAGTGCCTGGCTATTTTACTGGTTTTGACATAACTACAACTCTGGCCGTGTCTTTTGGGTGAACCAATGAAGTAATTCAGACCATAGAGGAAAGGGTTATCAATATTTAATAAAATCCTAGACAGAGCACCACTCTCCTACGCCAGGTACTCAATATCATTTATTGTGAAGATTTTTCACTGTGCTCATGATAGGATCTTCCCATGTGATCGTGGTTCAATTCTAAACTTACTGGCATTGATCTTGCCACAGGCAAAACTCTCTCCTCCTTCAATTTTCCTGCCTAGCTATGGTGAACTCTACACAACCTAGAACACTAAATACAAACTCAAGTTTTCCAATCATGCTCTCTTTGACTTTCAAGGACACTAAATTACCCCCAAAACGATTGCATAATTTCTAAGCTAACTGCTTGTGGAAAGGAGTAAAACTCTCAGTCCACGCTATTGAAACAATTCTTTGCAGCATCTTCTCTGGTTCTCTCTTTATGGAGATTTTGCCCATTCATATGTGAACCGTAAACAAAATGAAAGATGGAATTCTTTTATGTAAACAATTTCAGATAATACTACTCCTCCGGGGCTGTATCCATTGTTTACAATATGGAAAAGCCACAGATACGCTTAAATAAGGAAACATTTCCACCAAATGTTTGCAGAATACCCATCCATCCTTTGTACTGGTGTTGCTAATAAAACACAGTTCTCCAGTGTAAGGGTGAACACTGTTAATGGCATCCCCTATTTCCAAAGTGAAGAGACCACAGGATAGACACCACCAGTCTGGAAGTAAGGCAGGAATGGAGTGGACCTAGGAGGCACCCAATAATATGAAGCCAACAACTGTTCTAGTCTACTCTTCTCTAGAAAGCTCCCTTCCATGGACTTGCAGCACCTTGTTCAAAACAAAGGATTTATTTTCTTCCTTTTTCCATCCAAAGACAGGAGTCTTGGGGAGCTCATTGCACATATTCAGATACATTTTAAGGTTCCCTCCGTTCAGCCAGTTAAGCACTTTTAATTCTTAATTTCTCATACTTCCTCTAAGTGATCTTCCTTGCCTGTTGGAGGCCATGTGGAATTTCTCCACCATTTTTTAAAAACAAACTATGTCTTTGGTTTTCCAAATGAATAGAATGAGATAGACACAAGCTACTTTGTGTACAGAAACTACTTTCTCATCTTTATGGAAACATAATTCATGTAACATAATTCATATGTTTAAAATGTGCAATTCAATTGTTGTATGTGTATTTCCATTATTCTAATATGAGACCTTGTAGACATTAGCAGCTGCTCTCCTTTCCTGCTTAATCCCCAACAAATCAGCCTACCTCTTTACTTTCTGTCTATACATATTTTCCTATCTTGGACATTCAAATAAATAGAATTATATAATGCATTTTCTGTGATATCAGGTTCTTTCACTTAAGACAATTTTCAAGATTCATCCAAGTTATAGCCTATGTCAGAATTTCTTTCCTTTTTATTGCCAAATACAACTGCATTGTATCAATAGACCTTTTTGATTACATATTCATAGGCTGGTGGGTATTTGAGTCTGCTTCCCATTTAGGTTATTAGAAAATTGCTGTGGACATTTGTTTACACATTTTCCTGTGGATATATGTTTTCATTTCTCTCAAGTTATTGCTAAGAGTGAGCCTAATGATTAATTTTAAGAGGAACTGACAAAGCAGTAGCACATTTCATATTTATATTATCAAAAAATGAAAATTCCAATTTTTCTAGACTTGCCAACACTTGTGATCTGTGTTTTTTCATAGCCATCCTACTATGACATGGTATTATATTATGGTTTGGGTTTGCATTTCCTTAATGGCTGGTAATTTTGAGCAATTTATTTTTGGCAGTGTTGGGGATGGAACTCAAGGCAATGACTCTACCATATGCTATATCCCCAGCCCTCATTTTAATTCATCTTTTCATAGATTTATTGACCATTCACCTTTCATTTTTGTAGAAATATGACATATTATTTTCTCATTTTAAAATGTAATTGCATTTGTATTGTTGAATTATTATTATTATTGCAGGTTTAATATACCCTGTCTGAGATGCTTGGGAACAAAAGTGCATATGAATAATTAGGTATCTTGAGGATGGGTCATAAGACTAAACACACAACTAATTTGTGTTTCATGTATAACTTACATACACAGCCTGAAACTTTATGCAATATTTTTAGTGTACCTGCATTGTGACTGCAACCAATCATGCAATCACCTGTGATGGAGGGTTTTCTATGTGCAACCTCATGTAACCCTCAAAAATGTTTAGATTTGTTTACTGAAAAGTTATCATTTCCTTTGTAAATTTAAGATTCAGTTCTGAGTTCTCAAGTCTATGCCATTACCTCTATGTATATTTTTATGGCCACATTACATTAGATTACTTGGTTAATGTCCTTTCATTGGCGAGTAAATCAGTCAATATGGTCATCCATTTTGTTTTTTTAGCTTTTGTGTGTGTGTGTGTGTGTGTGTGTGTGTGTGTGTGTGTGTGTGTGTGTGTGTACTGGGGCTTGAACTTAGGGCCTAGGTGCTGTGCCTGAGCTTTTTTGCTCAAGGTTAGCACTCTGCCACTAGAATCATAGCACCACCTCCAACTTTTTGGTGGTTAACTGGAGATAAGAGTCCCACAGACTTTGCTGCCCAGGATGGCTTTGAAACTCTATCCTCTAATCTAAGCCTCTTGAGTAGCTAGAATTGCAGGTATGAACTACCACTGCCTGGCACATCCTGGTTTTGTCTTGATGAGGGCCAAGTATTCAGCTTTTCACTACTAAGCAAAATATTATCTATGGGCTCATTTGTAGAGGAACTTCAGTCAAGAAGTTCCCTGTGATTGCATGAAGTTAAAGAGATTCTGCATGGCAAAGGATATAGCTAGCAAGATCAATAGAAAGCCTACGGATTGGGAAAAGATCTTCACTAGCCATACAATGAGAAGGGTCTCATATCTAAAATATACTTGGAACTCAAAAATTAAATCCCCCAATAACAAATCCTCAAAGAAACAACTGCCCAATAAATAAGTGGGCTGAAGACTTAAAGAGAAACTTCTCTGAAGAGGAAAGAAGGATGGCCAATAGACACATGAAGAAATGCTCAACCTCCCTAGCCATAAAAGAAATGCAAATCAAACCAACATTGAGATACCACCTCACCCCAGTTAGAATGGCTAAAACCAAGAACTCTAATAACAACAGATGCTGGAGGGGATGTGGTCAGAAGGGAACCTTACTGCATTGTTGGTGGGAGTGTAAACTTGTTCAACCACTTTGGAAAGTAGTATAGAGGTTCCTCAAAAGACTCCACATAGAGCTCCCCTATGACCCAGCAATCCCACTTTTGGGCATTTACCCTAATGTTTACAAACAAGACCACACTAAAGCTATCAGCATGACTATGTTTATTGCAGCACTATTTACTATAGCTAAGATATGGAACCAACCCAGATGCCCCTCAATAGACGAATGGATCAAGAGAATGCGGTATATATACACAATGGAATTCTATGCCTCCATCAGAAAGAATGACATTGCCCCATTTGTTAGGAAATGGAAAGACTTGGAAAAAATTATATTAAGTGACATAAGCCAGGCCCAAAGAAACATAGGTCCCATGGTTTCCCTTATTTGCAATATCTAGTATATGTCTGAGTCAAGCAGAAAAGGTGAGAAAAGGTTATGTTAGGGAAATGAACCCTAAGATATGTATTCAAATGTTTTTTTTTCTTTCATGCAATTGTTTCTAATGCATTTATAAGATTATTTCTTTGTTGCTTTGTAGGTCCCTCCCCCATAGTATAACTTCTGCTTTCACTGTATTTGATGCTGGTATAATTTGTGGAGGGGAAGGGGAAAAACAAATAGTTACAGGTAGACCCATTGCAACAATGAGATGTACAAGTCATTATGTCGAAAATGAACTTTACAACTTGGGGGGGGCAGGGGGGCCAGGGGAGCGGGGAGGATTGGGTGGAGGGGCAGGGGGAGGATGGGAAGGGATGGGAAGGGGAAACAAAGGAGGAGGCTACAATGCTTGATAAGAAATGTACTCATTATCTTGCCCATGTAATTGTAACCTCTCTGTACAGTATTTTCACAATAAAAAAAGTAAGTAAAAAAAAAAAAAAGGAATAGCAAACAATAAACCTTTTAGGAAGAAAAAAAAAGAAGTTCCCTGTTATTTCTCTTTTCTTTCTTTTTTTTTTTTTAATTTAATTTTATTTTATTTGAGAACATACTGTACAGAGGGGTTACAATTACATGGGCAGGATAATGCATACATTTCTTACCAAGCATTGCAGCCTCCTCCTTTGTTTACTCTTCACCTCCCTTCCCAGCCTCCCCCCTCCCCTCCACCCAATCCTTCCCCCCCTCCCCCCCTACACCGATATTGTAAAGCTCGTTTTTGACATGACATTTTGTACTTCTCATTGTTGCAACAGGTCCACCTGAATCCTTAAACGACTTGTTTGTCCCCATTATTTCTCTTTTCTTAACTGCATTGTCACCAGTAGTGCTGGGCATACCTTATTCTCTATGCTTCAATGGTATTTCTATGACAAAGTAAAGGAAGAATCTTAATGGGCCAGTAGAAACTTATGACCTGGCATCTGTTTTTAAACTTACATATTTTACCAGTCTTTCACTTTTCTGATGTCTATGATATTCTTGTGGTGGTATACTAACTTCATGCTTAGTGTGAATGAATTTAGAAACCACACCACTGAATCTTAATATATAGGAACTTTCTAGGGAGACAAGATGGTGGTAGGGACACCTAGCACCATGAATCTGAACCAAAACCAAAGGCATAGGAGGGCAACAGGAAACAGAAAACACTTAAGGCCAGGAAAAAATCCAGAACTTGAAATTTGTAAAAAAGACCTCACCAGCACATAAGTTGGCCCTCTGCAAAAATACTAAATTGAAGATGGCAGAACTACCTCATACAGAGCAGATGCTTCTTTTTTTACTTTACTGTCAAGGTGATGTATGTAGGGATTACAGTTACGTAAGTAATGAGTATATTTCTTGTCAAACTTGTTACACTCTCCCTCATTATTTCCTACTTTCCCTCCTCCCAACTTCCTCCCCATTAGTTATACAGACCATTTCCAACATATTGTCTGTGAGTATCACTCTTGCCTTGGCTTCCCCTTTGTCCTTTGTCTCACCATTTTGTTGTTCCCCTTACCTTCCCTAATTTAGATAAACATAATACCATACCCAGGATCCCCAAATCAAATACAGTGACAACAGGGGATAAACCACAGTGGGAAAAAAATAACACACAAAAGAAACAAAAAAAAAATCTCATAGTACATTAAAAACAAGAAAGAAAATACTCATGTCCATGTCTTGGAGTCCCTTCACTTAGCATCATTTTACATGATCATATGCACATAGCTATTGAGCTATTCTGCTCATCTGTTAGGGATATCCTAGATATCCCTAGATATACTAATTATATACTAGATATACTAATTATTATAAATGAAGGCAACCATGGGACCTATGTTTCTTTGGGTCTGGCTTACTTCCCTTAATATGATTCTTCCCAAATCTTTCCATTTCCCTACAAATGGGGTAGTATCATTCTTTCTGATAGAAGCATAGAATTCACAAAGCAAATCTGTACAAGTTCAGAAATATTGAAATTATTATCTGTAGTCTCTCAGACCGCAACGGAATAAAATTAGAGCTCAACACCAAAAGCCAGCAAAGAAAATTCTGTAACACGTGAAGACTCAACACCATATTGTTGAATCACCAGTGGGTTGTGGAAGAGATTAGAAAGGAAATTCATATGTTCATGATACTTAACAAAAATGAACATACAAATTACTAGCTCCTCTGGGACACAGCAAAGGCAGTACTCAGAGGAAAATATATAGCTCTGAGTTCCTACACCAACAAATTGGAGAGATCTGAAACCAACAATTTAATGAGTCACCTGAAGCTCCTTGAAAAAGAACAACAAGCCAAACTCCAACCCAGTAGATAGAAACAAATAATTAAAATTAAATCAGAATTAAATGAATTAAAGTACAAAAAATATAATGAATCAACAAAACCAAGAGTTGGTTCCTCGAAAAAATTGACAGAACCTTAGCAAATCTTACAAAAAAAGAAGAGAACACACCCAAATAAACAAAATCAGAGATGAGAATGGAAACATCACCACAGAAACAACCAAGATTCAGAACATTATAAGGGAATGCTTCTCAAACCTTTATGCTAACAAAGTTGAGAATCTAGAAGACATGGAAGAATTTCTAGCAAATATTGATATGCCCAAACTAAACCAAGATTTAAACCAACTAAATAAACCTATATCAAGCATAGAAACAGAAACAGCAATAAAAGACCTCCTATCCAAGAAAAGCCCAGGACCCAATGGATTAACAGCTGAATTCTACAAAGCCTTCAAAGCAGAACTCACACCAAACTCCTCAGATTCTTTAATGAAATTGAATGCTATCTCTCTATATACATATTTAGGGGTTTCTCTGTCATTTTTTTTTTTGGTCGGTGGTGGGGCTTGAACTCTGGGCTTGGGTGCTGTCCCTGCGCTCTTCAGCTCAAGGTGAGCACTCTACCGCTTGAGCCACAGCACCACTTCTGGTTTTCTAGTGGTTTATTGGAGATAAGAGTCTCATGGAGTTTCCTGCCCAGGCTGGCTTTGAACCGTGATCCTCAGATCTCAGCCTCCTGAGTAGCTAGGATTGCAGGTGTGAGCCAACGGTGCCCGGCTCTGTCATTATTCTTAATGCTTTCGTTTATCTTTATTTTTTTTGTACTGATACTGGGGCTTGAACTCAGAGCCTCATGCTGTAAGTTGGCCTTTTTCACTCAAGGTGGGGGCTCTACCACTTGAGCCACACTTCCACTTCCAGCTTTGTGCTGTTAACTGAAATTAAGCAGCAAGTCTGCCTAGGAAGATTTTCTGCCTAGGCTGGCTTCAAACAATGATATTCAGATGTCTTGAGTAGCTATCATTACAGGCGTGAGCCACTGGTGACTTCATTATTCTTTCTTGCTCCTTCTTACCATATGCTACTCATCTTTCCTATCTTTCTTCTTCCTTCCAATCCTTGGCTGGGAAGGTGGCTCAGTGGTAGAGTGCTTGCCTCACATGCATGAGGCCATGGATTCGATTCCTCAGCACCACATAAACAGAAAAAGCCAGAAGTGGTGCTGTGGCTCAAGTCGTAGAGTACTAGCCTTGAGCTGAAGAGCTGAGGGACAGTACCCAGGCCCAGAGTTCAAGCCCCATGACCAACAAAAATTTTAAAAAATCCCCCTTTCTTTTTACTACTCATTTAATACTTATATCTTCATTTCTTTTAATTCCTACTTGATCCTGTAAGTACTCATTAACTTCTAATCTGGGGGCGGGGGAGTGATGGATGCTTAAATAAATATTTTATTAAAATACTTGCTTATGTTTAAACTGTTGATGTCCATTGTAACTAATATACAAACTGCACCATAGAAACATAAGACATATGAAAAAGAGAGATTCAGCATATAAGTTGAGATTCTGAAAAAAGATAGAAATAAAAATTTGAAGTCAAATACCAAATATTGTAGAAAAGCTGTACCAATGGGATATATCAAGCAGAAGAAAGAATATCAGGAATTGAAAACAACATCAAAGAGATATTACATGAAGACAGCAATAAGGAAAATCTTTTAAAACTCAGTGACAGGCTCAGCTAGAAACTCTATGAAGCTTTTCTCTGCAGGCCTGGCTGGGGAGCATTATGGCTGCAGTGGTGGGACTCAGCCCCGGAGGCACCACTTCCTTCTGCAGACTCACTGGTATCCATGGAGGAGACAGTGGTGGCTGCTGCTGCTACCACAGCTGCCATATCAACAGAGAGAACCAGGGACAAAGGTGCTAGAAGCAGTGTGCGAGAGGATTCTACTCACCATCAGCAAGAACTGACAAGGCGTGGAAAAACTTCATCCTGCTGACCACAGACAGTTGCAGACTGGATGGCCTGGAAACCAATGGAAAGGTGTGAGGACCCCACAAGACATCCTCACTCCTTCTCAAGGAGCAGTGGTGGGAAGGTAGCCCCTCCCCCACCACTGGAGAAGAACTCTATCTTTGATACTGAAAAAGACCTGGCTAGAGCAGCTAGCACATAACTGAGGCCTTGGAAGAAGACAATAGGAGCCATTCAACAGGTCACAAGAACTTGATCTGCAGGGCTCAGCTCCAACCAGGAGGTGAGGAAGCTCCGTCCACGGAGGAGTGACTGTCTTCACTGGGTAAACAGAGCCAGAGGTTGACCCACCCCACTGCAGCACAGGCAGCAGACCTAGTGCAGGAAGGTAAATAAAAAACAATTGAAACTCAGTAAACAAAAATCGTGAGACTGGCTCCAGACTGGGCTCTGTCAATGTCTCAGGACCTAGGCCCTAAGGGAAAAGCTACTGATTGCTGACAGACCTCAACCCTACCCACAACCTAGCCCCATCACAGCAACTTCAAGCTAGAGGAAACAGCCATCTCTCTCTTTGTGATACTCAAAGCAGATTGCTCTCCCACTGAACTAGCCTGGGAGGATTCATAAAATCCCTGGTAAGGCAGAGCTTCATTCTCCTTGTTCAAACAAACTGATTTAAAATACCAGTCAAGCCACAGGAAAATCAAACACCACAAGCAAACCAGAGACTCCACCAAGAGACTGGTTATGGACACAAAGAAGGCACAAGACTCTCCCCCTCCACCACCAAAAAAAAATTTTTCTATTGATTTTTTTTAATTTTTTAAATTTTTTTCATCATTTTTTTAGGTTTTTTTTTATTTAATTTTTATTCTTTTCCCTTTTGGTCATTTTGGGCTTTTTGCTTTACTTAATTGCTGTTCTTTTCATCCCCAGATATATACCCGTCTTTGATTATTAGGCTTTATTCAGATATCCATTACTCAATTCACAAACTCTCAGCATTAACTCCTTTAATTGTAGTGTTATTTCTTTATACTTATGTAATTTTTGTGTTTCATTTTTAAATTTTTTATTTTTCCTTTTTCCTTTTTCTGTATCTCTCTTTTTTTTTTGTTGGTCATGGAGCTTGAACTCTGGGCTTGGGCGCTGTCCTTGCACTCTTCAGCTTAAGGAGAGCACTCTACCACTTGAGCCACTTCCAGTTTTCTAGTGGTTTTTATTGGAGATAAGAATCTCACAGACTTTCCTGCCCAGGCTGGCTTTGAACTGTGATCCTCAGATCTCAGCCTCCTGAGTAGCTAGGATCACAGGTGTGAGCCACTGGTGCTCAGCTTTCTCTCTTCTCTTTTCCTTCTATCCTTTTCCTCTCTCTGCATTTAGGTCTTGGTTATATTTCCTCTCTCCCTTTCCCTCCCCACATTACTCTAATCTTATTTTTTCCACACAGTTTTCCCTAAACCTATTTATTTCTGGTCTGCTGACTCCTTTGATGTTCTTAGTCCATTGATCCCTAATTGTTTGTTGTTGAACTAGATTGTATTTGCACTCATTTTGACTGTGTCAAACAATCTGTGCAACTACAGGGTTCTGGTTGATGTATTGTGTTCTAGCATAGAATTGGTTTGGCTTTCATACCCAAATGGGAAGAACAAGCCAGAAAAAAAAAAACAAGAAAAATGGCAAGTCCAAGTATATCAACTCCTACTCATGATAATCAGGCAACAGAGCAGTTAATGAATAATCGAGAGGAGAGTTCCCCAAATGTTCTACAAACACTACTGGCAAACATGCTGAATGAAAAGACTGAGAGCCTGTGTGAGCATGATAGGAAAATGCGTGAGCATGATGAGGCTAACCAAAGATTAATACAAGAATATCATGAGCATGAGGAGGCTAATCTAAGATTAATTGAGGAATTGTGTGAGCAGGATGAGAATAAACAAAGATTAATAGAAGCACTTATGAAATCCACAAACAGAAAACTGGAGGAATCCATGGAGGCCACATATGGAATGCTGAATGAAGCCCAACAGAAGGAAATGGAGTCCAATGAAACTATTACCAATCAACTAAGGGATTTGCGAATGAACACTGAAAACCAAAGGAGGTAAAGAATTCCATACAAGATCTAAAACAAAACTCCAACAAAGAATGAAAAGCCATCAAATCCTACCAATTAGAAAGAGAGGAAATAAGAAATAAAGTAGAATGTCTTGATAGTAGGTTAGTCCATGCAGAAGATGAAATCTCTGGGATTGGAGATAGACTAGACATTATAGAGAAAGAACAGACAAGTATTCAAGACAAATCCAAGAAATATGATAGATCTATTCAACATTTAGGAAACATCATCAGAAGGCCTACTTTAAGGTTAATGGGTGTAGAGGAAGGCCTAGAGACATAAGTGAAAGGTCTAGGAAATTTAACAGGATCCCAGCAGAGAACTTCCCAAACATGCAAAAAGATAGGCCCATTCAGATACAAGAAGCCTCTAGAACCCCAAATAGACCAGACCAGAACAGGACATCCTACCATCATATTGTAATCTCCACAGGATCAATTGAGACTCAGGAAAGAATCCTTAAAGCTGTCAAGGAAAAAAGATCAATCACATAAAGGAAAACCAATCAAAATAACTTCAGAAGAAGAATAACTTTCTCAGAAGACACAATGAAAGCAAGAGCCTAGAATGATGTATGCCAAACACTAAAGAGAAACAACTATCAACCAAGAATACTCTCCTTCATAACACAAAGTCAAATAAAAAACTTCCACAGCAAAGAAAAATTGAAACAGTATATTTCCACTAAACCAGCCCTACAAAAGATACTTAAAGATGTCCTACACATAGAAAACCAATAAGAACACAATAAAGGCCAAGAAACAGCCCCCTAACAGAGAGAATCCAAGAATCATAGGAAGAAACCAGCTGGCATCGCCCCCAAGAAGGTGGATAACATGGCAGGAACTACCAAACACCTCTCAGTCTTAACTCTCAATATTAATGGACTTCACTCTCCAAGCAACATAGATTGTCTAGTTGGATCAAAAAGCAAAATCTTATCTTCTGCCTTCAAGAGACACACCTTACCCACAAAGACAAACATACTCTGAAAGTGAAAGGCTAGAATAAAATCTACCAAACAAACAGCCCCTATAAACAGGAAAGAGAGCCGGGTGCCACTGGCTCACACCTGTAATCCTGACTACTTAGGAGGCTGAGATCTGAGGATCATGGTTCAAAGCCAGCCCAGGCAGGAAAGTTGATGAGACTCTTATCTCCAATAAACCACTAGAAAACTGGAAGTGGCACTGTGGCTCAAGCAGTAAAGCACTTGCCTTGAGCTAAAGAGTGCAGGGACAGCACCCAAGCCCAGAGTTCAAGCCCCATGACTGACCAAAAACAAAAAACAAACAAACAAAAAAAACAAAACAAAACAAAACAGAAAGGAGTTGCAATCCTAATATCAGATAAAATAGACTTCAAATTAAAATTAGCGAGAAGAGATAAAGAAGGTCATAACATACTAATTAAGGGATCTCTCCTTTAGGAGGATATTACAATTCTAAATATCTATTCACCAAACAACAGAGCACCCAAATTTATCCAAGAAACATTACTTTCCCTAAAATCTCACATAGATCCAAAGAAATTAATTGTTGGGGACTTTAACACATCCCTATCCCCACTGAATAGATCAACCTGGCAAAAAACTCAACAGAGAAACCTCGAATCTAAACAACTGCAGAGATCAACTAGATGTAACAGACTAGTTGATCTCTGCAGTTGTTTAGATTCGAGGTTCGACATGTACTGAATATTTCACCCAGTAGCATCAGAATACACATTGTTCTCAGCAGCACATGGAACATTCTCCAAAATAGGCCACATTTTAGGTCACAAAGCAAATGTGTCCAAATTCAGAAACATTAAAATTATACCCTGCATTCTCTCAGACGACAAGGGAATAAAATTAGAATTCAACAACAAAAGCCAGCAAAGAAAATCCTGTAACACATGGAGGCTGAACAACACACTGTTGAACCACCAGAGGGTCATGGAAGAGATTAGAAAGGAAATTCATATGTTCATGATATTCAACAAATGAACACACAAATGACCAGCTCCTCTGGGACACAGCAAAGGCAGTACTCAGAGGCAAATTTACAGCTCTGCGCTCCTACATCAACAAATTGGAGAGATCTGAAACCAACAATTTAACAAGGCACCTGAAGCTCCTTGAAAAAGAGCAACAAGCTAAACTCTAATCCAGTAGATGGAAACAAATAATTAAAATTAAATCAGCATTACATGAATTAAAGTCCAAAAAACTCATAGAATCAACAAAACAGAGAGTAGGTTCTACCAAAAAATTAACAAAAATGACAGAAGCTTAGCAAATCTTATCAGAGAACACATCCAAATAAAGAAACTCAGAGACAAAGGAGGAAGCTACAATGCTTGATAAGAAATGTACTAATTATCTTGCCCATGTAATTGTAACCCCGCTGTACAGTATTTTCATAATAAAAAAATTAAAAAAAAAAGAAACTCAGAGATGAAAATGCAAACATCACCACAGAAACAACCAAGAATCAGAACCTTGTAAGGGAATACTTCTCAAATCTTTATGCCAATAAGTTTGAGAATCTGGAAGAAATGGAAGAATTTCTAGCAAATATTGGCATCCCAAACTAAATGAAGATCATTTAAACCAACTTAACAGACCTATATCAAGCATTGAAATAGAAACAGCAATAAGTGACCTCCCACCCAAGAAAAGCCAATTTGGATTTACAGCTGAATTATACAAGGCCTTCCAAGCAGAACTCACACCAATATTCCTCCAACTCTTCAATGAAATTGAAAGAGAAAGTTTATTACCAAACTCCTTCTATGAAGCCATCATAACCCTCATCCCAAAACCAGGCAGGGACTCAGCAAAAAAAAAAAAAAAGAGAACTATAGACCCATTTCTTTGATGAATATCAATGCGAAACTTCTCAACAAAATTTGGCCAATCGACTTCAACAACTCATCAAAAATATCATACACCATGATCAAACAAAATTCATTTCAGGGATGCAAAGCTGGTTCAATATACGCAAATTAATTAATATAATTCATCACATCAACAAGAGCAAGGATAAGACCGAATGATTATCTCAATAGATGCAGAAAAAAGTATTTGACAAGATCCAACACCTCTTTATGATAAAAGCTCTGGAAAAACTAGGAATCCATGGAATATAATAAAAGCTGTGTATGAGAAACCTACAGCTAAAGCCATTTCCTCTAAATTCAGGAACAAGAAAAGGATGTCCACTTTCTCCACTTCTCTTCAATTTAGTATTAGAATGCCTAGCTGGAGCAATAAGACAAGATGCAAACATAAAGAGGATCCAAATAGGGAAAGATGAAGTAAAACTCTCCCTCTTTACAGATCACATGATCCTGTATTTAAAGAAGCCCAGGGACTCCACTCCCAAGTTTCTCGTGCTGATCTGAAAAACTTTGGCAAAGTAGCAGGGTATAAAATTAACCCTCAAAAATCAATGGCTTTTCTGTATGCTAATAACGAGAAGAGCGCAGCTGAAATCAGGAAAACAACTCCTTTTGTAATATCCCCACAAAAAATAAAATACCTAGGAATTAACTAAAGAAGTGAAAGACCAAGGCTGTGAGGGTGGCTCAGTGGTAGAGTGCTGGCCTGGCATGCATGAGTCCCTGGATTCGATTCCTCAGTACCACATAAACAGAAAAAGCCGGAAGTGGCACTGTGCCTCAAGTGGTAGAGCACTAGCCTTGAGCAAAAGCAGCTCAGGGACAGTGCCCAGGCCCTGAGTTCAAGCCCCAGGACTGGCAAAAAAAAAAAAAAAAGATGTGAAAGACCAGCCAGCTACTGGTGGCTTACACCTGTAATCCTAGCTACTCGGGAGGCTGAGCTCTGAGGATCACAGTTCAAAGCCAGCTCAAGCAGGAAAGTCCATGAGACTCTTATCTCCAATAAACCACCAGAAAACTGGAAGTGGCACTTTGGCTCAAGTGGTAGAATGCTAGCCTTGATCTGAAGAGCTGAGGGACAGCACCCAGGCCTAGAGTTCAAGTCCTGCAACTGACCAAAAAAAAAAAAAAAGATGTGTAAGACCACTATGATGAAAACTTTAAAAACCTGGAAAAGGAAATTAGAGCAGAACTAAGGAAGTGGAAAAACCTCCCATGCTCCTGGATTGGGAGGATTAACACCTTGGAAATGGCAATACTGCCAAAGGCTATCTACAAATTCAATGTGATACCCATCAATATTCCAACCTCATTCTTCAAGGAAATAGAAGAAGCAACCCAAAAATTCATATGGGATAATAAAAGACCCTGAATAGCAAAAACAATTCTTAGTAGAAAGAACAGTGCTGGAGGAATACCAATGCCAAATTTCAAACTCTACTACAAAGCCATAGTAACCTAAACAGTGTGGTACTACACAAGAACAGTCCTGAGGACCAACAGAATATAACTGAAGACCCAGAAATGAACCCGCAGACCTATAGCCACCTAATCTTCAATAAGGGAGCTAAAAATGGAATGAAAGAAAGACAGCCTCTTCAGCAAATCGTGCTGACAAAATTGGTTAAACACCTATAGAAAACTAAAGCTAGATTTTATATATCACCCTGCACCAGAATCAACTCCAAATGGATCACAGACCTCGTAGTCAAAGCAGACACCCTGAAAACATTACAGGAAAATCTAGGGCTCCTTGGCAAAGGCCAAAATTTTCTTAATAAAGACCCAGAAACACAACAAATCAAAGAAAGGTTGGACAAATGGGATTGCATGAAACTGCAGAGCTTCTGCATGGCAAAGGACATAGATAGCAAGATCAATAGAAAGCCACGGATTGGGAGAAGATCTTCGCTAGCCATACAACAGGCAAGGGTCTCATATCTAAAATATACTTAGAGCTCAAAAAATTAAATCCCCCAATAACAAATCCTCAAAGAAACAACTGACTGATAAATAAATGGGCTAAAGACTTAAAGAGAGACTTCTCTGATGAGGAAATATGAATGGCCTATAGACACATGAAGAAATGCTCAACTTCTTTAGTCATAAAAGAAATGCAAATCAAAACACTGAGATTCCACCTCACCCCAGTTAGAATGGCTATAATCAAGAAATCTAGTAACAACAGATGCTGGAGGGGATGTGGACAGAAGGGAACCCTACTGCATTGTTGGTGGGAGTGTAAACTTGTTCAACCACTTTGGAAAGCAGTATGGAGGTTCCTCAAAAGACTCCACATAGAGCTCCCCTATGACCCAGCAATCCCATTTTGGGGCATTTAACCATATGATCACAAACAAGACCACACTAAAACTACCAGCACAGCTATATTTACTGCAGCATTATTTACCATAGCTAAGATATGGAACCAACCCAGATGCCCCTCAGTAGGTGAATGGATCAAGAAAATGTGGTATATATACACAATGGAATTCTCTGCCTCCATCAGAAAGAATGATATTGCCCCATTTGTTAGGAAATAGAAAGACTTGGAAAAAATTATATTAAGTGAAATAAGCCAGGCCCAAAGAAACATAGGTCCTATGGTTTCCCTTATTTGCAATAACTAGTATATGTCTAGGACAAGCAGAGAAGGTCAAAAGCTGTGCACATATGACCAAATAAGATGATGTTAAGCGAAATGAACTCCAAGATAGAGACACATGTAGGTTTTTCTTTCTTGCTTTTGTTTTTAACATATTTATAATGTACTATGTGATTTTTTTGTTGTTTCTTTGGTATGTTCCTCCCTCACATTATAATCCCTGCTTTCACAGTATTTGATCCGGTTCCCTGCATCTTGTATATACATTTTTGTAATTTGGGAAGGGAAAGGGAAAAAACAAAATGCTTAAATAGGGACACAGGTTGACCCATTGTATCAATGAGATGTACAAGACACTATGTTGAAAACAAACTTTATAACTTCAGGTGTGGGGGGGGAGAGACAGGGATGGAAGGAGGTGGGGGGAAGGGATTGTAAGGGAAATACAGAGGAGGAGGTAACAATGCTCAATAGGAAATATACTCATTACCTTACTCATGTAACTGTAACCCCTCTGTACAGTATCCTTACAATAAAAAAATATATATAAAAGAAATGTTCAACTTATCTGGACATAAAAGAAATGCAAATCCAAACAACATTCACTACTATAGGTTACTCCATATTAACAAAGTTCACTTCAGATTAATTTAAGGGAACAACTCATTGGGAGGGCAATATGATTTTAAATAGCTCTGTATTGGATGTCAGTGCACCCATTTTTATAATAGAAACATTCTTGATATAAAATTATTGAGGAACTTTAAGTGTGTCTGAAAAACTTAATACCTAAATCTACTTCAATCTTAAATTTATGTAATTAAAATACAAATTTAGCACAACATTTCCACTGTGTCTGAAGTGAGATGTGCCCTAAGCATAAAAGACTTCTGATTTCCTAGGTTTAGTAATAAGGGATGATTCTAGGAAGTGGCGCTGTAGCTCAAGGGGTAGAGCACTAGCCTTGAGCTGAAGAGCTGAGGGATGCGCCCAGGCCCAGAGTTCAAGTCGCATGACTGAAAAAAGAAAGAGAGAGAGAGATGATTCTAATATCCCATACATAGAGTTCAATATTGATTCCACAAATAATTGCATAAGATGGGGGTGGGGAGAATAATAGAAGGAGTGATATTGATCAAGATGCATTATACTCATAAACTTAGCTGTTGAATTGAAACCCCTTGTATACTTAAAAGTTAATACAAATTACATAAAACAACAGAAGTTTGGATTTAAAAACAGAAAAGACATCTTTCTAGCTACTTCTAAAAAATAACAATTACAGTATGAATTGCTTTGTTTTACTTCTGCTGAAGACATTTTTTTCAACCCTCATTGCATTTCCTACAAATCATTTTTATGTCACTCTCATAGCCGAAGTAAATCCACAAGGTGCCACTGAAGTTGCTGACAAAGTAACCCGTGTTTAGAAAGACAGGTGACACTGGCTACCTCCCCCAGCCCAGCTTGAAGACCAC
Source organism: Dipodomys spectabilis (assembly GCF_019054845.1). Taxonomy (NCBI): domain Eukaryota; kingdom Metazoa; phylum Chordata; class Mammalia; order Rodentia; family Heteromyidae; genus Dipodomys; species Dipodomys spectabilis. Next base: position 345,060 of record NW_024871254.1, read on the forward strand.
TCTGAGGAAGATCCATTCAGGCCTCGGGGACCTCACAGTGAGAGATGGCATTGTGTGTGGAGTTCAGAACAGGTCAAAAAGAATTACAGAATGGCTAGAGGGAGTGACTTGGCAGGGGGGAATAAAAGCATGACATCCACAGAAAGACTAAGGATCATATAATTGTTGGTAGGAGCAAAAGGACTTATTTGGTATGACAAAAGCGATTGTAAACTAGAAGGAATGGGAGAATGGTAAGCAAAGGAAATATAGGTTTGAGACATTTCCAATAGAGGAAAAAGTAGAAAAGGCACAGGAGGTGGAGAGGCTGACCCAGGCTTATCAGAGGAATGGAAGACTTGGCATAGGGGTCTTTCCAGCTCTGTACTAAAATCCTTTCCTGGTCAATGGATTGATTTGCTGATTGTATTTAGGAGCTGAGAGGATGAATTAGCAGGTGATTCCGGTCGGCACAGTGGGGCAGTGATGGTGCTCTCCTTGTTCCTCTGGCTTTTTTGAGGATCATTTGGGCTCTCTTTGATGATGAAGTTGGTGTGTGACTTCCTCCACCGCCCTCCAACCTGGAAACCTTCACAGTGTACCTTTAATATCTCTACCACAATGTCTTTGTCACACAGGACAAAGCCACTGCATGACTTGGAGTGTTTGAGGGAATACAGACATGGTGCACCTGTTTGTTACTGTTCCTTTCCCAGCATTTTCTTTGTGAACAGAAGTAGAAGGCACTGAGCCCAGTCCCAAAGATTGCACACAGATTGACATTCACACATGCACGCCAAATTTTTCTTCACAGCAGCTTTCCTCAGACAGTGTAGAGATTATTCACAACTCGTGAGAAGATCATCTACAAACATAAGCTACCTCTTCAAAGTTAACTAATAGGAGACATTCTCTACAAACACACAAGTGATAGATAACCATCCCAAATGATGTTATAGTTGTTATCATCAACCCTAAAATATCTCTCTGGTACCCTTGTTGATGATTTTTACCTAGGCTTCACTAAATGGTTACAAAAATCCTGTGTTTTCAAAAACTCAGTGGAAGGGAAAAGAAACCCACAATCCTATAAATTCAAGCACACTATATGAGACAGGACACTTTCTTTCATCAAGACTAAATGTGGATTACCATGTCCTTTTTCCCCTTTGTTTTATTTGAACTTAAAATCAAGAACAGAAAGTAATGATTGCTCCAGTAGGCCTGTACCCACAACTCTAGTATTTCCCTTGGTTGTGGAAATGTGAATGTAAGAAGTAGATAGGCTTGTTCTTATTGCTAATTATTAGCACAAATATGGGACTTATTTGTATATACTTATATATTGTACTTTATTAAGATCATTAGTTGTATAATCAAAATATGAAAGTTCAAATTCTGGTTATGCTTAAGAGTGCTTGACTTTGGGCAAGTTGTTTTCTTCTATGGCACAGCTTTTCTTATTCTTAAACTGCGTTATGTATTTCTTTCAAAGAAACTTTGTCCCCCTCATTTCTTAGAGAAATATATGAGTTAAAATACATAAACTTCTTAGCATGGTTCCTGGGACATAGGATACACTGGTCTAGTCTTCATTATTATTGATGTTATTGGTTTTTGTTACTGGTATTATTAAGACACTATAATGACTAATGACATAGCTCCAGGAAAGATACTATAGTAGGGAAACACAGTAATTAGGACAACTGGAAGTAGAAAGGTAAAGGAACCCAGATCTCCATAGGCTGAGAAGTAGGTTGCCTTATCTACTAAACCCGTATTATAGTACTCTCTACTCAACAAAGACTCTTGAAACTTAAGCTCAAATAGTTTGGATGTGTGTATTGAAATGGCCATTGCATAACTCTGCTAAGGGTAAACTGGGATAAATTATTAGCATAGCCCTGGAACTGTGCTTCATTATGCAATCAAGAGATTCTGTATGGTTTTACTTTTCATAGGGAAAAAAATATCAAAAACTAGAACCAGAAAACATTTGGAATTTTTTTTAGTCCATGGCCAGATCTTACAACATCAGTGATTTAAACCAGGCATAGAATATGAACTCAACTAGGCCTCTAATATTTCTACAATGCTTGGTTCCAGTGAACAATGCAGTCACTGGCTGTAGTTGAAACGCTGCAATGTGCAGAGGCTAAGGGGCTTGCTACACAACTGGGACCTCACTTCACAGAATTGCTCTGGCCTCCTGAATGCTGGAATGACTTAGTACTACAATGCTTGTTCCTTCTGTGCCATAAGTAAAAAATAAAAATATTAAATGTAATAAGCCCAGAGACTAAAATCAAAGCCATATTTACTGCCAAAGAAACCGAAGCAAGCAGAGAGAAACGTATATTCACCGTGGTTTAAATTTGCAAGCAAATAATAGCAGAAGAAAACAGATTGTGCCTCTCTACCTCAAGAATACCATGAGCTGGGGCCTCCTTCCAAAAGCCCTGAAGAAATCCAGGCAAGATTTCATAAATGATTCCTATTCTAACAACACTGCTGGACCTGAAAGAGGAAACTGTTTATTTGTATCTTCATCCACTGCCTCTGCGGAAGAGTCATTAAGTGATGCAGAGTAGCTACAAACAAAGTACCTGGAAAGAATGGATCAAGGGAACTACAAAACTCTGTCCCCCACAATCTGAATGCAGGTGTGAGAGACATAAACCAGGTGGCTAAAAGGCTTCTTTGTTTGAACCTGTCAGTAAGAGGACCTGATTAATCTCATGCCCCATCCCTAAACTCCCTTTTAACTATGTCAAGACATCTCCTCACATCAGGAAGTCTACAATGACATGGCTATGTGCTAAGCTCAGTTAATGTGGTCCTAGGTTTAAACACTTCAGGTTGAAAGTGGATAATTGGTGGTAGTGATTTTAAAAGCTCACACAGGTGCCTTTGAAAAGAGGTCAAAAGTCAAGTGCATCTCTCCCGAGAGCACTGGCAAGTCCTTCCTAAGGAGATCAAAATTCTTTTCCATAAACCCCCAGGGTCTTGTAAGAACTGTTATTAATTTAGTTCTGTATGTTCCAAATAAGGGAAAACGATACCACATGTGTTATAACCAGTAACCTGGGTATATTTGTTCCAGAGAGGTAAGATGGTAGATAGATTTTCACCTGGCACTTCTGGATTACTAATGAAGTAATCTACTTTCTAGCAGGCCCAAACCAGGGAGTTCAGGTCAGGGTAATGAACCTTGAAAACAGTGGAAAGCCTGAGGGAAAAACAGTATAAACATAGGAATGTGCTGTCACATACCGTTGCATTGGTAAAGGCAATGCTGTGGAGTTTTTACTGTAGCACACCAAAAGAGTCATTGCTGCATATCTTTAGATGTTCAGAAATGTGTTGCAAAGCATTTTGCCACCTTTTTTAATCATGTAAATTATAAAATACCATCATTGTAGAATGCTTTAAGTGTTTTGTTAAATCCCAAACACTAAAACTGGGAGTGAAGGAAGGGGAGACATTGTCTACAAAGAAATGTATTCATTGCCTGATTTATGAAAATGTAATCCTTCTGTACATCACCTTTATAATAACAATTAAAAAAATCCCAACCACTCCAACCACCGAGTGCTCTATTTCAAGTATCATTTGGGAAGGATTGTTTTAGTCCACCTTGGAGGTCCTTGGCTGCTTGTCTTTACTTTTTATTTGCTCCATTTTGTTATTTTTATTCAACGGAGTTACTATTATTTTATACTTAAACGTGTTATTTAAATGGACATACAAAATTTGGAAACTAGTTTTTACATTATCCAATTAAAAAATAGTTGGTTTTGTATTTTGTATCCACATGGAAAGTAAAATTTAGCATACATTCATTAGGAGGCATCTCACAAAACCACAAGATAATTGTTGGCAAAGAGATAAAAAAATTGAAACCCTTGGGAACTGCTTGTTGGAATGTGAAAAATGATGCATCCACTTCAGAAAACATTGTTGGGGTTTCTCAATATTAAAGTAAAATTACCATAGGATACAATGCTTCCATCTCTGGGAATCTGCTCAAAAGAATAATGAAATGCATGAACATTGTACAGTAACAAGGGAGGAATAAGGAAAAGTAATAGAAGGAGTGAATTTGATCAGAGCATACTATGCATATGTATGGGGATATCCCAATAGAACCCCTCTGTACAATTAATATATGCTCATATAAATAAATAAAAAGAACTGAAGCTGGATACCAGTGGCTCATACCTGTACTCTGAGCCACTCAGGAGGCTGAGATCTGAGGATCCCCCACACACACAGGGGGGCATGAAGTCTGTGAGACTTATCTCCAATAAACTACCAAAAAGCTGGAAGTGGAACTGTGGCTCAAGCAGTAGAGTGCTAGCTTGAACAAACAAAAGCTAAAAAAGCAGCACCCAGACCTTAAGTTCAAGACCCAGGATCTACCAAAAAAAAAAGCCAAACAAATAGTACACTCACATGCAGGGCAACCTTACCAACAACAGCTAAAAGGTAGAAGCAAGGGAATTACATAAGAATAAAGGTTTAACATGCAATCCATAATTTACAGTTCATAATAATCTGTAATTCATAATAATAAAACACTATAGACATTATTAATGATAAGTATTGTAGTATTATTATAGAAGAATAGAATTCTGACATAAGTATTGAAGCATTATTACAGAAGAATAGAATTCTAACATTCACGAGAACATGGATGAACTTAGAATGTATTAAGTGAAATGAAATCCCCAAATAAGGTATCATTGTATGTACACACCTGGACTGGTAGTGTTTACAGAGAAGAAAATATAGCAGTGTTTTCTAGAAGCCACAGGAAGGGAGGATGGGGAGACAATGATTTGTGGGTACAGGTTCCCTTGGAGATAAAAACTCTAAAGATGGGTGGCAGTGATATTCACAATACAAATGGACTTAATTACACCGATGATAGCCTTGGAAATGACCAAAATGGTCAATTTTCCATTGTGTGTATTTGACTACAATGCATTTTGAATTAAAAGCATTTCATATACACAATGGTGCTCTGGCTTAGGTACATTTGCTTGACTGACTACACTTAAAATGTGTTTTTTTTTAAGATCTCAAAGAATCCATTGGCTTGAGTAAAGAGCTAAACACAAGGGTGTAGCTGACATTCTGCAACTGGTACACAAATTCTTGGGTCCACACTCTATTTATAATTAGGAAAAAATGTCTGTCACTAAAATTTTTAATGAAAATCACAGGTTCATCTTAGTAATTTTGTCACAAAATCATGGTTTCACTTAAGAAGAGGGAAAAGCTTTCTGAAATAACACTTTAATCCCAATTTAATGTTAAGCACACATGGTCATAACATGTAGCAAAACAAAGTTAAGAGCAAAAAAAATTCATATGACAATGGATTAACTGGTATTGCACTGAACGTGTGAATTGTAATGAGGAAAGAAATGCCAAGACTTGTTCGGAGCTCAGCTTCCAATTGGAACTTGTAATACAAAGGAAATGGCTCTCAGATCTAACATTTCCACAAGTCCAAAACCTTCCAAGCTCAAATCCCAGGAACACGAGTCTATTTATTCTCCTTAAAGTGTTAACAGAGAACAGTTCAATTAGCAGCATGTAATTTTTCTTAGGCAACCTCAAAATCCCTTAACTTGTTAATAATAGTTTAAAGATTCAGTGGTGTTTAAAGTCTGGGAAATAATTCAATCACTACCGAAAAGGAGATTATCCTTGGAGAGCTCACTAAAGAATTTGGTTAACCAAGGAGCTATAAACCCATGTTCTCATTACTCCTTCCATCTTTCACTGTTGATAGTTCACAGCAGTTCACTTGATCATCTGTAATTAGCAACATCTTCTGGTAGAACTTCACCAACAGGGAGAAAGTTACAGAACCCAATCCTCTCCACTTATATCTTTTCTAGCCAATATTTTTCACAAACTATCAGTAATAAATAGTCATGATAATACTAGCAATAGTAATATTAATATTAATAACCAATAAAATTGGATGGTTGTTTCATATCTGCTCTTAATCAGTCATATAGTTGAGAAGTAAAATGCACACACAAAAGGTAGACACAACCCTGATAAAATTAAAGAGGCTGAAGTTTGAGGTGCTAAAAGTTTGGGGAATACTATTCATTATCATTAATAACATCATTGGGTCAAAAATTTCTCATCGAAATGGTAACAAATATCTTTTCCTTGTTTTGACATTGACTGCATAAACATTGAGCTGATTTTGAACTTCGTGAAATCAGAGACTGTATCTCCCATGTCTGCAACGAAATCCACAAGGCTGGTTAGGTATACACGTTAGGTATTCAGTGAAAATATATGTTGAAATGAAGGAAGGAAGACTTGAGTAGATAGAAAAAATAGAAACAGGCAACATGACTAATAGTTATTGGCACTTACATTGAAGATTAGTTGACAGTTTGTGTGTGGTTTATTTCTGGACTCTTAATTCTGTTTGCTCTATTGGCCCATGTGCCTGTTTTTTTAATGTCAGCACCATCCTGGGATTGCTGTTTTGATCACTGTAACCCAGTAAATTGTACTTTGAGATCAGATAATATGGTGCTCCACTTTTGTCCACTTTCAAAACTGCTTTAGTTATTTAGAATTATTTTAAAATTCTATATGAATTTTAAGATTTTTTTCTATTTCTATGGAGAACATCACTGGACTTTTGATAGAGATTGAATTAAATGTGTAGATGATTTGGGGTTAATAAGGATATTTAAATGATATTAATTCCTTCCTGAATGTGGGGTAGCTTTTCACTCTTCCCTTCAGTTTCTTTCCTCAGTTCATCTCCTCGATTAAAATTACTCCCAAGCATCTTATTCTTTCTGATGTTAATACAAATGGGGCTGTTTCATTCATTTCTTTTCCTAGTAGAGTGGTATAACTATATAGAAACACAACTAATTTTTTTAAGTATAATTTCCACTTTATTTGTTTTTGTTTTCCCTAGAAAACAGCTTTTCTGAAGTCTGGAAGTATCCAGCTCCTTACACTGGGTTTGGTGGAGGTCGTGGAGCAGCACCAACAGGTCTAAATCAGGGTGGGGGTGTTTGGCCTTTCCAGGCTTCACGAGATTGATTCCTGACCACCTTGCTGTGAATGGCACAACTCACGCAGTAATGGAGCGTTGCAGTGCTTGGGAAGCACATAAGCATCGAAGACACTCACTTCGGAAATGTCTCTGATGGCTGCGGCCTCTACTATGTTCTGAATAACAAACTTCTTAATGGCCTTGTGTTTGGGCACGAATGGGGTGCAGTTTGTGCAGCGAATAGGCTGCACATGACTCTGGCCCTTGTTCCTTCTTTTTCTAAAATTTTTATTTATTTTTTATTGTGAAAATACTGTACAGAGGGGTGACAATTACATGGGCAAGATAATGAGTACATTTCTTTTCAAGCATTGTAGCCTCCTCCTTTGTTTCCCCTTCCCATCCCTTCCCCTCCTCCCTTCGCCCCCTCCCACCCGATCCTCCCCCCACCACCAAAGTTGTAAAGTTCGTTTTCGACATGACAAATTGTACATCTCATTGTTGCAATGGGTCCACCTGTATCCTTATTTAAACGACTTGTTTTTCCCCTTCCCCTCCACAAATTATATCGACATCAAATACAGTGAAAGCAGGGTTATACTGTGGGGGAGGGACATACAAAGCAACAAAGAAATACTCTTATAAATGTGTTAGAAACAATCGCATGAAAGAAAAAAAACATTTGAATACATATCTCAGGGTTCATTTCCCTAACATCAACTTATCTGACCTTTTCTGCTTGACTCAGACATATACTAGATATTGCAAATAAGGGAAACCATGGGACCTGTGTTTCTTTGGGCCTGGCTTACTTCACTTCCTTGTTCCTTCTTTTATTCCTCATCTTGGAAGTGAGGGCCAGAGAAACACAACTAATTTTTTATATTATTTTATGCCCTGAAATTTTCTACTTTTATTGGTGGGGATAGTGTATTTAGTGGTTTCCAAATGATGTCTTCTGCAAATGAGATCATTTTGCTTCCTCTTTTCTGATTTGGACTGCATTTTTTTCATTTCTTTTTCCTCCTTAATTGCTCTGGCTAGGATTTCTGGCCCCATGTTGAATAGGAGTTACAGGAGGAGGCATCTGAGTCTTCCGGATCGTAATGAAAAAGCTTCCCTCTTTTTGCCTGCTGGTGTTAGTGCTAGAATTGTCACATGTGACCCTTATTATGTCTCCGTATGATCCTTTAATACTTGATTTGTTGAGGCTTTTTTTTTTTTACAGTGAAAGTGTATTTAATCTTGTCATAGATTTTTTGTGTCTATTGAGAAGATCAAGTGGTTTCTATTTGCTCATTTATGTCAGTTTACCTCTATCGGTCAGTCCTTGTATCACACAGGCATATGTCTTACTGACTCCTACTAGTGCAGTGCCTCACACCTGTAATCCTAGCTACTCAGGAGGTAGAGATGGGGAGGACTGTGATCGGCGGCCAGCCTGAGCAAAATGTTCCATTGACCCACATCCCAACAGAAAAAAACTAAGTGTGGCATATGTGCCTATCATACCAGCACAAAACAACCAGCACAAAAGGGTTGGGAGCATAGTACAGGTAGAAGAGTGCCTACCTAGCAAGCACGAAGTCCTGAGATCAAACCCCAGTATGGGTTAAAAAGAATATAGGATTTAATCATGAGCTATTTAGCTAGCAGCATGTACTAATTGATTTAATATTGTACCGACTTCATATGTAACTCAAAAGGGAAACAAAACTTCTGAGGTTACAAGTTATCCATAATATGTACTAATCATCAAAACTAATAAGTACAGACATATAATTTCAAAGAATCTTGACAGCAGACAGTAGTAAAACACGATTCTAAATCTGTAGCCTCACTTGAATTACTGAGAAAGCAGGCAATTTTAGGAAAACAATAGTGAATCTATCTGCAAGCCTTCTTCGAAGCCTGAAAATAGAATATTTGTTCATGGTACAAAAAGAAAGCTGTACCTAGAGAGAAACAGCCAGGTTTCCTCCGAGTCATTCCCTGATCTTCATTGTGACACTCATCAAAGACAAGTCAGAGAGGCCCGAGAAGCTGGTGTGGCATTGGCGGCTGTTTGATGATGAAGACAAGAACTTTCTGTCTTCTTTTACCTTTACCTTCTTCCCTCTTCCTCTCCTTTATCTGGCCATCTCTGGTGATAATTGCACTCTTTTTCATTCATTTTCTTTAGTGGTCAAATCTCTAATGGTGGGTCCCAGAATCATAAAATGTTAACAGGTGATTCAAACACATGAATCAGGATTAACACCCTTCTGCGAATAGTGGAAGATGAACAACAACAACAACAACAAACGTGTTATGCTAAGGAGCAAACTCAGAGCTTTATGCACACTGCACATACATTCTCCTATGACCTACATCCTCAGCCCTGAGCTTTTGAGACAAACAGTTACTATGTAACTTAGATTGTCCTTGAACTCTATATTTAGGCTAAATCAGCTGGCCTCTAACTCATAATCCTCCTGTCTAGTGACTCCCTAGTGTTGGAATTACAGGAATGCATCCCTGTGTCTGGCTGCACAACTCATTTAGTTACACTTCAGAGTGACATAAGTTTCTGTTAAAAAAAATATATCCCAGTGTCCTGACTTGGGGCGGGGGTGGGGGGAGGCTTAGACTCAACCCTTGAGGAGCTGGATGTGAAATGTTTGCCACTAAGTAGCTCCCTAGTGGCAAATATTACTTTATGTAAGCGCCATCTAAATAAGATGGCTGTGTCTCAATTCATGTCAGCTACTACCGCACAGAATATGAGTCAATGTTGCTTCCTATTCTAATTTCTCAAGAGAAGTCAGGAGAGTGATATCTTGACTCTTCAATGACAATTCAAAACAGTTTATAAAGTTGTAAAGCAAAACAAAACAAAGCACGTCTGCTAAGTGGACAGTGAACTTTGCTAAGTATAACCCAAAGCCAGCCTCCTGAGCAATCTGTCTACAAGGCAAGGAGCATGTGATTGCAGGAGCCTGAGCTTCCTGCCAGGGTGACTGTCCTTTCCTAAGGAGCCAAAATGAACACGTTAGATGCTAAGCACATGACACACAACAAAAGTAAACACTTCACCACACGGTCAATTATCCCTTCAGAATATTACCTCATACTACCATTTAAAAAAGGAAACAAATACTTCTTTAATGCTGAGTCCCTAAAATTCTACTCTGAGTTGTATGATCTATACAACTTGGAGGCGGGGGGGGGGGGGGATTGGGAGGCAAGGGAAAGGGAAGAAAATGAGGGAGGGGTAACAAGTTAGTCAAGAAATGTAATTACTACCTTACTTATATAACTGTAACCTCGCTGTACATCACCTTGACAATAAAATTAAAATTAAAAAAACAAAGTAAGACAGTCTACAACATACTTTTTCAGTTTCCAATGGTGTAATATTGCATATAATTGCACATGTATACTAAAATAGCATGGGTTGAACAATTAAACCCCATCCTCATTCCTGTCTGTGCTGTAGCATCATGGATAGGTTGCCTAGCTTCTCAACCTGTAATAAATAATAAACTTGAAATAATAATACGCAAGAGTGCTTAGTAAATTAAATTAGATAATCTAGTGTCAAGTACCTTGATGTTAAGTGTCAAGTGTTTAGCACAATTGATGTTACATTAGCATTTAGCATCTTGTTCGTGAAAACAATTATGAATAACAAATAATTACATATGAATTTACATTATATAAAACAGCGACACAATTTATGAATGATTCTGGGATTATTAGCTTTTCCTATCTTTACTTTCTTAAAGTTAACTGAAGTTCAATCATGTTCAAACTATGGTGTTTCCACAGTGTAGAAATCTAAAGATTAGCATAAGTCATTTCATTGATGAATGCTCACTTACCTTTCATCCAACAATCATTGAAGGTATTCTCCTATATCTATATACTAGGCACAGTTTTGGACAATAAGGAAGGACACATCTCTGAAGAGGATAAAAGTTATTCTAGTTCCCATGGGGCTTAAGTGATAATCAGGCTAGTTAAGCAACAAATAAGAAAAAGCAGTAATCAGGACTACGAAAAACGCAACGGGTTCATGTGATTGGGTGGCAACTTATTCATCAGCCATAATCCAAGAAAGCCTTTCTAAGAAAGTCATGTGACCTTTCAGTGAAGAAAAGAGTCAGCCATGCTAAGGTCTGAGGAAGAGTGCTCCCCACAATGACACCAGGACAGGCACCTCTGGGAAACATCTTGAGAGCTCATGGGTAGAAGTAGAATGGACAAAGGGCAAGGTGGTGGGAGGTAAAGGAGGAGAAATGAGCAAAATCACATCTCACAGAGGGTCCCAGGCCACAGTTAAGAAACACAGATCTCACTGCCTGGGGAAAAGTAAGCATTAAAAAGGCATAGAAAATATATGCTGTACAAACCGAGTGCTGAGCCTAGAGAGAGACTCAACAGTTTCTGGAGAAGGATTTATGGATCTGGGCCTTAGAGGATCAGCAGGATTAAATCTGTAAGCAGGCAGGAGACCAGGGAAAACCATGCAACAAAGACTACTTAATAGTATAGTTGGTGTGGGCACCTGGAGAAATGTCAAGGAAAATTAAGTCCAAAAGGTAAAAACCTAACTGAAAAAGAATGGCTAGTGCCAGATTGAGGAGCAAAGTCTATTCACAGGCCATGGACAGAGACTTTTTTTTGGTTGATTATAGGACCTGGTTACAGAGTTTCTTGCTCAAGGCCAGCGCTCTATCACTTTGAGCCATGGCGCCACTTCCAGTTTTCTGTGGTTTATTGGAGACAAGAGTCTCACAGACTTTCCTGCCCAGTCTGACTTCAAATCGTGATCCTCAGATCTCAGCTTCCTGAGTAGCTAGGATTACAGGTGTGAGCCAAAGACACCCAGATATTCATTTTTTACATTTTTCATCTCTTTTTATTTCTCTCATAGTGATGTATACATTTGAGACTGGCTAGACTGTGGGCTGTGGACTGGCTAGACACCAAGAATGACTGTGAGCAGTATCTTAAAGCTCTATTCTTATTACTTGGCCATTTCGAGTCTCTCCTCATACATTTATATATTCTAAATCCTATACTGATGATCAATAGGAAAGCAATCCGACAAAGCAATGCAAAAGTGCTAAAGCACATTACTTTGGCCCAGCATTTAGTCCTTTAGCAATACTCAACCTAAACAAACATTCACACACAAAAGTGTCTGTGAGCTAGGCATTCCTGTTCTAGGGTAAGGCTGCTCCACAGTATTTGCCTCTCTGCCTCTCCCTTCTAGTATTCCCATGGCTGAAAGCCTCATTTCTGACTGGATGATACTTGTAGCAGATAGGTTAATATTTTCAATTTGATCTTGCCCCGCAAGGAGCAAGGCAGGGGTGACTCATCACTGCTTAACTTCACATTAGACCACCTTCATGATACCAGGCTTCATAGCCTACAGACTTGCCTTGCTTTGTCCTGCTGGGCCCAACTAGTTCTATGGTTTTTCACCTTTCTGTGTATTTGGATCCACCGGCTTGGAAGTGATCACACATTTATTTTATTAGAAATACTGTATTTGAATGGCAATTGATACCACCTTTATAAAACATGACAAAGTTCCAGGACGCCAAGCTTTTCTCAGCAGCATTTTTAATAACAGCCTTCCTGTCCTGGATTCCAATGGAAAGAGCAAAACGTACAAGGCCTTGGAGGAAATGCAACATTACCCAGTGGTGTAGACAACCCCAAAGTAAACCATCTTATAGCAAAGTTTGGTAGCTATTTAACACGGCCGACGGGCAAGCCATTTTCCTAACTCAATATAGCCCACAAATCCTTATCATAGTTCCTCCCATAAAGAAATTTTTGTGGAGGGGAGAGCAAACATATTCTAGTCACATTTGAAACTTCGGTGTTCAGTAGCGATGCTCACATTTGTTTAATTAACACTGAGCTGATTAGGTAAGGCAGCCATCAGTTTTACTCCATTCATGACTGCTACTGCTTACCACACAACTTTTGAATCATGATTCCATTCATGGGATATTTTCCACTTGGAAACACTATCTTTTTTCTGACTTTTCTCCATTCTGTTATTGGAAAAGTGTCAAGATTTCTTAATCCCAGCTTTTAGAGCAACTAAAACACATAAATTACTCATTCACAAATTACATTGATAAAGGGAACATTCCATCATTCACTATTGGCAGCAGTGCCCTGGTCAGTTCTTCCCAAGCCATGTTGATAATGCTTGATTCTTAGGACCAGTAAAATCTTTAAATAAACTCTTTTTTTTACCCTTTGGAATCTAGTCTTTTATGTGTAAGAAGTAGAAATAGAACACATTGACAACCAAATCTTTTTTTCTTTCTCCTCTTTCTTTTCCTTAGAACACTTTTCTTTAAGACTCAAAATCCAGACTAAAGTATGATGGTGTTAAATTGCTTTTGCAGAGGTAACCACGTGTGAAAGAAACTTTATAGTAACAAATGATCAGTTGCTCTGTGTGTGTGTGTGTGTGTGTGTGTGTGTGTGATTATTGCTGGGGCTTGAACTCAGGACATGGTGCTGTCCGTTGGCTTTTTGACTGTAGGGTGACACACTACTATGTGGGTCGCAACTCTACTTTCAGTTTTTGGTAACTTTGAAGCTCAATTTTCAGATCTCAGCCTCCTGAGAAGTTTAGGATGACAAGCATGGATCACCAATTCCCAGTTCAGTTGCATTGTTTTAATCAGCTCATCAGTACTTCTGAGCAACTTGCTAAAGTGTTCTATTACATTTCCCACACAAGGACTGATCCCTAAGACATTCAGGAAGGGAATTGAATCTTTCAGATGCTCAGCTTTTACAGTTTAGTGCTTCATTGTAAAATCTGGGGTGAGATCATGCAATTTCAGAATAATTTTTTTCAGAATTTCAGATTTGAGAATAATAGCTGTTATTCAGGTTCTCTTTTCTGGTGTCTTTGAACTATATTTTGATCCTTTTGTTCAGAAGTGAATCATTCATCTGATTAGATAGAAAAATAAGCTTTTTCTAAATTCATCTTATGAAGCAACAGATTCAGAGAGTTAAAGCTACTTTTCTTTTCCCATGATGGGCCAATATTTCCAATCTTTATAGTTACTAAACAATAATAATGGGAACAATTCACATCAGTGATGAAACTACCACGCTGTCTCTTTTGTGTTGGAGATAGGAGTGGCAAATGCCCAGTGTGTTAATGTAAGTCTTAAAACTAATGGTAACCCATCCCATGCCAGCTACCTCGTAATACCTCATATGTCTAGGTGATCAGTTTCACTTGGGAAGAAGTGAATTGTACTACTTATTTCCTATGGAAGACACTCATCTTGCTAAAGAAAGAAGTTTCTCTTACAGATCAATGGTGGCAACTACTTAATATTTCATCAGTTTTAGATAAGACCTAGTAAAGTACTGGACCAAATAAGCCATCTCTCTGGTATGGTGCACATAAGTGTAGACATGGTGGTACTGTGTCTTTCATGTACCCAGAAGAAGCACAGTGAAGAAAGAACTCAGGCCAATGGCTAGGCTTGTTTACATCCCACACGGTGATAAATCATGTCACCACAAACTTCTCTAAGCCAAGCAGAAGGAGACGTATTTCTCCTGACATCAGTCCGTATTAGTAATTCAAACTGGCTTCACTGCTATTAAAGTAAAAGCTTAGTTTTCCATTGAAATCAAACTCCTAAATTTTGAGTAAGTACAACCAGTACAGAATCAGAGAGAATCAGATAGACCGAGAGAGAATCAGAGAGGCAGAGAGAGAGACAAAGAGGACACACAGAGAGGCAAAAACAAAGGCATAATCAGGGACATGTCTACCTCTAAATCCTAAATAGAGTACAAGTTGCTTTCTTTGCAGGAAGTTACAATCTCCCTAGAGAAGACAGCTTTTTACTTCATGTTTTTACAATGGATCGAATGATGAAGTCAAATAAAAACATGGCTCTCTTCCTTTCTACCATGAGCAAACTTTTACAAACTTTGATGGCTTGGGTGTTATCCTTCAAAGAACTCATATCCTAAAAGACCTCAATTCTTCCTTATCAAACTTTATAAAGGAACTTTTTCTCCCTTAGGGCTTTTTTTCCTGAATCATTTTCAGTTTATTTTTCTTTTCACAACTTTAAGGCCTGGTAACACATACAGATTTAGAAGAAGAAAAATGAAAAGTCAAAAGGATTTAGGATCCCTCATGAGCATACCCCAAAATGATCTGCTTTTAGTGAGTATAGATAGAGATATCAGGCAAACAAACTCAGTAAAATGAGTTAAAAATATATCTTAGAAGGGAAGAAATCGATGGGAAATGAAGGGGTAACATTGTCCCAAAGAGAAATGTATACATTGCCTAAGTTATGATATTGTAATCCCTCTGTATATACCTTAGAATAACAATAAAATTTTTCAAAAGAAAAAGGAAAAATAAGCATCTCTTTTGAAGTTACTTCCCACACTCTTTCTGTCCAGGAAGCTGAATGAAATGATGAGGAGTTTTGTATGGTTGGGACTTTCCTGGGTCTTTTTGCTGTTTACCTTCCCAGCACACACAAGAAAATCCAGTTTCTGGAAAGAGATATGACAGGGTTTTCCAAAAGCTACATCTAAAGATGCCTGTGCTATAGAACTTAGTCCCAACTTGGAATTTCATGAGCGTACATGCAAATCCAAAACACCCGAGATCCACCAGGACGGGGTATTTACTTGACTTAATGAGGTCAGTAGATTAATTTCTCCTCTTTTCCAGGCCTAAAGGCTGCTGAATCAGCCTGGATGCTAAGAACTTTCAGAAAATAAGAAATCCTTCCAGGTCACATCCTTTGCCTAGAGCATGGTTTTATGCTGTTGGACAAATAAACTTTTACTGTGGTGTAGGAGAGCAAGCCACACTTAAAATGAATTAACTTCAAGGAAATAAATTCAACATGTACTTTAATAATGAAGGCCATGTTTCTCTCTTACTGTATTAAAAAAATGAATCATCTATTAAAGAACTTGAAAGGAAAGTTACACAGAAAAGAAGTGCAATGTAACTGCAATGAGCTGTTGGCCATGCCATTTTCACCCTAAGTCTCACACATCATCCCATTTTATTGAAACCAACACCCTTTACTTTATATCTTTGATTTCTGGAAACTGAATAATAAACAAGATTTGTTTCTAAAACAAGGACATAGCCAGGGACCAGTGGCTTAAAACTTCAATCTAGCTACTCAGGAAGTTAAGACCCAGAGGGTCATGGTGGTTTAAGCCCAGGCCAATAAAAGTCTGCAAGACTCTATCTCCAATTAACCAGCAAAAAGCTGAGCTGGCAGCATGGCTCAACTGGTATTGTGTCAGCTGTCAGCAAATGGGAATCCCTGAGTTCAAACCGCATTACCGGAAAAATGAAGAGGAAAAGGAAGAAGGAGGAAAGGAAGAAGAAGAGGAAGAAGAAAAGAAGAAGGAAGAGGAGGAAGAAGAGAAGGAGGAGGGGGAGGAAGAGAAGAGAAAATAAGACTATTGCCTTTTATGTTGGCACTATCCATGCATCAACCCATTGTTACTTTCCTCCTGTGATTCTCCTTTTGTGAACTTTATCTTTCAACCCAGTCATGCTTTCACTTTCCCTAACTCCATCTCTTATCTGCTCATTCCACAAATAATTAGCCTACTAAAAAACAAAATAGGTTTTAACATATGCCTATCTTTTTCTGCTTACAAATTTTATAGTACTTTCAGGCTGGGAAGGTGGCTCAGTGGTAGAGTGCTTGCCTTGCATGCCTGAGGCCCTGGGTTTAATCCCTCAGCACCACATAAGCAGAAAAAAGCCAGAAGTGGTGCTGTGGCTCAAGTGGTAGAGTGCTAGCCTTGTGCAGAAGAGCTGAGGGACAGCGCCCAGGCCCAGAGTTCAGCCCCCACGACCGACAAAAAAACTACTACTATTCAGCCTGAGATATTTCAAGGAATTCAGAGGAAGAAAAAAAAAAAAATTGTATACAGAAAGATAAAAAGAGATAAGAGAGTAAATTCTCAAGAAAAATTAACAATTATATTCATATAATCACAATCACAGAAGGTCATGCTTTTATAACAATAGATTTCTAAGATGCTTCAGCTACTGTGCCAAAATACTTTATGTACATGTGTGAAACTAGAAGGGTGAAGCTGGTTGAGATTGGTTTTGGAAGGGATTGGGATGAGCAAGAGTGTCCAAGGGAAATGAGTCTGATCAAGGTATATGGAGGGCTGGGAAGGTGGCTCAGTGGTAGAGCGCTTGCCTTGCATGCATGAGGCCCTGGGTTTGATTCCTCAGCACCACATTAGCAAAAAGAAAAAAAAAGCCGGAAGTGGCGCTGTGGCTCAAGTGGTAAAGTGCTAGCCTTGAGCTGAAAATCTGAGGGACAGTGCCCAAGCCCAGAGTTCAGGCCCCATGACCGGACCCAAAAAAAAAGGTATACTGAATGGATAGGTGGGCATGTCAGAAGGAAACCTCCTTGTACAACTAATTGATGCTAATAAAAATGTGGTTAAAATTAATTAAAGCAAGTTGAATACATGAAAAAATCTTCCCCCATACACTAATGGATTTTAAATTGTCCATAACTTTTTTAGACACTGAGAGCAAACTTCTAAAACCCATGTTGAAAGATGATTCTGATTGATTTCCTAAGTCTTTAGTAAAGAGAGGTAAAAAAAAAAAAAAGTTAGCTATCAGTTCCCACCAACAAACATTGTGACACTAATACAAGTGACCATTTTTTTTTGTCTTTCCCTACAGCCATTCAAGAATATGACTTGTGGCTACATAACTTTTTTACATGTTTTGGTGCAATTTTGGTTGTGGAGAAAAGAATGACAAGTGAGCAGCTTATGGGCATCATGACATTTTGTATTCATACTCTGAATGCATAGTTTCAGAAGCCGGAGGCCACTCAGTCCACTCCAGAGAGACCCACAATGCCCTAGGCTAATGGTCCATGCAGTGGCTATCAAGCGAATCAGTGTAATTCAACACAGATTCCCTCTTGTTCTCTCCCCTCTTAGAATAACAAAACCACATTGTCCTTTCACTTACTCCATTTTACTTTCTTTCGCTTATATTTATCCTAATGCTATTCTTAGAGACTTACGGAATCATCTTATACAGTATGGCCCCTGATGTTTAGCTATCTTACCCAAGCTATACATTTTGTAGTTAATCCAATCATCTCAGCCTCTTGATTTATCAACTTTGACCATACTTTAGCTTGTCTGTGTCTCTCTGAAAATATGGTTTCTAATATTGATTATAATACTTCAAATATAGGTCAGCCACAACAAAATAAAATAGTATTATCATCTTATTCTCTCTCTCTTTCTCTCTCTCTTTCACACACACATATACACACAGACACACTAGTGCTGGCTTTCATGCCATTCTGTTCACACATATAATATAGCTAGAACTGCCAGTCTTCAATATCACCTATGTTAAGAATCCAGTGCTATATCCTTTGAAAGAACCCAGAAACTCTCTTCATAATATCCAAATGTCCACTTAGCCCTTATTTTTTATATAATCAAATTGACTAATCTTATAGGACCAATATGAAACATTAATATCTTTAAATATCTTGTGGGCTTTCATATTTTCCTTATTCTATAATTAGTGTTTTTATAGTAGTGTTCTTTCTGCTATTGGTGGCAATAGACGTGTTTTTACCTATGTTTTATCTAAAATAACTTTGTATGAACTTAGCCAAATCATAGAACTTCATATCTTTGTGAATCACACTCCAAGTTCTAACCAAAAAATTCAAAATGGAAATACACTGTATTTTAAATTGATGACCTACTACTATAGGCCCAGGTTAATTGGACCAAATGTATTTTTCACTAACACTTGTGTTCTGATTAGAATCATGTTATCATCTTTATTCCTTTCCCTTTCTATCCAAAACTATTTAGTGTTTAGCTTATCCAATGTCTGTATTTACACAAACTCTTATAGATAAGCACAATTTTGCAAATGCTATTTCAGGATTCCTTCCTCTAGTGTGAAGACAGGTGGAAGGTTCTAGAAGTAGCTAAGCTCTCCCAAGCTCACCACCAGCTTCTATGAATGATATCTCAAATCTATTACTTTCCTCGGTGTCATTGCCACTACTGTAGTACAGGACTTCAGCATCTCTCAGAATTAGACTCCATTCTACATGTATTCTGTTTTTAGTACAGTCCTCCTCCAGCGCTCCTACCCACTGTAGTCAAGGTGATCTCTCCCAACACAAATCCAGCTGTGCCAGGCTTGTACTTAGAATCTGTCACAGCCTGTTTGTTGCCTTCATTCTCCATCGTATCTTGTCTCATGGCTCTCCACACCTTTGCTTCCCTTATGCCACCAGTCCAAATCTTTAGGTCTGACCAAGAAACTTTTTCTAAATGGTTTTGGAAACACATCTTATTTTGAATTAGTGGTCTACTGCTATAATTAACTAGGACATCCTTATTCACACTGACATTTGTGCTCTGATGCAAACCACCATATTCTCACAATCTTAGCAGCCTGTGACTGGGCAACCTCCTGACTCAATTCCACTGCTAGACTTTTCCTGTACTTGTCCTGTACTCCAGGAAGGAAGGTGTTATCCGTAAGTCCTCCAACGTGGTAGCTGGATTTAGCACATTTTCCCAGTGTTTTGTCTGAGTTTCTTCCAGTCAACTGTTCCCATCTCTAAAGCATAAACTTGGAGGGAAGTGCTAGAGTATTCTGTGGAACCCCAGCGCTCAGACCACACACCCACACACAGAGAACATGAAGTAAATGTTTGCTGAATGCATAATATCCCAGATCCAGGAGAGACTCCAAGACACCCAGTTAAAGGAGCTAGGAACTTTATTACAGCCACCCAAGGCCCACTTCTTACTACCAGGAAAGTAGGAGAATGGCCCTGAGCTCAGGGTAGGATGGGTTTTTATAGGGGTAGGTTACATAGAGTTACATAGACAAGCCATGCAAGGCAGGTTTGGCACATTTTCATTGGTTATGGTCAAGGACCTTTCAATTCATTTGTTCTTTATGGTAAATACCATACATAATAATTTGCCGTAGGCCACCCACGGTGGGACCACAGTGGTGATGTCACCTGTGGGCCTAAGGCCTTGCTACTGAGGCAAGCCAGCAAGGTTACAGAAGCAACACGTAGCAAAAGCATAGCCTTGAGTCACAGGAGCATAGGCAAAACAGAATCTTGACTTGGTCAGCATGACCAATACTATCAATGCTATTGACACTATTACAGAAATGATCTTTATTATACGCTTCTGACTAACACTGCAGCTCAGTGCAGCTGGTGATGAGCCTCAAGGTCATCAGGAGCCTTCTGCAAAGCTGCCAGCTTGGTAAACTTGAGTGAGGGACAGATGTTCTTTTGCTTTTTAGCAAGGATGGAAAAGAGGCAAAGGCTGACTACTGGTCACCCTTTGTCTGAGGTTTTTCTTTACCAAGAGGTTTTGCCCTTTATCAATAATTTTGTTCTGATTTCTGATTTCACATTTTATTTCTCATGGATATCCTCCTTTTCCAAGGGAAACGAGGTTCAGGGGAGAGAGTAAAGTTCCAACAGCAGGAGGGACTGAGGCCAGACAATAGGAGGAACTTTCTGCCAGTGAATAGCAACTCAGATATTACAGAAGGGAAGGAGAAATTCCAACAAAATAAGAGACAGCAGAAAATGAGGCAGGAGAATTCCTGCCATACTAGTTATTATAAATTGTTTGGAAGCTCTACATCAGAATTTCTAGTATTGTTTTAGGAGAATTATGTTTTAACACATTCCCCTTATTAATTTTCAAATGTGATTCTGACTATAATAAAATTATCATATATCAAAATTGAAAATAAAAGAAATGAAAAGGCAGTCCTTTGCCAAATTTTAGGCAAACTTATACCTCCATGTTTGTGAGATAAGGGAGATACACTAACTGAATTGTCAAATTCAAAAATATTTGAACTTTATGGGAAGGGAGGGGAAGGGATGGGAAGGGGAAACAAAGGAGGAGGCCACAATGCTTGATAAGAAATGTACTCATTATCTTGCCCATGTAATTGTAACCCCTCTGTACAGTATGTTCACAATAAAAAATATTTGAATTTTTGTGCTATTAATAATTCCTACTAACAAATGGTAACCCCAAATGCAGCCATACTGACTATCGGAAGGAAGGAGGGAAGGAAGGAAGGAAGGAAAGGAGGGAGGGAAGGAGGAAGGAAGGGAATAAGAGAGGGAAGGAGGGAAAGAAAAAAGAGAGGGAAGGAAGGAGGAGAGAAAGAAGGAAGGAAGGAAGGAAAGGAGGGAGGAAGGAAGGGAATAAGAGAGGGAAGGAGGGAAAGGAAAGAGAGGGAAGGAAGGAGGAGAGAAAGAAAGAAAAGAAGGAAGAAAGGAAGGAAGGAAGGAAAAGGCAATCTACATTTGAGTCCACATTTTGAAGTGTAGTGATATTATTTCAGCATTCAGGGTTGGAGAGAAAGAAGAACACAAAGAAAAAAACACCCACTCTATTTCGTGTGCTATAAACTGGTCCAAATGATAGCCTGCAAGAGTAGTCAAAGCTCTTTATCACTGTTGGGGAAAAAAAAGTTTCTTTTCTTCTTCCCTTCAGGAGAGATGGTATTTAGCATCAGATTAAAAAGGGACGCTCCCCCTTTCAACGTCTACCAGGGCCGCACTCCTCACCCAGAGGTAAGATAATGGGCTCTTAAGGAAGAAGTCAAGTACCCACTGCCTTTTGAAACTGCCTGACGAGAATTAACGGCCTTTGCCATCCTCTTTTAAACAACACTGGCTGGGTTTCTATAAGCACCTCGTTTATCTTCAGGCTCTTTCATCTATTATCTGGCAGTAAGCATGTTCGTAGCTCATCAGCTGGATCGCCTTTGACAGAGAAGTCTTATGACGAGTCGCTCACAGCCTAATGTCAGCTCCGTGAGTATCTCTGGAATTGAGGTGATGGGAAAAGGGTAACCTTCTGTGGCTCCTAACAGCATTTGCTGAACAACAAAAATAGAACCTTAAATCATTCTCCCTTCGGGAAAGCAGGTCCTCTTGGCTAATATTAGACTGCATTGCAGATGGCTTTGTCTTTAGATCAAAAGCCACTTGAAGCCACCTCTGTCTGCCTTTGTGCTCATATGTGGTCGCTGATATGAACCGTGGGCTTTCCAGTGGTACAGATGAAAGTTACTGGGCAAACGGTTTTTACATGGCCTCTGGCAAGTCCATTCTCAGGTATTTTTGTCACTGCCAAGGGAAAAACAAATCACCATCCACTATCTTTATTTTGTGACCATCTAGCCTCTAGGGGTTTATATTGGTTACTTCTTGTCTGCCTGAAGAAGCAGGAATAAGTTTTGTGATAAAAAACAAAAATTAATTCTTTTTGAACAAGTCTAGCTTAGTTTCTCCATTATCTGACAATAGCAAAGATTCCTGTTTGCATAACTTACGAGGTTTATGTTTCAAAGAAAGTGGAAAGCTGGCTGTCAATAGTCATAAATATTTTGAGTAACTGCAGTAGACTTTAGAGAAATCTTAACGCCTTGGCAGGCTGCGTTTATACTTCTGTGGACAGAACAGGAGCTCTTGAGCATTAGCATTATTACCACATTGGCAAAGAGGTGCCTGTTGCTTTACATCCCTCATTAACCAAGCAGCAAGGCCTCGACGGGCTCAACTAATGAGTAAATCAATTCATTAGGATGTGTTTAGTTCTACCTAATCACCTGATGATTACCCAGAATCATAAAAACAGAACATTTTGGTCTTGAAGGTAAAGCTATACTATAAATAATGGCTATCAATTGCTCAATGCCTAGTCAACACTTCCGCTTCAATCCCGAGTAGTTACTTCAGGAAGCTGGAAGAAACCAGTATGGACATCTTCCCCAAGGAACGCTAATTTAAGGGTAATTGTTACCCTGTGGATAAGCTTGTTTCTAGCTTCAGACCTCTGGGCAACCTAAAAGCTACTGATTTGGAAGCTGGGATTAAATAAGATTGTGTGTGTGTGTGTGTGTGTGTGTGTGTGTGAGAGAGAGAGAGAGAGAGAGAGAGAGAGGTGTTTTCATTTATGCCATTTTGTAGATCACTTAAAAACTATAAAATATCCTGATTTTCATGAGTAGCCAGATGACAGCTAATGGGAGCTCTTTGCTTAACTGGCACTTTTGTTCTGAGATGTGGGAAGATAACACAGCAAGACTGACTTCCTCATGGAGCAGATGATCCACCAAGAACTATTTGTGACGCCTTTCAAGGTTAAAATGTTCATAAAGCTACATGTTTGCCTCTAAGAGCTATTAAGGGTAAAAATCAAGAGCTTCTGCAAAAGTATTCACACCAGCCATGATTCTTTAGCTGTGCTCCCTAAAGAAAGAAATAAAATAGCTCCTTGAAATACTGTGATTTGCAAGGTGGGGCTTTGGGGGTTATTTCCCTAGACTCTACGACAAAACCAATCTATCAGAATCTATAGTCACTCTCCCCTGTAACTCCTCCCTGTCCCCCATGGACACACGACAGAAACTTCCTCAAAATACCAACAGACCAGCTCATGTCGGTCTGTGGGACTGACATGAGCTCAGCCTTCATCTTTCCATCCCCACCTGCCTTAAAAGAGCTTCCACCAGGAACATTCTTTCACCTCCACATCTGTACCTGAGGTAATTCCAAAGGTCTAACGATCCTATCTTTCCACAAGAGTATCTACCATACTTGGAAGCAGGCTCATAGTATCTTCCCTTGCTCCTACTTTTCTCTCTTCCTCAAAAATACTCCTAGCATGTCCCCCTCATGTGTCTTACCCAACTCTGTCAATGGTGTCACTCAGTCACCTAGATTAAGGGTTGGAGATCAAGGTAGATTCCTTCCTCTTCCTCCCCTCCTCCCTTTCCTCCTTCCCACCTCCTCTCCTCCTCCTCCCCTTCTCCTCCTCCTTCCTTCTCCTCCTCCTCCTCCTCTTCCTCCTCCTCCTTCTTCTCCTCCTTCTTATTTCTCCAAAGCGGTCATTTCACCAATCCAATTCAAGATTCATGAAAATATCTGTTCAATCTAACCTTCCTCTTCACTCCTACTTCTACCATGCTATGACGGCATCTACCACTCCCTGCAGGTGGATGACAATAGCATCCAGGTAATCTCCTTTACGCTAAGCTATTCTGGGCTCCAGAACCTTGCCTAGATGCATGTTAAAATGTGCTTGTAAAAGCATGAAGACCTCTCTCAGAACAGGTCACACTGCTTCCCTTGTACAGGGAATCATCTCCATATAACATCTACCCATTTGTTCTGCTTCAAAGGGAAAATTTCTGTCTTCTACCAAATCTATGACTGTTTGAAAACAACTCCCTTACATCTGCTTAATATTCTTCCTTCTACCTAACTGCAGCCAATTCTCTTCAGATGACTTTTTTCAGAACCCCTGTCACAGCCCCACTGAACATGCACAGTGCTCTTGGGCTGAATATGATCATTTTACCTTTCCCACTTTCAAATCTCTCCATGCTTAGCCAAAGTCATGGATAATACCAAGATTTCTGATAAATAATAACATAAGACTTTTGTCTGTAGTGTGAGACAGCACTTACATTTTTTTATTATCTGTAAATAGCTGTACAAAGGGATTTCAGTTCAACAAATCAGTTTAGAAGTACAACATATCTTTTTATTCACTTGTTTTTGTGTATTTCAAGTAGCTGTTCACGGGGGTTTCAATCCGGCTAGTCAGATTATGAGTACAATGTATCTTGATCAATGTCACCCTTTCCACCATCGCCCCCCATATTTCCTCATCTGTCCCCTCAAGTTACATGGTTCCATTTTATCATTTACATTTAATAAATATTTGGCGATTTACTAACCTCCATTAGTTATGAGTGGTTGTGTGTGAGTGGTTACTTGGGGAAAACAATTCTAAACTCTTTGTATATTCTGTCTTTAGTGGAAGAGCGACAGAGCTTGCTTTAAAAGGCATTATACCTTTTTCAGAAAGTTTATTTTAAGAAAATAAACTAGCTACCATAAGAGTTAAGGGTCTCTAAACACACTTAGCAGAAAACAGACACTCTACCTTTATTCCCCAGCAACCCTCAAGCCACTGACCTCCCTTGATCTCTGAGATGACAGTTTGCCAAGTTCCATGAAGATAGCATTCACAAATGACCCCATTAGATTTCCTAAAGACCTTAATTGCTCAATTCCTTTCACCCAGGTTTCTGAGGTTCAAGGAATGCCAGCCTTCAGTTACTCTCTTCTATTGGATCTAGCTATTGTTACCTTAATCCTTTCTGAAGCCCTAAGAATGCAAAGAACTGAAGCAGACTTTGATTCTCCTACTGAATTACAAGATACTTTATATACTTCTGTCACACAGTCTTTCTCGGGTATTTACCGTTCAACAAGGACATTCACTTTCATGTCTAAACATAGGAGAGATGCATCACTGCAGTAAATGTAATCTTAAAGACTCCAAAGCTGATTCTCTTCAAAGGACCATGTGAAATACCTTTAAAAAATCACCACTCCCTGCTGCTCTAACCCCATCCTTCAATCTTATCTGGATGAAAGCCATTGGCTGAGGGCTATTTATTCTGCATCAGCATTGGAAAAATTACCTGGGTTTTTCCTTGCAAATCGAATCAACATATTTTTGAGTAGTTAAATATATTGAAGCAAGTTTATGAAGAACAAAATAATTTCATGTAAACTTTAGCCTTTGTGGATTCTTGTCTTTCTTGGTTTCTTTCAAGAGGAGGTATGCACGTGCGCGCACACGCATGTGTATGTGTGTGTGTGTGTGTGTGTGTGTGTGTGTGTGTTGATCCTGGAGCTTGAACTCAGAACCTGGGTTCTGTCTCTGAACTTCTATACTAAATGCTACTACTCTACCACTTAACTCGCACATTAACTCCAATTCCTACTTTTAATTTTGGTGGTGAGTTTGTATAGTGTATATTTTTGTATATTTGTATCGTGTATATTGTATATTTTTGGTGGAAGAGCAACAGAGCGCTTATCAGAGATGAGTATCTCTGACTTTCCTGCCAGGGTTGGCTTCGAACCACAGTCCTCCGATCTAAGCCTCCTCAGTAGCTAGGCTTGTACATATGGGCCTCCAGCACTCAGCTCTACTTTGGTTTGTGATGGCCTTAAAGGTAAGTATCATAGCTGCATACGCAAATATACTTGCCCGAAACTAAAACATGTAGAACAAGGTGGATAGTATGGTGAAGGGGACACCAAAAAAAAAAAAAAAAAAAAAATAGATGAATCAGGTAATTTAAAAAAACAGAGGCTCGGTTATGCTTACGTCATGCCAGACTCACAAAGCTTTAGTTTCCTTGTTTACAATTCTTAACAGTCTTATTATATTGAAAACTTTTTCATGAAGTTTCTCAGGTCCCTGAAACTACAGGGCCATGTAGGATATCTGTTGGTACTAGTGCCTCCTTTACTACCAATGCAATCGATTTCCAGTGGCAAATGAAAGAACACAAAGGGCCCATGGGGTTTGTTTTATACTCTCACCTCACACCACTACCTCCCACAGCATACATGTACACAAGCACACACTCCATCCAAGTGCTCACAGGGTAGAGCTTTAGCATTCCTCCTCTGAAGGAAAAACAGGGTAAATGGTGGAAGTTTTACTTACAGGGCAGATTCAGAGGCGAATCATCACTCTACCTAGCCACACTAAGGGCTTTCAACACTTCTAAGAGATTGTGACGTCATTAGATAATAATAAATATACAGCTATATTACTCAAAGATCTGTGAACTTGAATCACTGCTTTAGTAAAAACAAAAAAAAAAAAGGCTTGGAGTTTGTGGGTTATGGCTTAGTGGTTACAATCTATACACAAGGCCCTGAGTTTGAGCCCTTGATATTAAACAAACCAAAAATTTAAGTGAGTTGAGGACTATTTGGAGTGGTGAACATGTGGAAGGGATCAAAAGGACAACAGAGAGTTGGGAACTGAATATGAGCAAAGTACAATATACACATGTATGAAAATAGCATTAATGAGACCCACAATTTTGTACCATAAGATACTGAGGGCTTCTCTGCTTCAGATTTTATTTATATTATTTATCATAACTGCTGAAAAATAATAAGTAGGTACAGCAGGAATATTTTAGAGTTCTTTTTTTTGTTTTCATGCTGATATGTGAATTAATCATTACCATTTCTTCTATATAAAAATACATATGGTAAATCTTACATTCATTGCTCCTGTGAGTGAGACAAGATTCTATTTTCTCTCTCTCCTTGATCAACAAATTCTCAATATTTTTTAAAGCACAGTGATTGAAACCATAGTCTAACACCTTCTGAGAACATATCATGAGAACATCATGGAGAGGAGAGGAGAGACAGGTAAAATTAGGTAAATAAAACTAAAGTAGTATCTGCTGAGGAACAGACCAATTCTAATATCTTATGATGAAGATAGCACATTGCTCAATTACCCTGTCCAATGTCTTTCTGCATATCTGTTTTATCATAATAAAAATGTCCAAAATATATCATAGCAAGCTGACAATTTATCTCATCTTCCTCTGTCTTAAATTCAAACACAAGACTCCAATCAGGCAGCCAGAGAGAGGGGAAAGGACTCTAACAGAAGCAAATTGGGCCAACCTCTCTCATCTCCTTGTAGCTACTTGCTACAAGGAGATTTAGCCTAGGACTCTACTTTTCATGGTAACCTGCAAACCTTTTCTCTTAGTGCTAGAGGATATGAACCTCCTGATTCCTCAGCTTTTAACCTTAGAGTAAGAATTCCAACTGTTTTTTCCCAGTCCTCTACCTACTTCCCCAATACCTTTCCTACTTTCTGAGATCAGCAAGACCTGCCACATCTCTGGAAGGCAGCCAACTTCAATCCCTTGGCTACAACCAGTCAGTTGAAAGCAGTCCGTGCAGGTGTTTCTCTCTGACCCCATCCGCAGTCCTATTCGGGACTCATCCTCTCCCTAAATTCTAATGCACCTTGCCTGGCACCTTCTCTTAAGGCCTAAGTTCACCCCCAACTTCTAGTCCACAATGTGGGCCCTACTACTGTGTGTGGTAACTGCCAGCTAGAGGAGTATGTACTTCTCCAATCCAAACTGACAGGAAAGCAGTCAGAGTGCACAGGCGATCTCACCTGTACCACAAAAGACACCCAAAATCTCCTCAGCACCCACCGCCACCTGCATGGCAGCCTATTTGCTGCTGATGTGGATAATCAGAATCAATGTCAGCATAAGTGTGGCAGATGTCTGTCCACAGATGAGACACAAAAATTCAAGTTCCTTCCTGTGAGTGAGTCATAAAGGGAGTAGGAAAAAAAACCCAGGAAGAAATAAAAGAAAGGAAAATGTAAAGGAAGAGAGGGAGGCGAGAAGAAGGGAGGGAGAGAGGGAAGGAGGGAGGAGAAAAGAAGGGAGGAGGGAGAGGAAAAGAGGTTCTACCACTTCCTCTTTATCTACAAATAGAATAATATGTATTTTAAAGAGCTATTGTGAGACTTACATGGATTCATACATGCTAGATGTAGGCCATAGAAAGCAAATAGTAGATATTATATCAATCTCCCTCCTTCCCTTTTCTTCCGGGATTATAACAAAGATTAGTGTGAGCTTCAAGAAAAAGTAGAAAGTGGGAGATAAAGAGGGATGGGGTAACAATGATTAAAAACAAATGTACTTATTGCCTTAACTATGTAACTGTAATCCCTTGCTCATCACCTTTCCAATAAAAAAAATTAAAGAAAACGTAGAGATTATTTCCTCCCATCCACCCCACTCCATCCCTCTGTCCGTCTCTGCTCCTACCAATCTGATTTTGTGGTGTCATTCCTTTTGCCTCTGTGAAGCAGTCTGAATTTTATAACAATTCAATCAAGTTCAATTAATGGAATGTTCAAGAGGCCTGGAAAATCAATGCTATATTGAATTATGAATGAAATAATAGAGCAAAACAAACCTCATGCCTCAGAGCAAAAGTTCATGCTTTTAATGTGTAAGGAAGCCATTTGTTCTTGGCGCCAACTCAACCTTCCCTCTAAGCAGCCAGATAGATCCTCACCCAACCATTTAGATGCATTATGAAAACAAGGTGTCCTCCATATCTGAACAGCAATTGGTAAATATGTAGCAGGAGAGAGGGAAGGAATACTAAACCTGATCCAACAGCTTTCTGGCCCAGCATAGTACAGGCTGTTCTGATGTTGGACAAGAGTTGTAATTGGAGTTATCTTCGCCACCAGGCACACTATAATCAGCACACCAGTTCTAGAGCATCTAAAGGAAGCGATCTTTATCAACGGTCCTTTATGAAAGGTATTTGGAGGACAGGATTCCAGCCCTTGGCCACTATAAAATCCCTTCAGTAGCTAGGTGCTGATGGCTCATGCTTGTAATCTTAGCTACTTGGTAGTCTGAGATCAGAAGGATCACAGTTCCAAACCAGCCAAGGCATAAAAGTCTACAAGATTCTAACTGAAGAAAGTTGGATGGGAATAATGGTATGTACTGTCATTCCAGCTATCTAGGGAACCCTATATAGGGGAATCATGGTCTCGATGCATGCTCAGACAGGAAGTAAAACTCTGCCTCAAAATTAACCAGTATTGGAGGAAGGGGAGTCAGGGGAGGGGGGGAGAATATGAAGGGGGGCGCATAACACTGTTCATAAAGAAATGTACTCATTACTTCTGTAACTGTAACCCTTCTGTACATCATCTTTACAATAGATTTTTAAAAAATTAACCAGCATTTAAGTGGGCTGAAGCTGTGGCCTATTCATAGAGCATTTACCTAGCAAGCTTGAGATCATGACTTCAAACGCCAGAACTACCAAGTGGGGGAATTGTGACTCTCTACTAGTTCTGGTAAGGGAAGAACTCTTAAAAGAAAATTAAGTGTCTGTTTTCTAACCCACAACTCCATATCCTTTCCTACAGTTCAATTTGCTCAGCTAGTTTTACCACTGTTATGTTTGAATGTAATGAACACATTTATAGGAAAGTATTTCTCAATTGTTTTTCTTTCTTTCCTAATGCTTAAATTCCTAGGGTAGTATTTATCATAGTAAGCTATATTCTCTCATTCCTTCTGCTCTCCTATAACTTCCAAGAGCTGTCTTTAAAAAAAATCATAGCAGCATAATGATGATAATTTCCATGACATTATAATGAGTGAATTTTTTTCTACTAAGAGTGATGACTAACCTCCTAAAGCCCCCAGATTGATAACTATTATTTCCTTTCTAAGTGGAAAAGGAAGGCAGGGAGAATTCAGCCTCCTTTAAATCATTCATCATATCCTAGTGATTCTTCGGCTCTTTGAAGGGTAAACGACCTTTGCTCCCTTCTGAATGATGTCTGTAAAATGATGGTAACATCCAATTGCCTAATTGCTCTTCATAGCTCTTCCAACTTCTAGGAGCCTTTTTATGGCTTTCCTTCTATCTCCTCTCTACCCTTAGTTACAGGGACCACATTCTGTCGATTTCTTCCTTTCTCCTTGTCAGTTCTTTCCTGAGCCTCTTGCTTTTCCTCTCCTCTTCTTTTCCTTCTTTCCTTCAGCAAGGCTCAGTTTGGGGTCCTGGGCTTTCTCCCTTGGCAGCACAGGCCTCCTGGAAGCTCCAGTCAGATGGCTTTAATTACCACCTGAATGCAGATGACTCCCAAATCTCCAGCCCCAGCCTTGACCTCTCACCTTCTTTTCAGTGCCATATTTCTTTCTGTCTGCAGAATATCTCTACTTGGGTGTCCTACCACCTCTTAAAACTAAACATGTCAGAAGCAAGGCTCATTATCTACACACACACACACACACACACACACACACACACACACACACACACATACACACACTTTCCTAGTCTCCCTTTTTCTAGGGTTGTCAACAGCGCCCTCACCTGGGGATCCTATCTCTAGCATTTACAACTAGGCTAAAGCAGCTTATCAGACCCCAGACCTTTGAAAGGCAGGTTTTCTTCTCCAATATTGAAAGCCATTAGGAAAGTGTGACAGCATTGAGACCTCAAATGATTTTACTTCAGGGTTGTCTGGAAAAAAAAAAGGCAAAAATAAAACCCACTACTTTCCTCTTCATTCGACTGATGAAAAATACTTAAGATCTCTAGCACACTCCAATCCTTCGGACATCTAGACATCCTCAGGCCCTCTGAATTGACAAGCAGATTGCAAATGTACCTCCCTTTGACTCATGGCTTTAAATTACAGAATATGAGAGGCTGCACATTTGTAAGCCTTTTTATTTCCTAACATAATTAGTAGTTACAGTTATCAATTAAATCGTAAACTAATTACTAATTAGCCTGAGAGATCGAAGGTGAAATGGAAGTTTTAAGAAATGATTTCTATTCTTAATTCGTAGTCTCTGCCCCCAGAATCACCACCACCCTATCCCTGGGACTTGTTTATGTGTCATTCTTTGCTGCCTCCCAACCTTTCAGCAACATGAGGCAGTAATTACACCGTCATGGTGGAGACTGACTGTCTTAGAAGGCACCAGACACTCTGCTGAGAGATTTACTCACATGAGCTCATCTAATCCTCACAGCCCCCTTAGAAGTCACTACACACTTTGGCATGCTTTAGGTGGCAAATAATAGCTCAACCTGATTCACAAATATGGAAGATTCCTTGTCCACATAACTGAAAAGTCCAGTGGTTTGAAGTCCAGGATTGAAATACCACTGCTGTGAATGAATGCACAGGACATAACATTTTGAGGAAAGTACTTCTCAATTGTTTTTTATTGACTCATGCTCTCAAATTCTCTGTAGTTTTCTCAACTCTATCTCTTTCCCTCCATGTGTTGGATTTGCCATCAAGTTCATTCCTCTAACCATCAATAGAAATGCAGTTTAGTTGAGTACCTGTAGCTCACACCTCTAATCCTAGCTACTCAGAAGGCTGAGATTTGAAGGATTATTCTTCAAAGCCAGCCCAGGCAGAAAAGTCCTCTAGATTCCATCTCCAAAAAACACCAGCACAAAGACTGACTGGTTGTGTGACTCAAGTGGTTGTACGTCCCCATAACAAGCAAAGCTGAGTTCAAATCCCTATACCACTAAAAAACAAATGCTGAAGATGATAATTAGGCCTACATGCATCTTCATTCTTAAAAGGAAGGAAAGCATCCCAGAATAAATGAACAAAAAATGGCTCATTATATAGAATCTACTGACATGGGAGTTATCTACATATCCCTAAAATCACCACTGAAGCAATAGGCAAGAGTATGATGTTTGGCTGAAGTTTAATTGGAGTCTGCTTCTAAAGCTAAAGTTGGGATCCCTTCACCCAAAGCACCTGCTGTATAATGGGAGAGATGTGGGATGGCTGTGGGCAGCCACTTTAATGGCATCCTCCTGTTTACATGAGAAAACCAACCACTACAAAGCTTGTGAGTGACAAAGCACAGCTTCACATCTGGGCTCTGACATCAGAGTTTTGCTCTTAAGAAGCAGACAATAATTCCACCCCATAAACATCCGGGTTCTTTAAAATGAAAAGATGAAAATTTGGAATACATGCCTCTGGGCTCTCTTTGTCATGGGAAAGTCTTCATTTGCTCCCATTCATTTGATTTTTTTATATCTCACATTTGAATCACACTGAATTTATCTTCCTCTCTTGCTGTCCTACTGAAATATACCAGGATTTTCTTTCAAAGTGAAAAACATGACCATTCATACTCCAATCAAACATTTTACGTTTGGAGCAATCATGTTTACTCATAAAAGTCTGTAAACTCCTTGAGACTTGGCTATCGCTGAGCAAGGTTCTTGGTCATGGGCACATAAAGAATGTGGGTGATGGCATTGTCTATAGTTCTGAATGGTATCTGCTTTCTACAGGGCAATAGTTTTTGCTCACTGACAAGCTCCTAGGAAGAGCTTTTCAGAACAATCAATCTTCTGGACAGTGAAAGCAATGCTGAGAAGCTGGGAAAGTCTCCAGCATGGAAAGAACTTGAGCTGTGGAAATGGATTGACTCCCAGCAAGGTCCTCTCTCCTAAACAATTTGACTTCTATGAGCTCTAGTATGTTCTTGGTAACTGAGGCTGCTTAGCAATATGCTCTGTCTTAAATAAGAGTTTCACTTTATTAATTTGACAAGTACTTCCACAGAGTCGGCCTCGGCAGGCCAGCATTCTTTACTAACATTAGCTTCTCATGGCCTCTACAGTGGCTGCTCTTGTCTGCTGTATGGAGGAATGAATGAAGAATGTATGTATGAAGAATCTGAAACACAGAGAAACCAAGAAATTGTCCAAGGTCAGTGTTAAATGGCAGAGCCAGGATTCAAATCTTGATAGTCTGGCTCCAGAGTCTATGTTCATTAATACTAAATCATCTTGGATTATTGAGAAGTTTGAAGCAGACATATTATGTGAAAGTTTATTGGTTTGTTATAGGAGCTCAGGCAAGGCCACAGTATCTCCCCTTTCTTTAGAAGGCCCTTCCTATTTACCAAAGGACTAGATTGGTGACTAGTTTTAGTAGCTCATTTAGGATCTTAAGCATTTCTTACTCACCCATAATACTTACTATGTTCTCTAAAAGGAACTTAAAGCATCATTGAGTAGCAAAAAGTTCAAAACCAAAGGATTCCCATTTCTCTAACCCTGGAAACACATCAGGTTGCTTCTGAAAAACTACTGACCACTCCTGTGCTAGGGTTATGTCTTTAGGTAGGATTTTTCCAGTTCTTTCAACTCCTGGGCCTGGGGAAACAGTTTACTTCTCCACCATTTTGAAGAAAAGCATGATGGCATGCCTTGTTTTGGCCAATGACATGTGAATGAAGTAATTTACACAATTTCTTTAAGTACAAATGTGAGATGTGCCTGTTCTTCACTGTGCTATCAGTGGATTTTCTTAGATATTATTCCTCGATAAAAGAGTCTATCAGCTTGCATCTTAAGGCGGGTGACATGCAGCAAAGCCCAGAATGGCTGTCCCACAGTGAATGTGCAGAATAAGGGAAAAATCAACTTGTGAAGTGTATCCACTGAGATCTGAGGGATATTTTTCACAGCAACATCATCTAACCTGTCCTGATAAACTCACTGGGAACCAGAAGAAGAAAATAATAATGTTCCTCCATGTCTCTTTCCCACTCCAGAAAACAGATTTGTGAGTGTACCCATTTTTAAATGAAAAATATTCCCCTGCCTGGAAAGCATTCTACTCTAGCATGTCCTCTTTTCCAGTCATGGCCCACTTCCTATTTTCCCAGCAGGAGAACAAACTCTCCCCCCTCTATCTACCTCCCCCTTTCCCTTAGACATCTGCTTTCTTCTACTTCTGTGCCAACCACCCTGCCATGTGTCTGTTTTCCCTCTGGGCAAAAGAACCTCAGAGTCATAAGCCAGAGTTCTCCAGTGTTAAAATCTTTGCCATACAGAAAATCAAGGATGGCAGAGATGCTGGTAGAGAACTCAGTGCCCAGCACAGGACTGGAACCAGGAAGACATGGCAAGGTCACGAGGTAAGGTTGTCAGTTGAAAAGAGAAAGACTATCTGGGAATATTATCTTCCACCCCCTCGCCCTTTACACAGGTCTCACTGTGGAAGGTCTCATTTCAAGATCCTCCAGCCGCCTCCTCCCAAATGCTGAGATTACAGGTTTGCATTCATTTGCACACCCAGTCTGAGGAAGCCATCTTTTGTAGCTGAACGAGAGGGGATTTCATTGTGATATTTCCATACATGCATACAGTATATTCCAATCAATCTTTCCCCATATATCCTTCTTCCTCGCCATTCTCTTTCCTTTTTAACACAGTCTCAACAGGTTTTACTATTCTATTTTTATATATGTTGGTGATCTATTTTGAACATATTTATTCGCTTTCATACTCCCTAGTCTAACCTGAAAGTCATCTTTGAATCAAGGCAAGAACAGATTACAGGATACAGGGTCATTGTGCAAGAGTGCACATGAATGACTTTCTTTTTTTTTTTTTTGGGTCCGGTTGTGGGGCCTGAACTCTGGGCCTGGGCGCTGACCTTCAGCTCTTCAGCTCAAGGCTAGCACTCTACCATTTGAGCCACAGCGCCACTGCCAGCTTTTTTTTTTCTCTGCTTATGTGGTGCTGAGGAATCGAATCCAGGGCCTCATGCATGCAAGGCAAGCGCTCTACCACTGAGCCACCTTCCCAGCCCACATGAATGACTTTCTAACACAAGTGTGACTCAGTCATGAACGATTTCAATTGATGGTACATGACAGCATTGGATTCAACTCAGATAACGAACGAAGAAAGCAGGGACTATGAAATAAAATCCTACTTTCATCAAAATGAATTACAATATTTAACAAGACCTGTTTACCATTTGTGTATAACTATGACATTGCTCAATAATTATGGTGTATATTATTGTGTGTGTGTTTGAGAGAAAGACAGAGAGATGAACTTTGCTGTGTGTTTTACTTGATGACAACAGGCTTCATGGTGTCCTGCTCATGTGAAGTGGCTGTCACTTGCTCATTTGCTTACATCTTAAAATTTTAAAGGCAACATTGCTTGTTGACATTGCACCCAATTAACTCAATGGGAAGTGGAATTTGGTTATGTGAACGATAACAAAACACTGAATAATCTCCAATGCCCATAATAGTAGTCTAGAATTCTTATTCACACACACACACACACACACACACACACACACACACACACACCAGTATTGGGGCTTGAATTTAGCTCCATTTTTAGCTTTTTGGTGGTTCATTGGAGATTAGAGTCTCAAGAGCTTTTCCTCAGTTCTCAGCCTCCCGAACAGCTAGAATTATAGGCATCTAGCTGTTTTCAGGCTATTTTTAATAAACAGTAATCTTGTGTTCTCTGTACTTCACCATGCCTTATTGCTTCTTGCATGTTCTGCATTTCCATGAGTTATCAATTCACAAAGGTCAGGCAAGGACCCACACTCTGGCATTTTCTCTGTCAAACTGAGAGGAATAGAGAACTCTTTCTGAAGAATAGCAATGAACACTATAGAAGAGTGTGGATGCATGTTAAATGAGAAGGCTAGGAAAATACAGGGCAGAGTGTAGTCCATAGAAAGAGCCCTGTGGAGAAACACAGCTTGACTCAGCCATGATGATGGCCAACACTTGTCTCTGCCATCAGCATAGACAGGCTGAACCAAGAAAATAAGACAAGGCACAGGTTTCACGGCTTTGCTAACACATGCTACAGCATGAGGAATTTCCCCCTTTTAATGCCATCCATTATAACAAACTCTAAATTTTCTTCAGGACCAGCTTTCAGATTTAAACCTAGTACCATGTTTATCAAGTAAACAAAATTCCCAAATTTTGCTAGTACAACAAAGAAGAGTGTAAAATAAGTGTTCAGAAAATAGTTTAACTGCTTTTATTCCTTACTCAAGGCAAATCCTATACCTAGAAATAATATTGCTCAATAGGCTGGTGAAGTATTTAAGGATAATAATACATTATAACATTTCAAGAAAGAGGTAATGGCAGAACAATATTTTATGAATGCAATTGTGTATATTCAAAACTATACACACATACAATAATTCATTTTACAAAAAATCTGGAAGCCGGTGCTGGTGGCTCATGCTTGTAATCCTAGCTACTCAGGAGGCTAAGATCTGAGGATCACAGTTCAAAGCCAGACCAGGCAAGGGAAGTCTATGAGACTCTTATCTCCTATTAGCCACCAGAAAACCAGAAGTAGCTCTGTGGCTCAAGTGGCTCAAGCTGAAGAGCTCAGGGGCAGCGCCCAGACCCAGAGTCCAAGCCCCACAACTAACAACAACAACAAAAAAGGATCTGGAAGGCTGTACACCAAGCTACTGACATTATTAATATTAACAATAAGTAATCTTGTACATTAATTATATGAAGGAGGTTTTGGAGGTAAGAGAATTAAGATATTTTCTCTATGCCTTTCCATACTATGTGATGCATACATTTAAAAATTATAATTAATCACAGAGCCTAAATTAAAAGTAATAAAATTGTGGAGGTCAAAATAGACATCCACAAAAATAGTGTAATGTGAGGAACTTGATTAGATCTTTATAGAAATGTACTGAATTTAACAACTCATTTACAATAAAAGAAAATTTTGTAGGCTGATTTTCATAATACCCACCTCTTCTTTATTTGATTACAAATATCAAAGTGTGTTTTTTCTGTGTAGATTTTAAAGGAGACTTGCCTTCCTTAAAGCCTTATTTTTGGATTTGTCTCCAGTGAATAGTTTTCTGGAACCTAGGCAGTACAGTCTGCAGTATGCATTTTGGCACACACAGTTGAACATTTGAACAGAGCAGAGATCAATGGGAAGCCCGTTATCCTTGGGTTTGGCAAAGTGTTTAAACCTGTTTGGGTTTAAGTATTCAGCATGATGAAATGTTAGCCCGTCTGAGACTACTTCAGCCTTTTTTCAGGTGCAATTTGGACAGCTGTGTAAAGGATTTATGCAAGTTTGGATGAATTCAAACACAGGTGTAAGAGATAAAAGGCAAGTGGAACAAATGCCCTACCTCTGATCATTTTTCCATGTTTGCCCGTCTTAGTTTGTGTCCATTGATTCCAGTGCCCTTTCATGCAACATCTATCTTATGAGTCACCCCCAAACACCACCTTATTTTAATTTATTGCTAATAAAGAATAAAATTTTGAGCAAAATTGTGCCTGGTTCTTCTCTCTAAATTCACGTCTTTTATTCCCTGGTGTTTTTGCCTTCAAATACATTCCTCTCCCTCCCTCAATCTCCTTGACTTACAGATATATTTAGCAGATTGCATAGCAGTATCTCAAAATGATAAAGCAAAATATCTTCTATAATCATTTCACCATATTCCAATTCTAATGCTTAATAGTTTGTGACCACAGTAGAATGTAAGGTC
Organism: Dipodomys spectabilis; assembly: GCF_019054845.1. NCBI lineage: Eukaryota > Metazoa > Chordata > Mammalia > Rodentia > Heteromyidae > Dipodomys > Dipodomys spectabilis. The sequence goes on from NW_024871254.1 coordinate 383,023, forward strand.
TGAGGGGTGGCCCCAAATCTTATGTTCTTTGCTTTTTATCACTCTGAACATAATGTTTAGTGACTCATGTGAGGCTAAAGACCATTGCAACACTTGAAACGATATTTTTTTTTAATTTTATGCTCCATGAAAAAAAAATATGTTCTTTAAAATGTATCACATTTTATCATAAATGTTAATGAATTCAGAATAAATTAGTAAATGAATGCAGAATAAGGTGATCCATCCCTGCCTACCTTTTTCTAAAACTAAGACACATCCAACACAACCACAATCTAACTGCTGCAGAGGTAAACACAGCCCAGTAAGAATTACAGCCACGACAGACAGACAGATAGGTCACAGAGGACATGGGCCCAGTAGAAGAGTAATAGTGATAGAATTACTATAGCAGCCCAAATTTGCTCCAGAAGTTCAAATGTACATCACAATGGCCCCAAAATCTTCTAGAGATTCTTGGAAGTTCTTGGGGTCCTGAATTATGAACATAGAAATTCAAATTATACATGTAGCCATTTTGGAATGATAGAGCAAATGGAATTCTTAGCTGCAAAACTTTAAAACATTCCACATCTATTCATTTCTGGCAGTTTGTGAAAGCAACAAATATTCAGAAGTAAAGAAAGCACAAGCATTCCAATAATAATGACTATTTTCTTTTCTAATGTTTTGAAAGCTCTCTACTGCTGGTCTTTTACAAAATCCTCATTTCCAAAACAAAACAATAACAACAAGAAGACTCATAAAAATACTGGTGTTATCTATCGTAATCAATTTTCTGCCTAATTATCCTAATTTTTAAAGGGGCAGATCTAACCACTTATGGAAAGTTTTGCGTTTTCCTTACAACTGAATCAAGATTTTGTATTCTTTCTAGAAGTAGAAAGAGAACCTTTGCCTTCCCCAAAGAAAGGAAACTGAAATATAAAGATATTACGAATAACCCAGAGAGACATCAGAAGGTCCTGGACCAAGTAAATCTTCTACCTAGGTTCTCAGTTCTTCCCAGTACCAGCTAGCCATCCTGATTGGATGATTCCAAATGTACCTCACTTTCTTTATGAGCCAATGAAATGCAAGAGTAGAGGTTAAGGAAGAAATGATCAGACATAGTCCCAACCTGTAGCTTATATGCACTGAAAGCCATTTTTTTAAAACACAATCATTTTCTAACATTAAGTCTCACAATGTCTTTGGGGCCATCCTCAAGACTGGGTTTTCTATTCTCTTAAAGTAAATCACCATCCAAATATCACATCACTTATTTAAGGTCTCTATTGTTGTGTCTTTGTAGGGTCCTGTCTTCTATCACCAAATGTAAGTTCCAAGAGAAGAGAGACCCTATGTATACCATTCATTTCCCAGGGCCTACAATAATCCCTGATTCTGAGAATATATTCAATAGATAGGTGTGGTTTGAATGAAGGGAATAAGTGTTCTACTTTCTTTGTAGCTTAATCAAAGAACACAGCCATTTATTTTGCACTTAGGACTTAGAGAGGTTTGTTCTAGCAGCATTCAACTAACAAGAAGATTCATCTTGTGTCTTATATTACTGGGTTTGATACTATTGACATTTTTTTTGTCGGAAGTATGGCTTGAATTCTGGGGTTGGGCACTGTCCCTCAGCATACCAACTCAAGGCAAGCACTCTACCGCTTGAGCCTCAGAGTCACTTCTGGTTTTCTGGTGGTTAATTTGAGATAAGAGTCTCACGAACTTTCCTGCCTGGGCTGGCTTTGAACCGTGATCCTCAGATCTCAGCCTCCTGAGTAGCTAGGATTACAGGCGTGAGCCACCAGTGCCCAGCCACTATTGACATTTTGCTTTCTTCTGAATTTATAATGTGCAGTCTAGATGTGCTTTTGTCAGTTTGCCTGTTAGTCCTTTCTCAAAATGCTCTTTAAAAGGTTTCAGGGAATGTGGCTTAGTGGTAGAGTGTTTGCCTAGCATTCATGAAGCTCAGGGTTTGATTCCTCAGTATCACATAAAGCCAGAAGTGGTGCTGTGGCTCAAATGGTAGAGTGCTAGCTTTGAGCAAAAGAAGCTCAGGGGCAGTGCCCAGGCCCTGAGTTCAAGCCCCAAGACTGGCAAAAAAGAAAAGGTTTCAAGAACATACTAGTGCCTTTTTAGTGTAGAAAGTTATTTTTAAGATATGGAGCAAAGCAAATTAAAAAGACTGAAACTTCTTCTCTGACTTATCCATTTGGAGCTATTACAAAAATATAGCTTGTTTTGCCCTATTTATCATGGGATCTGGATACACTCAGTAGGTGCTACACATTAAATATTCTTCATGAGGAATTAAGAGCATGTTATAGCAATAAACTCACAATAACTGAGCTACTCTGTATCATTACAATCCCATGCAGAACAGAGGTCACTGGAAAAACAAGCTAAATGTTGCTTGTTGAATAAAGAAATGCAGAAATGAAGACTTGTAGCTCTGTAAGACAGTAAAATCCCAAGCCAACCAGGGCAAGAGAGAGAGGATGAAGTTCTACTGGCACCTTTCCTTTTGAAGTGGCCCCCAACCTTAAAGCCTGTGTTTCATTTGGGAAAATCTTTTGCTAAAACCACTTCCCATATGCAACCCATCTGGAGGACTATAATCTAGTCTTGCCTGAAGCAAACCCACAGTAATGATGCCTGCCTTTCATCTCCGATCCCCAAGCAATAGACAAACATTAATTAATGCCCCCAACACACCTGTGAGGTAGGGAAGTATTATTATCCCTGCTCTCCGATGAGGAAATCCAGACACCAAGAGGTTAAATGGCTTGCCTTAGGCCACTGGGAGCTAACAACTGCTAAACTTTCCACTAACCCTAAACCCTCCTTCCTACCAGCTTGAGATCTGAGAAACTCTGAGATCAGCCTTCACCAGTGCAACATTCCTAGGCCAGGTAGGCTGTAGGCAACTTATTTTCCTACAAAGAAGTTTGGATTGCCCTCCGGAACACGAATGAACTTGGTGTCAAAACCCAACATCTTTCAGTGTCTTGTCTAAAGCGCCCTCTCATCATTATGTCTGATGGAAAATAACTTGTCTCCATCATTCCCCACCTTAGGAAGCATATAGTCAACACCCAGTAGGTGCTTGGTCCATGCTTTCAGTGCTGGCTTCCAACTCCTTTCCAGAAAACCAAAGGGTCTAGTAAAATAGCTATTGCAACTCTCAGAGCAAGTGGACATTAGAAACTAATCAAGAATGGCTTCTCTCTTCCCTAAAGGATGGGAATAGTATAAAAATCCTCAAGATAATTACCAGGCACTAGTGGCTCATGCTTGTCATCCAAACTACTAAGGAGGCTGAGATCTGAAGATGGTGGTTCAAAGCCAGCCTGGGAAGGAAAGTCTAGGAGACTCTTATTAGCCACCAGGAAAGCAGAAGTAGAGCTGTGGCTCAAAGTGATACAGAGCTAGCCTTGAGCAAAATTCTAAGGGTCAGTACCCACACCCTGAATTCAAACCCCACAACCACCACCAACAACAACAAAAACAATATTAGCAAGAGAATCAAAGGTGAATTCTCACAGGGTTAGTGTACACCAGGACAGCCTACCCACCAACTTTAAAAATCTTAAAGCCTTACAACTTCCAAAAAGTGTGTGGAGAGTTCCACTGCTACGTAGGCACCGGTGACTCACACCTATAATCCAAACTTCTCAGTAGGCTAAGATCTGGAGTATGATGATTTAAAAAGAAAGTCCTCAAAACTCTGGAAAGCATTAGGAAAGAGGGAATGTGGAGGTGAACGATGAGCAGGAAATTAGTGAATATCCTCTACAGTTGAACATTTTGACTACTCAATATACACTTTCAAAATTATCTACATTTGGTCACAATACAATGTCCCTTGTAGTTATTACATGAAGCTAGTCTATAGGTCCTGCATTACCTCTCAAGGCTATATAAGAAGGTATATAGTAAGGTAAATTCTATCAATGTAGCTCATACATAACAGTAAAGAAAGAACAAGACAAATGCCATTTTAAAAATCCCATCTATATAAGCTGGGCATCAGTGGCTCATGTCAGTAATCCTAGGTACTCAGGAAGTTGAGATGTGAGGACTGAGGTTCAAAACCAGCCCCGGAAGACAATTGTGAGAGACTCTAATTGCCAATTAACCAACAAAAAGCTGGAAGTGAAGTGAGATTCAAGTGGTAGAGCATCAGCCTTGAGCAGAAAAAGCCAAATGAGAATGTGAGGCCCTGCTTATTACATAAATATATTTAATAAATATATTTTTTTTAAATTTTCATGTTATTGAAGTCTTTTTTGGGGAGGAGTATGATAGTCTTCATTAACATGAATTTTTTTAACATATTTCTTTCAAGTCTTCCTGTGCCAGAACCTTAGACCTTTTGTTCTCTGTATTCATTCTGTGTTATATCTGACCCAAGGCCTACTTCTGACCCACTGAGCTGATTCTTTTCCATAACATGCTTTTCCTTACTAGAAGTCCTGCCTCCACTGCCCCCACTCACTTGGCCGTGGGGGACACAACTCCAGTCCTGAAAAAGCTTTCCCCTTACTCTGTTCAGTAGGATGAGTTCAGATTTTTGCATGGTTGTATTCAGTTAAGTTGGCTTTTATTTCATCTTCCAAGGAAGAATAAATTATTACAAATTCCCCACACTTAACAATGTATATGATTAGTTTGTTTTCTTTTCTTTTCTTTTTTCTGGCAATTGTGGGGCTTGAACTCAGGGCCTAAGGACTGTGCCTGAGCTATTTTGCTCAAGGCTAGTGCTCCACTTCCAGTTTTCTTGTGGTAATTGGAGATTAGAATTTCATACACTTTCTTGCCAGGGGCTAACTTTGAACTGTGATCCTCAGTTTGCAGCAGCCTCGGGAGTAGGTAGGATTATAGGCGTGAGGACTGGTGCCCAACTGACTAATTTGTTTTCTAAACAGGCTTGGCCTATGAAATGATTTTCTCAACAAACATCCCCAACATTTCCTGCCTTCACAAAAATCATGATTTTCAATTTTAATACAATGTATATATAAAATTTTGAGGTTCTTGTCAGTAACCCTGAATTAAGAATATGCTTAACCCGCCAGGAGATGGTGGCTCACGCCTGTAATCCTAGCTACTCAGGAGGCTGAGATCTGAGGATCTCGGTTCAAAGCCAGTCCAGGCAGGAAAGGCCATGAGACTCTTATCTTCAATAAACCACTCAGAAAACTGGAAGTGGCTCTGTGGCTCAAGTGGTAGAGTATTTGCCTTGAGCTGAAGAGCTCAGGGACAGCGCCCATGCCCAGAGTTCAAGCCCCACAACTGACAAAAAAAAAAAAAGAATATGCTTAAAGGAGTAGTTTAGGGTGTGTGTGTGGGGGGGGGGGGGGGGAAGGGGAGGAGATGGGAAGGGATGGGAAGGGGAAACAAAGGAGGAGGCAACAATGCTTGATAAGAATGTACTACTCATTATCTTGCCCATGTAATTGTAACCCCTCTATACAGTATTTTTGCAATAAAAAAAAATAGCAAAAAAAAAAAAGGAGTAGTTTAATGTTTTTTCAATAAGAAGAACGACAATGTGTTTTTTCACTGATTTGAACCTGTCTATGACAATAGCCATGCTATGTATTAGATGATATTATATGTAGGGACAATGTTAGCCACATTAAATTATCTTGTCACCATGAAGTCACATGGAGAAGTTAAATGATTATCAAAGCTTATACAGCTAATAAATAGAGTCTGGATTTGACTTTGGATGGCACCAAAGCTCTCTAAGCAAAAAAAAAAAGGGGGGGGGGGCAGAAATATTCAGGTGGAAACCTTACCTATGGTAACAAAGACAATTGCCAGCGTGAGCTGTTCTACTACTACAAGAAAAGGACAAGTGTAAGAAAAAGTTCAATTCAGAACTTCATGTCCGGCCTTTGAAAAAAATCAGAACTTCCTACATATCTCTTATATTACCTGTCAAGCTTTAACTTCTATAATCCAAGGAGGGGCTATGGAAGATGCTCTATTGCATAATTCATGTGTCAGAAAAGTCAGTGGGTCAGAAGATTACAGAATCTAGCACACAGAAAGAGAGAGACAGAGACAGAGTAAGATACAGAGAAAGATAGATTCAGAAAGAAACAGAGAGAGAAACACAGAGACAGAGAGAGAGAATAGAAGCTCATGTAAAGATCTTTGGCTTTTTAAAATTTCTAGCATGTTCTCTGACACACAAAAAGCCAAAATACCTGACCTCATTTGACCAACTGTTGCAAATCTGATTGAAGTGCAAAGGTTCACCTTGCTAATAATAGCCTTGGCCCTGAGGGTTGTTGATAGAACATGTGGTCATTAATAAGCCACCAGCCAAGGGATTTGCTTTAACCATTTACAATTTTAAAGCTGAATGCCAGGAGGCAACCATGCCCACCCCATGGCACCTGCTGCAGAGCTAATACTTTCAGAGAACAGCTGAGATGCAGGATTCACCAGAAACAGAGGAACTCACCTGGAAGCCAGTGGGATCACTGAAACAATCATTTAAGAGCTAAGGTCCACTTTCTGAATGAGACACAAGTCTAGAACATCTGACTACTGAGGGCTTTCTCAAAGAAACGAATCTGGGCTTCCGTGAAGGTCTTAAAATACTGTAACACATTCAAGGTCAATGTTTGATGTCATCTTTTTGTAGGAGAATTCTTTCAATTCACACTCTTTCTAAAATACCCACTCTTTCCTATAACTGTCCTCACCAGCCCTTCGATCATATTCAGTGTTCAGTTCCTTTGCTTCAAACCCACAAAGCTGGCGGATGAGTTGAATATGAGGCCAACTCTCATGACCAACACCCCCCCATTCAATCCAGCAGCCACCAGCCAAGTTTAAATTAATTAAAAATAAGTCTAATTTCAGTTCTTCAACCACAAGAGCAACATTTCAAGTGCTTAATAGCCAGCCTTCCCCAAGAGCCAAGACATAAATTGTTCCATCATTACAGAGAGTTTTGTTGAAGAGCACTGATTTCTAACTTAGAGCATCAGCGTAAGAGATTCCACTGCTTACAAGTTAAAACCAGGTATTAATAATAGTAACCACCCCCCTAACAAAAGTACCACTGGATTGTCTTAGTGAATATGAGTTACACTTTTCAAGTCACAATTATCCATGAGCTAGTTAAACTTGTTATAACTTTCTATTGGTTACGTATAGCCAGAACTAAATTCCACCGGATACGACAAAAAATACAAGTGAACCATGACATAAACAAGCACAGGTTCCTATTACATAAAAGGTCCAGGGACTAGCAGTCAGAAGCTGGTGCAAACATCTGATTAATTCATCATGGGCCTAAGCTCCAGCCCACTTCCTGTTGTGTCACCTCTAGGGAGTGGCTTTCAGTAGCATGATCCAAAATGGTGGCCAGAGCAGCAGCCTTTCTATCTGCCTTCCAGCCAACTGGGAGGAGAAAAGGGAAAGAAATGATTAGGTCTTTTCCTCTAAGATTCTCCTTAAGTGGCAAACAATCTGCTTGCTTGTATCCTACTGTGCAAACACAAACACATCTTAGACATTCCTAGCCACAGAGAGGTTGGAAGATACAGTCTTTATGATGACCATAAAATTAGGGATTTAATTATTCTGGAAGGAAAAATAAATGGTTTTGAGAAAGAGTCTAAGATGATCTGTCCCACTGACAGTGTTGAAAGATGACAAAAAAGAAAAATAGCAAAAGATCAAAGAGTAATTTTCCCCTTACAAACAACACAGGTAAAAAGCTGAAGAAAAAAATTGATTGCTGAGATCAATAGAAAGCCCACGGATTGGGAGAAGATCTTTACTAGCCATACAACGGACAAGGGTCTCATATCTAAAATATACTTGGAACTCAAAAAATTAAACCACCCAACAACAAATCCTCAAAGAAACAACTGCCCAATAAGTAAGTGGGCAAAAGACTTAAAGAGAAGCTTCTCTGAAGAAGAAAGAAGGATGGCCAATAGACACATGAAGAAATGTTCAACATCCCTAGCCATAAAAGAAATGCAGATGAAAACAACATTGAGATATAACCTCACTCCAGTTAGAACAGCAAAAAGCAAGAACTCTAACAACAACAGATGCTGGAGGGGATGTGGACAGAAAGGAACCTTACTTCATTGTTGGTGGGAATGTAAACTTGTTCAACCACTTTGGAAAGCAGTATGGAGGTTCCTCAAAAGACTTCACATAGAACTCCCCTATGACCAGCAATCCCACTTTTGGGCATTTACCCTAATGTTTACAAAAAAGACCACACTAAAGCTACCAGCACAACTATGTTTATTGCAGCATTATTTACCATAGCTAAGATATGGAACCAACCCAGATGCCCCTCAGTAGATGAATGGATCAAGAAAATGTGGTATATATACACAATGGAATTCTGTGCCTCCATCAGAAAGAATGACATTTCCCCATTTGTTAGGAAATGGAAAGGCTTAGAAAAAATTATATTAAGTGAAGTAAGCCAGGCCCAAAGAAACATAGGTCCCATGGTTTCCCTTATTTGCAATATCTAGTATAGGTATGAGTCAAGCGGAAAAAGTCAGATAATGTGATGTTAGGAAAACGAACCCTCAAATATGTATTTTAATGTTTTTGTTTCTTTCATGCATGTGTTTCTAACGCATTTATAAGATTATTTCTTTGTTGCTTTGTATGTCCCTCCCCCACAGTGTAACCCCCGCTTTCACTATATTTGATGTCAGTATAACATGTGGAGGAGATGGGGACAAACAAGTCGTTTAAGGATTCAGGTGGACCTGTTGCAACAACGAGAAGTACAAAATGTCATGTCAAAACCAGCTTTACAATGTCGGAGTGGGGGGGGGGGGGGGAGGGGGGTATGATTGGGTGGGGGGGAGGGGGGAGGCTGGGAAGGGAGGTGAAGGGTAAACCAAGGAGGAGGCTGCAATGCTTGGTAAGAAATGTATGCATTATCCTGCCCATGTAATTGTAACCCCTCTGTACAGTATGTTCTCAAATAAAATAAAATAAAATTTAAAAAAAAAATTGATTGCTGAATAAATGAAATCCTCTGGGTTTGGGGAGATATTTTTCCCCCAGTTGTTTATCACTGAGGGTCACCTAAGTGCTATGACTTAAGGAAGACCCCTCCTCCACAATGCTCTACATGCAATGTCCCATGTGGCTAAGGATGTCATTTCCTCTAATAAGAAAATAAAAGGTAACCTGAGGACTAAGGACAATGCTCATCTAAGCTGATAGCATTTTGCTTAAACTCAACAAAGGCAAAAGAAATTGAATTTGCTGAACTAACATGCCCCTCTCTTGCTATTTTGGAATTGTTAACTCATTCCATTTTCATATTAATCATCTTTTTTTTTTTTTAGATTCATCTCCATAACAACTCTCACAACAGTGCCAGTTTGGAGAGGGCAACTCATGCTTTACCCTGCACAACTCTGAGGTATGCAATGTTCCATTCCATCACTTTCTCAAGGCAGGAAACTGAGGCCTAGAATTCAGGTACCTTGCCTGGTGTAACACGGGTGGCAGAAGCAGAGCCAGGCTCTGGGCCTCTAAGACCAAGCCCTGCATTCTGCACTCTCAGTCCCTATTCTGACATTGCCTTCTGATTGGTATTTGGCAGAACAGACTTTTCCGTTTGTCCTAAGATCAAGTCGTCCACGTAAATGCCTTATTCAATAAGGCCTTCTTGTGTAACAAATATCACTGCTGATTGCTTAGCAGGTCCATTTTGGCACTAATCTCCACAAACCTTCAGTGTCAGTCTCCTGGCTTCCTGCCTCCAAATTCCACCACTTCCATAGCCCTCTCCCCCTCCTCCAGACAGCAGCCAAGGTGTTCTCTATCAATGGTGTCACCTAGTGGTGGGAAAAAGGAATTCATTCAACTTTCTTTTCTACTAAGGATCCTTTTTCCCCTTCCAGGTCCTTTTCTGGCAGCTTCTATCCAGGCCGCTAAGTGATCACTCATGGGTCTTTCAACTCTACCTTAATCTTTACCCATCATAAACTCCTCTCCTTTAGTCCCTTTCCTGTCTTCTGTCTTTGAAGAGTCCTATACCCTTTCTTTGCTTTGAACCACAATCTGAAATCTCAGCCCCCTGAGTAGCTAGGCTTACAGGTGTGAGCCACTTAGTCCATTTTTATGAACCGTTGGACAAAGCACATGATCCAGGCCTGGCCAATCAGTCTATTCCATGATCTGGATGCAATGAGAAAAAAATTGCCTGGAAGGTAAACCAGGGTAAAAATGTATAAAATTTTATATCAAAAGAAAAGAGAAAGAAGAGAGGAAGAGAAGGGGAAGAGGAGAGGAGAGGGGAAGAGAAGGGAAAGAGGAAGGGAGGAGAGGAGAGGAGAGGAGAGGAGAGGAGAGGAGAGGAGAGGAGAGGAGAGGAGGGGAGGGGAAGAGAGGGGAGGGAGGGGAGGGAAGGGAACAGGAGGGGAGGGGAGGGGACAGGACAGGAGAAGAGAGACATTGGGGAAAATGATATAGATGCTAATCAATGACAACTTTTATGCATTGCTCCTAGAATTTAAAAATGGTCCAACCACTTTGGAAAACAGATTGAAAATTCCTTAAAACATTACACAAACACCTGCTATATGAGTTAGCAACACTTTTCTAGGTATAAAATAAATGAAAACACGTGTTCAAGTAAAATGTGGATGTGAATGTTTATGTTGGCTTTAATCATAATCGCTCAAACTGGAAAAGGTCCACATGTCATTTATCTAGTAAGTGAATAAACTAACTGGTGGGATTCAGGGCAAATGGCCAACAAAATCTGACTTGCTGGGGAAAAGCTGCTCTTTTGTAGGAGAAATGCCTATCTGTAAGGGGCATCTCCATTGTAAGCATGCCCCCTGTCCACACCAGGAAGGAAAGGATGTGTGTCTTCTTATGAACAAGGCCTGGACTTAAATCTACATGAAGAGTTCCCCTCTCTCTTTTGCTTTTATGGTGTTTGCCTGGCCTCTTCTTCGTCTGGCCCTCCTCACTCCCTTCTTGGTTTCAGAAAACAAGGTATTTAAATCTGAAGTTTAAATGCTTTATAGGATTTACTCTAAAGATTGGCTCATTTCTCTGTCTTTCCTTCCTTGTATATATGTTATGCAGGTTAATAAATTTCTACTTTTCTCCTGTTAATTTATTCTTACGGATCATTCTAGTTAAGAACTATGAGGGTTAAAGAGAAAATTACTCTCCCTAGACCATGAAGTTATGGTGCATTGAGCTATAGAGGAGAAAATAATTTTCTCTCATCCCTTCAGATATCTGGGACTATTTCTTTGCAGTTACTTCTCTTCCAGAATGCATAAGATGAGACTTGCAGAACAGTAATATGTTTATCTGAAGAATTACAGGAAGGTGATTCCACTCAGCATCACTCTTACCTCTACCCACCGCTCCACTGCACTTCTGGTACTTTCCATAAAAGGCCTTTCTGTGTACCCAAGTTCCACAAGAACATTAATTTCTCCCAGCATTGTACCAGGATGCCAGGTCTTGAATAAACCTGATTTTATTTACCACATCCTCATTTCCCAAGTTTTGGCTTTCAAGAAGAACAGATGAAGACAAGTACCAGTGACTCACGCCTAGAATCTTAGCTATTCAAGAGACTGAGATCTGAGAATCACGGTTCAAAGCCATCTGAAACAGTCTGTAAGATGCTTGTCTCCAATTAACCACCCAAAAGCCAAAGGAGAGCTGTGGTCAGAGTGGTAGAATGCTAGCCTTGAGCAAAAATAACTAAGAGACAGTACCCACACCCTGAGTTCAAGTCCCAGTACTGGCAAATGCACACACACACACACACACACACACACACACACACACACACACACACACTTTATGTATTACAGTAGAAACTTAATTTTATGGACCTCTCCTGGATTGTTAAGCAAATGAAAATGTTGACATTTAAACCTGTAGCTCTTGAAAATCTAAACCAAATCAGGCACACTGGAGACCTGAGATTTCTGAACTGAAGCTGTGTGAGAGGTGTCACACATGTTATGTATGCCTTAGTGCCTTGGTTATTAAGTATTTTCGCTGCCCATTATAAGCAACTCATTTATGAAGCAGACAGCACATAACTTGCATTCAATGAATGGAGCTCTGTGTGTGTGTCTCATTTAACTGCAATTGCACAGCTCTGGGAGGACAACTTTACATTTGCACCTGTGCTTCCTGGCATAACATCTAATGCAGGCAGGGGAGGATTCGTGTACATTACACTCTAAACCAGCTGGGATAACTATCTGAGGCCCAGGTCTGTGAGCAGGCTCCCTGCTGCCACCCAGCAGAAGAGTGTGGGTGAGTGTGGATGTATGAGGAGTAAGGGGGTGGGAATAAGTATGCTATGCTTGTGTTTGGGTACAAGGGTGGAGGTGTATGGAGGTGGGGTGGTGTAGAATTGGAGTGGGAGGAGGTGAAAGGGGGTGTGGAAGGGAAAAGAGGTATAGGGTTATAGTTATGGGGGTTGAGGAAGAAGTATTACTTAGTCACCCACAAGAGATAAACCATAATAACCAGTGGCAAAAAGAGAAGGTAGATTCACGATCAAATAAGAGAATTTTTGATGGGATTTTATTGTTTATATTCTTACATTAACATTAAGTACATAATTGTATCTTCTTGTGTTAACACTAAGTATATAATTGACTAACTTAATTCTTTTTCACCCAACTACAACTAACAATTATTTAACAGATGTCAATTTCATGTTTGTGTCATATATACAGACACATATGTATGTATGTATGAATATACATATATATATGACTGGTCCCTTTGCTATATTCACTTCCTGTGTGGTCATGTGTCTGCCTCATAAAAATCCTACATTCAGGGCCTGTGTCACTGTAACTATACTGGCTTACCCTTGCCAGAATGTAATACAGGCTTCCTTTCTCCTGAACAAATTGAGTCCTATTTCCCAGCCTGTCAAACTCCAGCAACCCTGGGTTCTAACTCTTCTGAGGTTAGTGGTTATCTACAAGTTATGCCTATCCTGCAACACCTTCTTTCTTTGTCATCAGAATTCATCTTTCTCAGAATTCATCCACCTCAAGAGACAGAATTGTGGCTCAAAGCCAACCCAAACAAAACGTTATCAAGACTCCACCTCAACCAATAGCTGGGTGTGGTGGCGCATGCTTGCTCCCAACTCCTCATATAAATAGGAGAGTCACAGTCCAAGCCACATCAGCAAAACTGCAAGACTCTATGCCCAAATTACCTAAAGCAAAAATACCTAAAGGTCAAGTGGTACAGCATCTTCCTAGCAAGAATGAGAGTTCAACTCCTGGTACCACCACTAAAAAAATAAAAAAAACAAGAATTCACTTTTGATATGGAGACTGTCCTGAGTCATGAGTTAGGGGCCTATGCTCTGTCCCTCATATATTTTTGCACGGTTAGTACTCTACCACATGAGCTACAGCTCCACTTCTGTCAGGGGTTTTTTGGTGGTTAATTGGAGATAAGAGTATCGCACCCTCTCTTGCCTCAGCTGGCTTTGAACCATAATCCTCAGATCTCAGCCCCCTGAGATCTGACATGAGATTACAGACATGAGTTATGGTGTCTGGCCCCTTAGCCCATTTTTATGAACCTTTGGACAAAGAACATGACCCATAGCCAAGCCATCTATTCCATGATCTGGACACAATGAGAAAGAATTACAAACTCCCTTGATCACATTCCTCCCCAAGGTTTTTCTGCTGAAGTTATCAAAAGGCACATTCTCTTCACTCCGATGTTTTAGTACATACACAATATAGGTCTACATCCAAGTAGCCCTCTGGTTATTATCTGAAGATGACAGAGAGAAAGAATGGAGCAGAACCGAGCTCCTGTAAACAGCTATTCCTGTCACAAGTACTGTCCCAGGACAATTCTTTTCATTCTTATGGGGTTGATATTATATATATATATATATATATATATATACACACACACATATAGAGAGAGAGATATAATGCTGTTATACTTAAGAAATGATTGGAGAGGGGGGAGGGAGAGAAGGAATAAGAATATGGTAGAGAAAATAAAATTGTTCAAAGTACACTATGTACATATATGTAAATATCATCATGAAATGCTCTCATAAGACAAATATATAGGAACTCAAAAAATAAGTGAAATAGTTATAACTGGACTATGAAAACACAAAGCAACTCGTGAGTGAACACACCGTGGCACCAAAGGCCATCAGGAACCGTGTGACACACTGAGGGTTGCGGACTGCACCACGACCGTGTTTGGTTGCAGCAAATATGTGCTCAGTTGCTCAACAAGTACAACAGGTGTGCAGCAGATGCGAGCAGTGTACAAGGGAGGGACAGCCCAGAGGGAAAGTCACACTTCTCAGACCTTTCAGTGAGAGGATTCTTTCAATATTTGCACACATAATATCTCCACTGCCAAATCAACAAAAAACGTGATTTTGATAGGGGCCTGTGTTGAGAATTTTCTGTTTTTCATGCAGCCTTCTTGGAAGCTGCCAGGACTCACCCTAGAAATGAGAAACTCAAACATAGAACGTGGGCCCTCCTCCATTCTTCCATGTTTTCTGAGAAGAAGAGAAAACAGCTCCACCTAAGCAATGAAAACTTAAAATGCTTCAGAAACAAGATCACCCTGAGACAGAGAGAGAGAAGAGGAAAGGTATGAGGCTTGGCCTTGGCTTGCTATTAATGTAATCCAGATGTGGGTGGTAGAAGGGAGGTAACATTAGCTTGAGACCTCCCCGTCATTTCACCATAGGAATAAAGTCCTAGATGGCCCCTAAGGTTTCTGTGAATTCCCAGGATCTATGTGCTCTCCTGACCACCTGCACATTTTCTTCTAGTTCTAACTTTCTTATCTTCCACTCTGGGTAAGGAAATCAATCATTTAACATATTTCCACAGTAAACAAACAAGCAAACAGAAACACAAAAGTGGTGAGGGGAGGAAATGTAACCATAAAGAATGTCTCTTTATTTGGGGTTTTTTGTTTGTGTATGAGGCTTTGAACTCTGGGTCTGGGTGCCTTCCCTTAACTTTTTCACTCAAGGCTGGCATTCTACCATGTAAGCCACACACAACTCCACTTGCAGCTTTTTGCTGGTTAGTTAGGGATAAGACTCTCCCAGACTTTTCCTGCTCGGGTTGGCCTCAAATTGCAATCCTTCTGAATAGCTAAGGTTATAGGCGAGAGCCACAGCTACCAGCTCCACCTCGGTGTTTTATAAGAGCCTTGCTCACTTCACCAAACTATTTACTCTCCCCTCAACCCTTCACTGGTCTCCTTGACCCCCAACCCCATTCAGTTCAGGTACAGCCAGCTCTCTCTTCTGTTGCCCTGTCTATTAGTAGTAACACAGCTCTCAGTATTTGTTCTCTGAGAGTTTATTAAAATGTTTGCCGACATAAAGCAACCAAGAAGAAATTTGGTTTGTGGTATTAGGACAATAATTGGTTACTATACTACGTTTTTGAGAAGGAAAGGGAATGGATCGAGGGCCTTTCCCTGGGACCCTGAATAATAGCTGTTTGCAATATAGGCTGCAGACTTGAGCAGTATCCGAGGCCCTTTGGGGACTCAAGTGTGTGACATGTCTACCAGGGAAGGGCCAACGAGGGGGTTACCAGGCAAGGCACTAAAGAAGATGGTGGCATACACATAAATACACATCCACGGACAGAAAGACCCCTGCCCCTACGTAGAGACTGTGATTTAAGTTTCTCCACCTTTGTTCATCTATCTCCTTACACTGTGTGTGAAGTGTTGGCTTGTCCAGTCTCTCTTGTACTCCTTACATCTTTTCCTAAAACATCATTTGGGGCTGATGGTGGACACCTTAAATGTATACTACCCTCAGATAGGCTTTTAAAGAAGCCGTTACCATTATTATCTCCAATCAACCTCATCCGGCTCTCAAACCCAATGCCAATGATAACAACAGAAGAAAAATTACAGGGGCCAATTAGATATATCACAACCCCTGTGAATCACATTGTGTCCTTCATGGGTTAAATATTTGGTAGCTTCGCAGTTCAAGCTTTGTAGTGGGACTGCTTTCTGTCTTCTCGGGAAGTCAGCCTGCATCCCCCTTCTCTCAAGATGATGTCTGTGCCGAAGTTGCCTAACTTCATGGAAGTCAGGAAGAACCTCAGAAATACGGATCTTGTCTGTGTAGCAGAATGACTCATCTGTGCCTGAAGGTTAAACTCTCCCATCAGCCTGATATCCATTGAGGTTTGTGGTCCCTGACTCAGATGCCAGCAATCCCCTTAAACCTAGCTAATCTGTTTTCAAAACACTTGTGTCTTATAGACTGTGTCAGTCAGTAACAATTTACTGTAATAAATGACTGAGACAACAAACATAAAGAAAAAGAGATGACTCTGATCCACAGTTTTGGAGTTTTCTGTTCCATGACCAGTTGGCCCTATTGCTTTGGGCCTGTGGCAGCACATCCACTGTGGGGGGCCCATTTGCTTCATCGCCAGGTACAAAACAAATGAAGAAAGAAACACTGGTGACTCCTTATCCCATTGGAGGGCAAACCTTCAATGATCTGAGACCTTCCACTAGCCCCACCTTTTAAAGGGTCCCCCATCTCCCAGAGGCACCAAGCTGGGAAAAGCCTTTAATACATGGGCCTTCTGAGACATTAAAGATCCAACTGTCGGGGCTGGGAAGGTGGCTCAGTGGTAGGGCGCTTGCCTTGCATGCCTGAGGCCCTGGGTTCAATTCCTCAGCACCACATAAGCAAAAAGAAAAAAGCCGGAAGTGAGGCTGTGGCTCAAGTGGTAGAGCGTTAGCCTTGAGCTGAAGAGCTGAGGGACAGTGCCCAGGCCCAGAGTTCAGGCCCCAGGACCGGACCCCCCCCCAAAAAAGATCCAACTGTCTCACTGAACTAGACCAGAACATTGATGTCTCTTCCTTGTCCTTTCCATGGGAAAGCGTAAGGAAAACTAAGGAGTGCTGAGTCATCAAGGTCTCCTGAACACTGCACGCAGCTCCAGTTTTCTAGCAGCAGAAAGCTGAGTCTTCTCAAAGAGTCCCACCCCAAAAGTCAGAAGCAAATGCCTTCTGCACCAATTCTACCCTCCATCTAGCTGGAGTTTCTGCCTCATTTTTCCTTTTATTTCCTACTCCTCAACCCCAGCCTGAAGCATAGAGGAATAGAGTGGTATGCTGAGACTCCTAGCTCAGGGAAACTGAGGACTCATGCATTCATTATCTTTTTGTTGAAAGCCTACTAGTGCCAGGCACTCTTTTGACTCTGAGAGTCCCCAGGCTTCACATTTCAGTACCAAGGAAGAGTTAAGACTCCTGTTCACAAAATACAGTTTAACACATAAATCAAGAATAAAAATAAATAGAATGAAGAGGAGAAGAGGTGAAAAATGCAGACAAGAATCCAGTGTATATCCTACAAAATTGAGACCAGTGGAGGAAGGAGTAGGGAGAGGAGGGGTGAGTGAGAATGTTGAAAGGGATGACATTGAGTAAGACACATTGTCTTCACAAATTGCTTTGTTAAATCCAACTCCACGTACAACTGCTTAAAGATAATAGTAATAATAATAATAAATAGAAAAGGTATAGAGAGGGTGGTATGGAGTTTATTTCAGGCAGGGTGAACACAGTTAATTAAACTGAAGACACTCTAGCCATTCCACCAGTTAACAATTCTAGTATAGAAACAACTCTGGTAATTCAGATGTACATCCAAGTGAGTGCAGGCATGGAATAAGCAGCCTGGAGGCTAGAGACCTAGAAAATGTTCCACTCTATAGAAGGAAAATAGCAAAGTTGTACCTTCACCTCGTGTGGCAGATACCAGGAGTACCCATCTACATAAAAGGAAAGCAGAAGAGGGAAAGGAGAATGCCTCCAAAGCTCATTGGTCATCTATTTCGAAAGGGCAGAGAAGGAGCATGTGGGTGGAAACAGGGGCATGAGTTTTCCCATGCCAGCTTCCAGCTGCCTGGCAGGCAGTGGCCTGAGCATGCGGGACCCAGCCTTTCCAAGTAACCCACATCCCAGTGGAAGTACCCTGAAAAGAAAATTCCTTCTGGTCTTGATTTAACCCAAGTTGGGCTAGCTACCAGCTGAAAGGCTTAGTTGCCAGAGAACTAGACCAATGTAAACAAGAGACAAGTTGTCTCAATGTTCTCTACCTGAAAATCTAAGATGGGTTCAAAAGCAAGGGACTCAGGTGCTTAAAGGAGCCAAAAAGGACTAGAAAATATTTTTTAAAAACAAACAAAAACTAGAAATGGTCTCAGAAGGTATCCAATCTAGACATTTCCTTTGAAATATATTCCTTTGGGATCAGAAGAAGGAGAAAGGAGTAAAGCCAAGAATAGGAAGGATTCAGAGGTGGCATTAGCAGTCTATCATAAAGGATAAATGGGAGTTTGCCAGATAAAGGAGATAGCCAAATGAAAGTACTATCAGAATAACTGTCAAAACAGCACCCCCTGGGACAACCCTATCCAAGCCCATCAGGTCTTCCTGCTAACTACTCAGGAGGCCAAGATCTGAGGATCACAGTTCACGTTCAAAGCCAGCCTGGAGAGGAAAGGCCTCAAGACTCTCATTTCCAATTAACTATCCAAAACACCTGGAAGTAGAGCTGTAGCTCAGGTGGCAAAGCACAAGTAAAAAGGCTTAGCAATAGCATCCAGGCCCTAGGTTTAAGCTCCAGGACTGGCACAAAAGACAAAGCAAAGACAAAGCAAAGAAATAAATAATAATAATAACATTAATCCCTGAAGACCAACAACTATAAGAGGGCAGATGTGGGTTCTGGTAACAAGCCTGTGCTGACTGATCTTAAGCCTGTGCTGAGGAGTTACTTAAAATGGGAAGACCTCTCCAGATCTAGAATTGGTTGACTTCATGTTTCTAGCACACACGCACACACACACAAAAAAAACTAAAATACCAACACCTGTGGTGGCCACAATCCATTAGACTTTGGATTTAACTACTGTTTAATTTGTATTATTTTATGCCATAGTAGGCGACTGGAAGGTCACAGGGTAAACATCTGAAATGATTGGTCCTAATTATGGTTGTTTATCAGTTCCTAGGATAAAAAAATATTTCATCACAGCAGAAACTGTCAAAGTAGCTTTGACTTTCTGCAGTAAATACTCTAATTACAAGCAGCCAGTGTACATATAATTCTCTTCCCACATTGCCCTTACATAAAGCACCTACCATAATTCAAGCCAGGAGGATAGTTTTTAAATATATGCATGATAGCTTGTGATTCAAGACAATTGTCTTTCCTGGTTTACATTGACCACAGGAAGTTAATGGGTCCAATATCTACATTTGGGGTGCTCTCTCTGTGCTTTTACAAGTAGTTTTCCCCTTTGATGATCTAAAAGGTATGCATATCAAGGTAGTTAGAAATTATTTTACCAGGAATTCCCCAGTGCAAGAGAAATACAGTACAGAACACACAGATTTATGCAAAATATGCACACACACATACTCATGCACTCATTCACATGCACTTGCACACACACACACACACACACACACACACACACACACGCACAGACACATGTATTCACACAGGAGTTCTAAATCATCCTTTGTCCTTCAGCAGACATTCTTGATAAATAGGACTGTCACATTAATTTCATTCTGAATTTTCCTGCAACAAAGCTTTGGTGTGAATATAAGTTCTCTAGAGTCATGGAATACATTATGCCTTTAACAAATATATATTTAATCATTACGAAAAACATGAAACAATGTGAAATAAAATTTACAGGATTTGATCATTAGTTTACAGCTCAATGAATTTGGCCCCTAAATATGGTCACAGAACTACCTCCACAATGAAGATCACGGATCTTTTCCCCCCCCCAATAATCATTAATCTCCTCTTTCTTCCCATCCCTTAAAATCAATGGTAGATCTCTCTTCCTCCAAGTTTTTCTTTTCCAATATAAACTATACATAAATAAAAGATAAAGTATGGGGGAATTGTCATATTTCATTATAAGTAATTATAAGTAATATAATGCCTTCTTTGTGCCAATACTAAGGCTTGAGCTCAGGTGCCTTGTGCTCTTGCTTAATTTTTGCACTCAAAGCTGGTTCTCTACCACAATAGTCACACCTCCACTTTGAGCTTTTTACTGGTTAATCGATAAGAGTCTATGGGACTTACCTGCCCAGGCTGGCACCCAACTTTGGTCCTCAGATCTTAGCCTCCTAAGTAGCTAAAATTACTGGTAGGAACCACCTGTGCCAGCCTAATATAAAGCTTTGTCATGTCTTCTGATTGTATTGTGTTTATGTTTCCTACTTGACTGTGGTTGGTACCATGGGAGGATAAGGAAGCATTTTTTACATGGGAGTAGAGAGGAGTTATGGTGTCAGTGAGAGGCAAGGGAATGGAACGTGTTAGTTTTATCTGTTTCCTCCTGAAAGCAGGAAATGTCCATTCAATAGCACTAGCATGTTCTCTACTGAATTTACAACAAAACAATGTAATGCCATATTTCATTTTCTTTTTTATACAAAAAAATAAGTGTTCCAAGCTAATTCAGGCTTTCAAAATACTTGGATTTTCAGTATCCCAGACTTCTCCTGTTGGTAACTGGGCTAACTTCTTTTTTCTTTAATAAAAGCCACTTGCCTTTTTTGCAATTACCAAAGGAGGACAATAACATGTAACATTGTCTTACTGGCTGTGTGACCTCAAGTGTGTTTCTTATTCTCTTTGAGCCCGAGTTTACCCTACTAGAAAGGTAGATACATAGTCAAATCATCCTCTTAGAGATTTTGAGAACACAGCAAGCACAGTTACATCATTTATTCTTTTTCTTCCTTAACATTACATAGAGTAAAAGGTCTTTTAAGAAAATGTGTGACTGTCATTGGTGACTCCTACCAGCCATAAGATGACAGAATGAATTCAGTTAAGAAGTGGATGTAGAAAATCACAAATTATGGTAACTGTTTTTAGGGTTCCTCCACTTTAAAAGGGGGAGAAAGCTCTTGTTGAAACCAAGGATGGTTATAAATGGTTATAAAAGTAAAAACATAATCTTGATAGGAACTGGCATCAGAAGTCTGCCAAAGGTTTCTATAGGTAACATTTGAGTCTTTGAGAAAGAGGACATCCCAGGCTGTCAGGAACCAGCCAAGGAGAAGGCACAGCAGGAAGAGAGGCCAGGAGGTGGGAATGGCTAGGGACCATAGTGGACAGCAAGGGAAGATGCTGTGTAATATGGAGCAACTGAAAGGGAAAAAAGGATATAGGCAGGAAATAAAAAAGGAAAGAAGTAGGAAAACTGTAATAAATTGATACAAGATTGTAATAAATTGATATGACTTCAAACAATGCTATAGTGTAGCTAAAGTGCAACTTGAAGCTACTTTAAATTCTAGAAAGGAATGGTGCCTTGGTTTAAAAAAAAAAAATCTATGTGTGAGAACGACAGTGTTGCCAGCACTGTGCGTGATGGCTTCATGCAATGAACACTTCGGGGGTGGGGGGTGAAAATGAGCAGCATGCCGTCACCCCTCCTCGCACCCTCCCACTGCAGGCATCAACAATCTATCACGACTCTGATCTCAGATGCAGCTTCAGAAGCCATTCCAAGAATGACAGCATTCTGAACTTACTGTTTCTCAATCACAATTGAGAAGAGATGGAAACCTGTACCACCTCAGACTATTGAGTTAAAACATATGTTAATGACCCAAACAGGATACTCTTGGGGGAAAAACACAAAAGCACAATGCCTAAGTGCCTCTTCATGTTTATATACAGTAATATACATACTCCGAGATATGGAAACAAAGTCTACTTTTTGAACTTTTAGTTTTTTTGATGATTCTGTCTTCTTTGCATTATGTACAGTGTGTAGACACATGTATATCTTTGGGAGAGTGGGTAGGAGGGCACAGAACTCAAGGGAAAAAGGGTGAAAAGGTGCAGTAGTTGTGGTCTCTGGACACTGATGAGAGTGAACTATAGGACTCATGGGTGGGAACGGGAGGGAGGTACTGGGAGGGAACAGAAGACACTGTACAAAAGGAAATGTATTCATTACCTGACTCACGTAATTGCAATCACTCTCAACACCACCTCCATAATAAAGATAAACTAACTTTTAAAATATAAATTAAAAAACACGTTAATGAGACATCATCTGTGACTTTGTCTTGCAACTCCTTACAGTCTCTGAATATTTTTTACAATTCATTCACTAGAAAGATTTCCAGCCCTTATTTGCAATATCTAGTATAGGTATGAGTCAAGCGGAAAAAGTCAGAGAATGTGATGTTAGGAAAACGAACCCTCAAATATGTATTTTAATGTTTTTGTTTCTTTCATGCATGTGTTCTAACGCATTTATAAGATTATTTCTTTGTTGCTTTGTATGTCCCTCCCCCACAGTATAACCCCCGCTTTCACTATATTTGATGTCAGTATAACATGTGGAGGAGACGGGGACAAACAAGTCGTTTAAGGATTCAGGTGGACCTGTTGCAACAATGAGAAGTACAAAATGTCATGTCAAAACCAGCTTTACAATGTCGGTGGGGGGGGAGGGGGGTTATGATTGGGTGGGGGGGGGGAGGGGGGAGGCTGGGAAGGGAGGTGAAGGGTAAACAAAGGAGGAGGCTGCAATGCTTGGTAAGAAATGTATGCATTATCCTGCCCATGTAATTGTAACCCCTCTGTACAGTATGTTCTCAAATAAAATAAAATAAAATTTAAAAAAAAAAAAAAAGAAAGATTTCCAGCAGGATTTTAGCAGAGTCTGCCACAGAAATGCTCTGAACAGCAGGCTTCCAGGTTAAGATGGTGAGCTAGAAATTTTCTCTGCAATTTTGTGAATGAGAAGAGCCGGGAGAATGAAAGAAAGACCATATTCGGAGGATGGGTGGGAAGGTGGGGGGGCACTCACTGTATGGATACTCCTATCTATACAGCCTGAACAGCTGAAAAGCATAGTAAAACAGAAAGGCTATGCAAAGTAGGAACTAGCCTGCATCTCCAACTCCAGCTCCCAATTGAAAGGGAAGCTGAAGCAGCAACAATACTGGAATATCATGGCAAACAGGAAGAAGACAGAAGGAATACAGGAAGTCACTAGGGAAAGGTATTACCCGTAAGGATACACCCCACTTCCTCCAGAAAGCTCCTTCCTCATAAAGTCTCCATCAGCTCCCCTGCTAGCGCCACCAGTTGGAGATCAAGAGCCTGTGGGGGACATTTCATATTTAAACTATAAAAGATATTAGTGACCAATATTTCCTAAAAGGCCTACTTACACTGATTAAAATGAGGACCATACTTCACTATGAGATGAACAGCAATATGGCAAGTTATTCTAAATAGTTTGTACCACCTTACTTCTACAAAGTTGTATATCTTAATTTTACAGATGGGAGAGATGAGCTTTTTCAAAGCTCTTCAACCTAGACAAAGACTAAATTCACACCAAGATCTGTCTGGTATTAGAATCTGAGCTCCATCCATTTAACATCCCAGCAGCACGACATTTTGTCATTTATCATCACACATTTAAGAGTGGGCTAGCTGGGTTGTTTGTCTTTCAAAACAGTGTAATGAAGCATAAAATTTGAAAACATCATTATCTACAGTCTTAGATCACAGTCCTTAATTTCCATTAAGACTATTCTGGAGAATGAATAAATGAGAAATGGCATAGGTGGGCATTCAAAAAAAAAAAAGGGAGCACACACAGATTGAAAAGTTTGGAAGTCTATAGGTCTGTTGCAGATAATATCAGTAAAGGCGTTCATGGACCATGTACTTTCTTCTTGTACTACATAGCTGGTTTTCTAGAATGGCAAAGTCATCTCCCAATCCCATGGGACTAGAAAAGTCAAAGTAGTGACCTACTGCCTTGCTTCACCTTGTGGGCTGGGCCTTCCTGAAGGAATCAGTGAATGTGAAACATAGTTGATATCTTACATTTGTTGGAGTGTTTTAAGTACTATTGGGTCCCTTGCTGTATATTATTTTCCTTCCCATCAAGTTTGATTTTAGTTTTCTTTAATTGCATCTGTCCTTCCACAACCTATCAAACTTGCATGCTATCTATGGAGGTAAAGAATATCTGCTATAAAATGGCTTGTATTGAGAAAGAGAGTGCTGTATGGACAGACAACAGAGAAACACAGACTGACAGACAGACTGACTGACCAACTGCTGGCATGACCAGAAGGCATACTATGTCTAACAAACTTGAGGAGAGGGAGTGCTGTGGGGTGGGACTGGAAGCCAGGAAGATTGGGGACACCAGAAGTAGAAATATGATGCTAGTTATATGAAAGACACAAAATCTACATATATAACAACTATAATCTCATATGCATATATATAATATTGTAATCGCTCTGCCTCTGGCCTTTCACGCAATCCTATCCTTTACTTCTGCTTTTACATTGAGAAGGTACTGATTCCTGCTTTTGACTAATCATTTCTCAATTGTGTTCCTGTTATTTTGAAATTCAGCTTTCTACAATGTGAGCCTTCCTAGACTGTCCATTTCTCTGCATTTGATGAGG
Source organism: Dipodomys spectabilis (assembly GCF_019054845.1). NCBI lineage: Eukaryota > Metazoa > Chordata > Mammalia > Rodentia > Heteromyidae > Dipodomys > Dipodomys spectabilis. The sequence goes on from NW_024871254.1 coordinate 407,602, forward strand.
TAACATAGACAGATGTGATTTCAAATCTTGAAAGTAAAACACAGTGCAAACATTGGAGATACATATATAAATTCCTTAATTGATCCTCTCCTGAGTCTAATAATGAACCTTAAAACATCATAATGAATATATTGATTCTTAAATGAGAATTTTAAATTCAATATATGTGTTCTGGTTAAAAGTGTGTTAGTCATCTAGCAGAATAAATTAACAAGTCAATCTTATAATCTGACCAGTTGGTCAGAATCAAAGTTTTCTATTCTGAAGAGAGGACTAAGTGTTGCCTAATTCTTTTTACACCTGTGCAGTGGCTGTATAGCATCAATCTTTCTTGCAAGGCTCTTAGAAAGAATACATACTTCCACTCATAACACATCACTGCTATTCACACAGCATTGATTTCCATTCCAGCATACAGAGTATGCCATAGACTGGAGTGAGGTTCTTTGTTTATACAGCTTATTTTCCCATAGAATCATATTCTGTTTGCTCCTATTTGCACTCATCAACTACAACTAATTTTACTCAAATTCTAAGTAGGAACAAGTCATTGTCACCACATTACTTGTGTTCATTATTAGTAATCTATAAAAACAGCACTGCATGCACAGGCACAAAAGCTAGTTAAACCAGTGGCAATTGGCCAATAATGCAGAAAGCTGAACAGAGAAGCAGATGGTATATTTATGATGAACCCACTGAAAAGTCCTCAGAAAGGAATAAAGGCGGTCAGGTCAGTAAATAAGTACTGACCAAAGCACTGGATTTTTTTTTTTGCTCACCAATATGCCTGACAAGCTGTTTTGCAAAAAAAAAAAAAAATAAGGAAGAAGAAAAGGGAGGGAGAGGAGGAAGTATGGTGTATAGTAAAAACAATTTGTTCTTGAGACAGTTTCTCTTTCTCAACTTGTCTGAGCTTTCCAAGTCAAACTAGCTGAAATAGCAAGTATTAAAGTGGCTATCATTCAAGAGCAATAACCCAAGTTAATTTATGGCTTTTAGTCCAAGAGCTGAAAATTAGAAGAGGACACAAGTACACCCATTAACATGCGAAGGTAGGAGACTGACATAGTAGTACCAGCAGCACCACTATACCAGGAATCACCATGGTAGGAGAGTATGGAATGTGCGTGTTGCTGATATGTAGAAAATGTAATAAGGTCCAACTTCCCAAATGTAGTCAATGTAGAAATGTAGGATCCAATCTCACACGTTAGCTTATAGTTGGTAGATCTCTAATCTCTGTAGTTTCTTATTATGACATCTTTCATCATGCTTATTAAGAATACATGTGGTCACCACATTCCTTTCTTGTTTCTGAAAGAAAGCTGCATCCTTTAATTTCCCTTACCATCTCATTGCTCCAATTATTACTGCAACTTTGAAATCATTCTTATATGACATAGGCTTTTTAATCAAGAAAAAACAAGACCACACACCCTCCTGATTGATACATTAAAAACATATGCTTATTATGATAAATACACTCATGGAAAAATAATGTTTAGTGAAAAGCCAAACAAACTGATGGAACCAGACCCAACTCTAGGCCATGAATCACCTTTCTCAAGCTCCACCAGCCTCAGGCCATCAGTCCCTTGGTATGCTGAAAGGGGCCTTGACAGAATGTGTATCTATTGCCAGAATATCTCAGTTTGGTCTAGAAGGGTCTGATAGGAATATTATTCTGATCTTAATGGTGCCATTCTGCAAAAAGGAGAACTATAGAGCCAAGGGGAAGGTAAATTCGGTTGTGACACAAGATTTGTAAAATAGTTCATGCCTGACTAGTCTAAAGCTAGATATTATCAACATTTTAAATTTTTCTGTTGAAAACTTCCCAAGCTTCACCAGATGGTATTCAAGAGCAAGTAGATTTTTAAAACTCTATATACTGAGACTAGGAAATGTGAATGTTTTGACATTAAATAGTCAACATGTAAAATAGTTGTAAAGCCTTAGGAAAATTATTATCTTCTGGAAGAGTTCTTATATAATATTCTTATACAAAAATGCATAAATAGAGCAGTGGGAGATCCAAAAGCATAGCATAATGACATAAAGGACCCTATACTCCAAAAAGAAAAAGGAACAAAAAGAGGGAAATAGCGAGACTAAAAAGGGTATTGTAAAGATGAGAAAATCAAAATCAATTAATGTTTGAAACAGTGTTTTTTATTTTTCATATTTTATATTTTTATTTTATACATTTATTTTTATATTTACATTTTACAGTTTTATATTTACATTTTAGTAACCTCACAAGGTTGTGAAGTTCTCAGCAAAGTTTCAGTTCACTGTTCAGTTCATGCTTTATTTTGTTTTTATAATACATATAAGTACTTTGTTTTGTTTAATAATATTTCAGGTATTATTGAAAATTGAAGAGTTCCTAGACTTTGAAGCCAAGAAATGGAAAACAAATACTTCTCTTGATCAAGAGAGAGAAATCACATCATCAGAGAACCAGTTAGAAGAGGAAGAAAACCTGGTTGACAGCCAAGGGAATTAAGTAATTGTACTATGTCAGGGATGGAGGTATAGTTTGCAGACATAAATCCCCACAGAGAAATTGAAGTGCTGAGAATGACAAGGGCATGAATAGCCCCCACACAATAAATATTTGTTAGAATAAACTGAATGAAAAGGAGTAGCAAAAAGTCGACAAACACAGGAAACCAAAGGCAGAGCCTTAGAAGATGTTCTCTATGCCTAAGGCTATTTCAAAAAACAAAAGAAGGAAAGAGAAAGAATAGTATCAAGGAAGCCAAAATTAAATAAGTTTGAAAAAACATGATCTTTAGTATCAATCAAAAAGTGGGGAATATAAGGAGAATGAGTTTTATCTGTTGGGGAAAATGTGTTTCAAAATGTTCTCTGGAAAAATCATGATCCCCAAAGTTTTCTGAAAACTCTTATAAGCTGAAGCAATTTATGGAAACAAGTCAAAAAACACTATAAAAATTAAGTTAAAATAAAGTTTAGCTGAGCATTAACAAAAAAGCCTATAAGAGGAAAACTAAAAAAAAAAAAACACTTCCCCTAATGGGTAATACATCATTTGGGCTTTGATGAACTTAATGACATTACACTGCTGTATTATCTCTATTATTTTTCTACAGCTTTCTCAGAGAAAATATAACAACGTCTTAGCTTCCAAAGTGCAGGGAAACTAACATCTTCCTGTGAGTGTTATGGTTACAGAAAGAACTTTGTTGTAAAATACCAAGAACTTAACCTGGGATCCTTCCATCTTTGCATTCCACTCCTACTATTATTCATGTACAGAAGAAGGCCCTCGGTTTCCATTGAACTCTCAGAGAGATTTTCCCCTATCAAGGCTAAGAACCACAGTGTTCTACAGGAAGTAACACGTTTGGCCTGAAGGAGTCCTGTTAGCAAGTCAGACTAATGCCAACACATCCTTATTCAGTGTTACCATTTCCTTTCCATCTAAGTGGAAGCATTGCTCTCTTCTGGACCCTTCTCAGTTCTTTAAACCTCACCCCACTCCCAATATTTCTCCTTTTCTCTTTGTCTCATAAACATTAGTCCCCAAGACTCCATATGCAATCCCTTCCTCTTCATACTTTGCACATTCTATCTGGTTGACCTGTACTCTGACTCCAGCCAATTTCTAAATTATGGCCATAAAGTCTGAAAATATAGGTGAGCACATAAGAAGTGATTTATGGATGCTGTATTACAATACATGACAAAATAGTATCTGTGTTTTCAGAATTTATGATGCTTCGGTACATAGTCACGATTTCCAAATCAATCTCAAGCCAAGAATGCTTTCCTGAACTGGATGGGATTTTCAGGCTGTGGACTGACTATGGAACATCTCCACTAGGCATCCCCTAGGCAATTCTCACATAACATGCCCAAAGCAAACTTCCCCCTTTCCCTCGAGCATCACATCCTCCTGCATTTTCTGTCTCATGGACTAGTATCTCTACCAACTTCTGAAGCAGAAGCTTAATTATCCTTCATAGCTCTCATGTTTCCTGGAGTAGTTGTCCTAAGCAGCTCCCTTTTCGTTGCTGCTTTTCTTCCCATCTGCTCACCAATCCTATCTATCCTACCTCGTAAGTGCTTATCTTATTTTCTCTGCTCCCCTTTACCCCATGGTCCCCTCCACTGATCTTGCCTTAATTTATGCTTATCCTTTCTTCCTCAACTATTGTATTAAGAGCTCTCTACTGATATTTCTGCCTCCAGTCTTACCTCCCTCTAATCTCTTCTTTAAAGACTCTGTGATGATCCATTACTGCAACTGTCCTGAAACAACATATTACTGAACAAGATAGCCCAAATTCCTGGGCCTTTTCTACTTTTCTTTGCTTTTACAGTGCTATACTCATTTAGTCTCCTCAGATGTCTCTTGATTTCTCTGCTTGGGCTTTCTCCACAGGTCCCCAGAAATGAGCTTCTACCTCTCCATTAAGGCTCAGCTCTAACCTCAGAAACTGTACTTGCCCTCATCATTGTCTCCAACCTCAGAAGTTGTGTTTTGCTACACAGCAGCATATACCTTTGCCATCACAAAGTACAATTGCTTGCTTAAAATTTCTTCCTCACTAGATTGTCAGCCCCAGGGGGCCATTTACTTATTAAGCTTTCTATCCTTAGCAACTAGCATGAATGAATTATGTGTTTGATTGAAGAATGGCAGGAGGAAAAGTCTAGAGCGTTTACAGTTGGAAAGGAATTTGTATATTCTGATAGGCATAAGAACTCAGGTAGAACCACAGCAATTACAATCCCTAATGGCACAAGACTCTGAGGCAGTCAGTGCCAAGGAAGAGAAAGATTAGCTTTGAATATTGAGGAAGCCTAGGCTGGAAGGTGCACAGGACACCTAAAAAGGTAATACAACTCATTAACTTAAAATAGAGGTCCCCAAGAGGGACCCAAGGGGTTGTCAGCCAGACCTAACAACATGTGCTCTCAAGACCTGAAATAGGCCATATTGAAATTCTGATAGAGTAAATTCAGCAGCACAGAGGACCATGAATAGAAAATTCACTTGGTCCTGGGAAGCATTAGCAAGGTAAGTCCAGAAGAGCTAGGACTTCCAACAGGTTATCAAGACTCCAAATCTGTCACAGGGATGTAGGTGGACTCCCTTTCACCACCTAGGTTAAGGGGAGCTCGGTCAGGGATACATCTGAAATGGCAGCAAAGGCAGAGAGAAGGCCCCAGCAACTAGTACTTTTATGGGAATGCTGGGTTGGAGTTCGTGAAGGCCCCTTGGAGTTGCGGATTGCTCTGGAGTTGCCCGCAAAACAAACTGAAGCTATAGTCTCTGAGTATGAGCAGAGGAACTGGGGTTCAGTACTCTGACAATATCAACCAGGTGCTGCGCTTAGGAAATCTTAATAGCCAGTGAGGAGTACAGTCCCTGTCGTTAATCAGATACTTTGTTAATCAGATACTATTCCTAATTTTATAAAAACATAGCTATTCCAAGGAAACAGAGGGCCTTTTGTCCTTCACACACTCTATGATGTGACTGTTTCTGTTCTTCCTAAATTAACTTCCATCCCAATAGAGATGAAATCTTTAGGAGATAATTAGTACAAATCTCATGACTGAAATTATTGCCTATAAATAAAGGGTATGAAGGAGATAGTGAGGACACATGCCTTTAGAAGCAGAGAAGCAGAGAGACAGCTATCACCAGACACAAAATACACTGAAGCCTTGATACTGGACTCCTAGCATCCAGAACTTCTATTATTCATAAATATCCCAGTCCAAGGTATTTTGTTAAAGCGGTACAGACTAAGACAATAGAACAGCTAGTCAAGAAAGCTAAAAAAAAATCAATCTACTTTTTGATAGCTTTAAAATAGGAGTAAAATTCTGCCAAAACATTATTACTAGACTTTCAAAGCTATGTGAGCAGAAGCAGAGCATTCTGCCCATTTTGTACACTACTGTGGGAAAGGGTGACTTGGGCCAGGGAAGAAGGTAAGTGGAGGTCCTGTGAGGTCAGAGAAGTGAGCTAACAGTGTCTTACTTTTGAAATACCAAAAAGACTTAGTGAGGTGAAAGTCTTGAAATGGCCTATCAAATATGAATTTCCTGTTTTATAGAAAGAAATTGTGGGACAGTAAAAAGTACGTGAAAGCCTTAAAGCTCTCTAGTCAATGGCACACACTTGGGAACACAAAAGGACACAAAATAAAAAAATCATTTAAATATTCTCTACAGAGCTTTCAATATAGAACAAGAAAATCAATGTCCATGTTCTGGAAATCTACAACATGGTATCAGAAATAGGAAACAAAGACATGACTGCATAGGTATTTGCATCCATATAATTTTATATTAATATTTCAGTTATATGCATGGGAAAATATCTTCAGAACAATGATACCAGTAGGCCTATCTTTATAAAATGTAAACATTGTTTGAGCTGGGGAAGACCAGTGAGGATGCAGTCGAGAAAATAAAAGAAACAAAATGTCCTCTCCAACGAAAGAGAATTTGATACACAGAATCAGCTATGTGGATGATCGGCAACTAGAACCTGAGCATAGAATGCTGAGGCTTCCACAAGCAAAGCAAGGGCAGGAAGACACCACAACACTCTGGGTGAAAGACCCCACCACAGGAGCTAGTGACCCCGAAGCTCAGCCAGTGAGGGGAAAGGGCCAACAAGGGGTTTTCAGCAGGGACTGAAGCTGTCCTATGGGGCCTAACATCCTGAAGGAGATTCCATCTCAAATCCTGCTCCAAAAGACTCCCCTTCTAGGGTGAGAAAATCAAGTTAAATGAGGTTGTGACCTGCTTCAATTCCACTCCATATCTCTTTTTCTGCCCCTTCGCAATTTGATTACTCTTACTCACTGTCTGAGCCATCTCTTTGAGGAAAGGAGTTTTCTAACCCACTCTCCAAGTGAAGGAAGCAGTCCAGCAATGCTAATCAAAGCCAGGCAGCCACCCAGTAGGGCGAGAAACAAAAGCACAAAGAGAGAGCTTTCATGTGACAAAGTGACCCAGAGGAGTAAGGTTGAAGGCTGAATATGATGAAATACAGCGTTGAAGATGATAATTAACTTCCAAGTTCTTCTTTGCTTCATTAATTCTTTTCTTCCCTCTCTGGCATCTAATGAACTCTCAAAGGGACATTTGAAACACATGCAGTCAATTCTCTTTCAAGTCTGAGAAGGCATGAGCCAAGAGGTGACAGTGTAATTCTCTCTGCTTTTCCAGGAGGAGTTCTTAGCATATTCCATTCATCCTTATCCTTGAGATCTGGAGAGCATCCCAGGGAGGGTCTCCACCTTCAATTAACTACTTTGGGGCACTATGTAACAAAAGATCATGGGCATCACTTCCGCGGTCACACTGACATGTGGAGGTATTTCAGCACATCGCTTTGCTATGGTGTCAGCTGTCAGTGGGTCAGATGATAGGAGTATGAGCCACCTCCTAGCCAGCCAAGTTTGAGCACACATAAGTAGAACGTAAACCCTTTACTTGTCCCTTTTCCTTTCCAGTGCTTTATTCCCACATGGACATACAGGTCACCCTAAACCAGCCCCCTTCCATCATTCAGTCATTCAAACATTTATTTACTACAGTATCTACATTTAACATTATCTACCATGAAATGTACTCATTACCTTACTCAGGTAACTATAACCCCTCTGTACAGTAACTTTACAATAAAAATATAGGTTAAAAATACAAATCCCATACCTGAAGATATATTTGATACAAAGATATGATTTGTATTAAAATTTGCTCTATATGCAAGATTGTAGGTCAAGGTAAAACTGCACACGTGGATAAGATTTCCAAATGACTAATATATTGGAGTGTTATTTTAATTGGTTAGTTTTATAAGTGAAATCAAAATTTCGTACTTATTTTTTCCAGATGGAAATTAACATAATTTAAATAAAATATAAATTAATATTAAAAACATCTACCATGTACTAGGCCTTAACAATACAGGAGAAAACAAAATCAGCAACAAAATCCATTCTCTAGCATTGATATTCTAGCCTAGAGTAATAGACAAACTAATAATCACAACATATAGCTTGTCCAATGATGAATGAGGTTATGGAGGAATAAAGTAAGGTGGGAGTGTTGGTATTTTTAAATAGAGGGGGGCAATGGAGAGTTTTGGAGAGATGAACTTTTTTTTTTGGGGGGGGGGGGTTCCGGTCATGGGGCCTGAACTCTGGGCCTGGGCGCTGTCCCTCAGCAATTCAGCTCAAGGCTAGCGCTCTACCACTTGAGCCACAGTGCCACTTCCGGCTTTTTTTTTTCTTTTTGCTTATGTGGTGCTGAGGAATCAAACCCAGGGCCTCATGCATGCAAGGCAAGCACTCTACCACTGAGCCACCTTCCCAGCCCAGAGAGATGAACTTTTGAGCAACGTAGACGAGAGGTATTTTAGGAAGGAGGATTATAGTCAGAAGGAAAACTAAGTGCAGAATTCTAGGGGCTGGATCACACATGGAAAAATGTTCCCGGACCAGTAAGGAGACTTTGTATTGAGTGAACACAGGAGAGAAATGGTAAGGAGAGGAGATGGGCTCAGAGGTTTGAAGAGGCTGAGATTTGATAAAGCTGATGGGCCACATTAGGAACTCTGGCATTTACTCCCAGGGATGTGTGAAGCCAGTAGGGCAGAAGACTGACACAAGATGACTGTATTTTTTTAAAGGAGCATTCTGACTGTCTGATGAAGAATAGAATTTAGGGGATACCCTGGTCAATGTAAGAAAGCAATGGTACAGTTACAGTGATATAGAGAAGAGGTGAAGCTAGAGACAACAAGCAGATAGATTCTCAGCTTGTTATAGACTTACTTTTGAGATGCTTCACAGGATGAATTTATGGATGCTCTTCCTCCTTTCTTAAGTTCTGGGGATAAAT